>NC_141105.1:17487499-17709999 GCF_041138505.1 Cibotium barometz | reverse complement strand
TGAGTAAATGGTTTGATGGTGACAACTAATTGTGAGCCCCAATGCATCTAGGAAAGTGGGAAAGAAACCCCCAAACACTTGTCTTCTCTTATACTTTCTCCTTTTCAAAAATTCTCCCTCTCCTTTCTCCACGTGAAGGGGTAGGCACCTCTATATATATCTTAAGGGGCTTACTCTCCCATGACACGTGTCATCAAAGAATGGGGGTGGCCAGAGATGGGTAAGAGATGCAATGCATTTGTTTGAAAAAAAACCTTCCTTTCAAAAAATATTGGCGTTTGGGTAGGTTGGTAGGCTAATATTAAATGCAAAGAGAGCCGTTACCAACAATCCTTCTTCAACCGCCACTGCCACTGCAAACTCATTCCCCACGCGATTGTCATCCTCCTTAATACCTTCTACGACCTCTACTTCCCTTAGCGAGACTGGGCCAGGCACATCTAGAGAAAATCCTACTCAAACCTTGCTTAGTGCTCTAAAACAAAGGTTGCGATGGGTTGGTATTGCTGGAGAAGGGCTCAACACCCAACGCCAACTCGCTGGGGGGGGGGGTTGATGTGGTGGACGACGTGAAGAGCGCTCTAGAGGAGGCATGCCCGGGGGTGGTGTCCTGAGAGAGGACATTCTTGCTCATTCCCACGCAACTCTTTCGTCTTCGGCTGAAGATGAAGCAAGCATTGGAGAAGGGGTGGGCTGCGAAAGCGAGGGGCAGTAGGAGAGAAGGAGCATAAGCAATGACTACGCAGACGATGGGACGCCATGGTTGCTTCTTTGCTTTCATGTGCTTCTACTAATGAGCACAAGAAAAGGTGTCTGTTGGGTGAGGTTTAGGATTCCATCTACCAGGGTAGCCAGTTTGACAGCCTTTGGGCTTGGGGGCTGACGACCCGGAGTCTTGTGCTCTCCGCACAAACCCTGGCCAACCATGTGGTGGTAGTAGTGACCATAGGATGCTTCATCAGTTGCACCTCTCTATGTGGGAAGGGGATCTAGTAGGAGTTCGTGGAAAAAATTTGGCCAAGTTTTCCCTAGCTGGGCGGGTAGTGGTGGCGCACCAGGTACCACCATGTGGTACATTATCACCTGCTCGTCTTTCTGTCGAGGGCATGTACTTGGTCAGGTTCAATAGTCGATTCAAAATTTTCCATGGACCGGTAGTAGTAGAGCGGCATGGGAGATCGACCAGAGCCAAGGTGGCCTATAGAGCGATCATTCCACCGGCTGCAATGAAGAGGGGGCTTGGGCATCATCGACCCTTCTATTCAAAGTCGTGTCTTGCGGGACAAATTGATTGTTCGAGGTCTTGTTTTGAGGATGATGAGCTAAAAGAACTGGCATGTGGCTACTAAGCGGAATCAGGGACCTTCGTGTAGTAGAGGTCATTAAAGTTGCTCATTTGGAGCTGCATCTCTGTGGTGGGGAGAGTGGTGTGGGGCTGTCAATGTATAGAAGTTATAGATGGGCCCGTTGCCTTCCATGCACAAGAACTTGTGTAGGGACTTCCATATTTTTGCTTGGCATGTACCTAGGGTCAATGTATACTTCTCTGGGTGTAGCCATGTATTCTCACCACATTTGGTGGGGTCATTGAGGATGCCACTTGGATTGGACTCCTATGTGATAGTCCCTAGGATCATTGAAGTGCTAGTCTCCTTTGGTATGTTATGGGTGGCCAGTCTTCCACTGGGTATATGCCACTTAGATTAGACTCCTATGTGATACTTGGATTGGACTCCTATGTGTAGGGACTTCCATCTTTTTGTTTGGCATGTACCTAGGGTCAATGTATACTTCTCTGGGTGTAGCCATGTATTCTCACCACATTTGGTGGGGTCATTGAGGAGATAGGCTATATGCCACTTGGATTGGACTCCTATGTGATAGTCCCTAGGATCGTTGAAGTGCTAGTCTCCTTTGGTATGTTATGGGTGGCCAGTCTTCCACTGGGTAAATAGGTGATCCATGTGCTGATTCACCAGATGGATTTCGGCTAGTCGCAAGGTGTATTAAGGCAGTTATGAAAGTTACCTTAGAATTCCCCCACATTCTTAAGGCGCTAGACGAGAATGGTTAGCTTCCTTCAAATTCTACTGCCAGAGGTGGCCACGTTGACATTCTAGAAATGGTACTGCTTGAAGATCAAGATGTGAATACAAAGTCAATCAAGGGGGGTAGGTCCGCCTTGCACTTTGCACACTCCAAGGTCGTGCAATGGCTCTTCGCTTCTCGAATGGTTGATTTGAACCTGGAGGACGACAGAGGGAGAAGGCAGCCTTGCTAGATGAAGAGCAGCTCTGATGAGAAGGCAACTAGGTGCAGCGCTGTGATAAAACCTTTAGACAACCCTAATTCAATATCCGCAGATCAGAATGTAAGTGAATAAATTTGTAGAAGGCTCACTGCTTTGCTGATGATTCAACTTGCGAGCATGTTGTAGTTAATTTTTGCATTAATTTATGGTATTGCTAAACCTATAGGAAGAAGCACAACCGATTAGAATTGAGTCAGATTTTCGTAGTATACCCATTATACCTCCCAGCATAGATCACCTGCTCAAGGAACTGGAGAATTTAGCAGTAATTAAAGTTGGCAGTAATGCCTACTCTAGCGTGTCTGAATATTTAGCCACAAACTTTTGTCTCTTGCGAGAGTACTGCTTTGGGCTGATTCGGGAAGGTGTGCTTGCGTTGCTGAGTGGAGTTGATGCTCAGCACTATCAGCAAGTTTACACTGATGTGAGGCTGAGAGACATCCACTGTCTCGAAAGGGGTATAGTTTACAATGTTACATTCTCCCGGCATAGGAGGATTGACCAGTCATCTCATCAGACTCTCTCAAATTCAGCTCCCTCCTATGCATCTCTCAGGATGGATTCAAGACCTTATTCTGGGCCATTGTCTTCAAAGATCTCATTGTGAGGTATCATTTGGCAATAAGGTGCGTTGGGGATCCTACTAATGAGACAAGATTGCAATATGGGATAACCTACATCATGGCTGAATCTACTTCAGTCTATTTTGAAGCCTACGTTCATGGTTGCATGTATGTGCCTATGATGCAGGGTGTATGTATTATGTCAAGTTGCACATGCTCATTTGGTTGCATGAACTAATGTGTGCTAAGCACAAGATTCACAAGGAGATTTCCACACAAAGGTTGTTGGGGGACTGATGGTGTGCTTGGAAGGGATGATGTCTACTTTGGACCATGCATAAGGTGTTCTTGGGATCTCTTGGACGTTTCACATTCAACGATATCTATGTATAGATCTCGCAAAAGCGTAATGAGTGCTTGAGGAGCTTCTTGCTCTACATATGCCCAATAGGACATTAGGAATTTTTTGGACCCAAAAAGGGCCTCCTAAGGATTCCTAATTTTAAGAGATTAGAGCTTAAAAAGTTGGGCTTAAGGGAGACAAAGGCTATGATGACCCCTATTTTTTGCCTTGCCACATCAGCCATACCCCCCTAGTTTCACTTTTTAAAGGGAATATTCTCATACTCTCTCTCTCTTACTTTTTGACTTTTCTCATACTTTCTCTCTTACTTTTTGAATTTTTTATCTTCACTCTCTACAAATTGAATCTTTCTTGTCAGTTTGAAATCTCCTTTCTCATTAACTCCCACCATATCTCCCTTCCACATCAGCAAAACATTCTCGTATTTAGGTGGGCCCCAAAAAGTAAAAATTTTTTATTTTTTATTTTTTTACATTTTGAGCTGGAAGAAACACCACCCAACCAATATGTATGAATTTTTTAGCTTCACTCTCTACAAACTGAATCTTTCTTGTCAGTTTGAAATCTCCTTTCTCATTAACTCCCACCATATCTCCCTTCCACATCAGCAAAACATTCTCGTATTTAGGTGGGCTCCCCAAAAAGTGAAATTTTTTTATTTTTTATTTTTTTACATTTTGAGGTGAAAAAAACACCAAATATGTATGATGAAAATAATTTTTTCCCTCCAAAAAGCTTGTAATTCAAGGGTCACATCATAAGCCTGTCATGAGCCAGTACATCCAGAACTAAATGTCAGGTCCCCACAACCCCATAAACATAACTAACTGTCAGGAACCACTCCATCCATGAGATCCCGAAATTGTGGGGACCCCAAAAATTATTATTTTTTAAATTTTCTCATAAATATAATTTATTGATAAAAAAACTCGATGTTAGTATATTTGTATATCAAAAATATCATTTTCTACTTAGAAAATTGGATTTGTGTTAAACTTCCACAGTCTCTCTCTCTCTCTCTCTCTCTCTCTCTCTCTCTCTCTCTCTCTCTCTCTCTCTCTCTCTCTCCCCCTCTGAGGATCTCTCTGCTTTAGCTTCTTCCTCTGCTTAGCTATGGAGCCTTTGTAAGCTGTGTGTGTAGCCCCTTGTGAAGCTAGAAAACGGAAGGTTGATTTACACATTCGTATTCCTGATGAAGAGTATGGCAGCTCTAAAAAAACCCATCCTACTGATGCAGAATCTGTCCAAGCTCGTAGGATAGCTAAGGAGAAAAATATAGATCTTTGGGTTGATTGGCATCTCTATCCAATTGACCCTCCATTAAGAGCAAACCCTCCTTTCCACGATTTATCATCTTTTATGCAATTTGTTGGTGAAGGAGAGCTTGGCATTGTAAGAAAGCTTTATGTATCACTTCTTATTATGAAAACAATACAATTTTTACAAACTTATTTTCATCAAGTATATCATTGTTTTTTCTAGTTTGTACCATCAATATTTTTGTGAATGCATCAGAAATGACCCTGGGAGCCTAGGAGAGAGTGCCAGAACAGTGCAAATTTTGAGCCTGCACCGCTGCTGTAGAGCCCAAATTCGCACTCTTTTGGCACAGCTTCCTCAGCCCTTTAGGAGCAATTCTGATGCATTGGATGACAAATAATATATTTTTACACATGATTAAAGATATTTTTATCTTGTAAATTACTGTTTTTCATAATCAATGTACTCAACTTCATTATAAATGCATCAAAAATGATTCTGAGTGGCTGGGGGAGCAGTGCCAGAATAGTGCGAATTTTGAGCCTGCACCGCTGCTGTAGAGCCCAAATTCGCACTGTTCTAGCATAGCTTCCCCACTAGGAGCAATTCTAATGCATTGGATGACAAATAATGTATTTTTACACATGATTAAAGGTATTTTTATCTTGTAAATTACTATTTTTTATAATTAATATACTCAGCTTCATAATAAATGCATCAGAAATGATCCTGAGTGGCTGGGGGGAGCAGCAGTGCGAATTTTGAGCCTGCAGTGCCGCACTGTTCTAGCATAGCTTCACCAGTCCTCCAGGAGCAATTCTGATGCATTGGATGACAAATAATGTAATTTTACACATGATTAAAGCTGTTTTTATCTTATAAACTATTGTTTCTCACAATTAGTGTACTCAACTTCATTATAAATGCATCATAAATGATCCCGAGTGGCTAGGGAAGCAGTGGGCAGAACAGTGCGAGTTTTGAGCCTGCATCGCTCGCTGCAGAGCCTAAATTCGCACTGTTCTGGGATAGCTTCCCCAGTCCTCCAGGAGCAATTTTGATGCATTGGATGATAAACACTCTATTTCCACACATGATTAAAGGTGTTTTTATCTTGTAAACTACTGTTGAACTCATAATTAGTGTTCTCAACTTCATTATAAATGCATCAGAAATGATCTTGAGTGGCTAGGGGAGAAGTGCCAGAACAGTGCAAATTTTGAGCCTACATCGCCGTTGCAGAGGTCAAATTTGCACTGTTTTGGCACAGCTTCCTCAGTCCTCCAGGAGCATTTTCGATGCCTTGGGTGACAAACTGGCACATGATAGACACTCCATGTTAAACAAACATGATAGACACTCCATGTTAAACAAACATGATGACACTGAGACATTGTAAGAGAAACTTAAAATTTTAATTATTAGAAGGTTACAAATGAAAGCCAGATAGGCTTGTTATAAAGGGGGGTTTGAAACAAAAGAGTTGCTTCAAAAAGAAGGTTAACATCTAAGATCTCTAGATCAGAAGGTTACAAATGAAAGCCAGATAGGCTTGTTACAAAGGGGGGTTTGAAACAAAAGAGTTGCTTCAAAAAGAAGGTTAACATCTAAGATCTCTAGATCGTGTCTCGCTCACCTCGAATGCACCGAGCTAGTTGCATGTCCTTGGCAGATATGGTAATCCTCTTTGCATGTATTGCAAGGAGGTTGGTGTCTTCAAAAAGTCCAACAAGGTAAGCCTCGAAGGCTTCTTGCAATGCTTCAAGGACAATCCCCTGCGCACGGAACTCTGTTCTATATCGTTGGAGAATCTCCTTCACTGTGCGAGCAAAAGGGGCTCTTCTTACCAGCAACTCAGTGTTCCTCTGATAAAACTTGATTTCTTAATTTATTGTGATGCTTGCAATTGAGATTGGAGAATATGGGTTTGCCAAACTCCACTTGTAGTCAATCTTTTGCAGTATCCTAACACTTGGCTATACCTATACGAGCAAGAAGCTTACCCCTAAATCCAAAACCAAAAACATGGAAGGCAAGGGATTTTTTAATCAGAACTATACATTTGGTGCTCTGTGCCATAGAGGCTACACAGAGCACCTTAGAGAGGGCTTTCAAAAAGAAGAGAGTGAAGGCAGATTGAGGGGTGTAGTCCCTGTGCATAATGGCGATGCCATCCACAAGAAGCCGACCAAGATAGTGCGCCAACGCAGCATCATGTCCATGGACCTTGGCGCCTGGTCTCTGCTGTCACCGCCTCTCCCTGCAAATGTGTCAATTTCAACCACCCTCTGCAATCAAAGGAACAATCAAAATATTTTTCTATACATAATTCCCATGGTTGTCCCCTCCTTACGCTTCCCAATCTGTAAAAATATAGAAAGTGGCACAATAACCAGAAAGTGTAAGGGTTAATTCTAGACAGGTAGTGGAATCAGATATACCTTTCTTCTCATCAACTTGAAACTTGACTCTTCCACATTGTCAAAGCCCATGATGCTAAAGTGTTGACGCAGGTCTGCTAGGCTCCAATGCTTGCTTGCTGCCACTCGCTCAATCTATCCATTTTGTATCATCACAGCTACCTCAATAGGCATAATTTCTTCTTCTGAGGCTTGAAGTGGGATCAAAGTCCCGTGCTTTTGCATCCATCTTTGGTAGTGCAAACGCATGTACAAAATAGAGTGTGCCTTCAAGAACCTTGAAGACACTGTAGAATCTACTACATTGCACTTGGACACATCACCTTGATGTCACCCCTCATTAACCTCCCAACCCTCTCCTAGTAATCCTTGAATTTGGTCAGACCGTACCTCCTTACAAACTTATATACATTGTTTTTGTTTGGTGCATTGGCATGGAATTGAACATGTGCACAAAAACATGTAAAGGACAAAACCAATTTAGCTCTATTGACCTAGATGCCTTTGAAAACTTGAGTAATGTCTTGATATCACTTACCATCTTAAACTTTAAGCATAAGATGGTCCAAGCATCTGGTTTGGGCCATTCGGGATTGTTAAGAGGGGGGTTGGGGATCTCTTCTAGCTTGCCAAATAAACCTGGTTTTTTATCTACAAAATATGAGTGAGAAAAGAAAAAGATATTGTTCTGTGTATAAGATCACTTGGGCTTTGAGATACAAACATTGTCTCTCCAATGGATGCATGCATAGCATAGAAAACTCCAGTGAGGCTTTGGAGTGGTTGTTCCTCAATATAATTAGAGGGGAAAGTATCTACAGAGAAACATAAGAAAATGGAGGATCATAAGAAAATTTGAAACAAAAAATCCAATAATAGCATGTTGTTAAAGCTGTGTTTATGTTACACTGGCAATTTGAAGGAAACCTCGGTCGTTGGCCTTGAATGTACAGGTCTCCAAGGGTATACACATGTTGCACTATGGCAACTAGTTCTTCCTTCTTAGTATGCTTGAAGCCTTGTAGCCGCCCCTTCCAATGATGTAGCATATTCCCCAGTTGACGCACTTGATGTGGTCCCTTAGAGCTTGGCTGCATGTAGTGGCTGCATGTAAACCCAAGCCCCAACCCTGAATCTTGTTGGAGCCCAAACTCCAATCTCACCTCTTGTGTTATGCAACACAAGCTCTTCCACCTTCTCCCTAGGTCTTGTCACATGGAAGAGGCCATGGTGGTAAGAAAAGAGAAGAAGGGAAAAGAAAAGCTTGTTTTACAACAGAGGAGTGGAGAGGAGAGAAAGTTTAGGGTTTTCAGTGCAGCAATGGAAAGCTTAAAAGAGGGTAAGAGTTTGAGAATAGGCTTCCTAAACCTAGAGTAAACTAAAGAGGAATAGAGTTTCTGCAGCAAAATGGAGAGGGAGGAAGCTTGAGAGAGAGAGAGAGAGAGGGAGATTGAGAGGGAGGGAGCTTGAGAAGGAGGGAGAGCTTAAGAGGGATGGAGTTTCTCCAACAATGGAGAGCTTAGAAAAGGAAGAAAGAGGGAGAGGGAGCTTGAGACTGAGGGAGCTTGACAAGGAAGAAAGAGGGAGAGGGAGAGGGAGCTTGACAAGGAGGCTGAGCTTGAGAGCTATGGAGTTTTCGCAGCAATGGAGAGCTTAGAAGAGGAAGAAAGAGGTTCAAAATGAGCTTTTCAAACCTAGAGTATGTTGGGGGGAAGTTTGAGAGGGACAAAAAATAAAAAAAAATTAAATTTTTAGGGTTTTTAATCTGCGCGATTCTAGGTGGGGGGGACCTCTAAGTTTGGGCCCAGGAGGTAGGGGGACAAGAGTAGTAATTAGGCCCCATTAGCAAACCAAAGCCTAGGCCCCCTAGGGTCAAAGAAGTCAAAAATCCCTCTTCCTATTGGTCCATTCCTAATTAAAAGTTAATCCAAGAGGCCCTATTTTGGTCCAAAAAATTCCTAATGACCAAGGTGCGAAAGCTATGAATTGTTTTGAATAATTCATCATGATGGCCTCTCTCTTGCTCTTCGACATATGCCCAACATGACCAAGGTGCGGAAGCTATGAATTGTTTTGAACAAATGCATTATGATAGCCTCTCTCTTACTCGACATATGCCCAACAGGACCAAGGTGTGGAAGCTATGAATTTTTTTGAACAAATGCATTATGACTACCTCTCTCTAGACACAATGACCTTTGCTTGCATGTTGAAAGTATGTGGAAGCATAAAAGCAATTGACAAAGGGCAATTCATGATGAGATTGCTGTACAGAGGTTGCTTCGAAAAAATATTGTGGTTGGCATTGCTTTGATGGATATGATGTTGAGATTGTAGTGCTCTAATGTTGTCTCTTGGAATGCATTACATGTAAAATATGGCCTAAAAATAATACCATGTTTGGCAACGCAGTGGTGGATTTGTATAAAGTGGCATGCTATGGGGAAAGCTGATGAGATCCAAAACAAAGATTTTTTTGGACCAAAGCTGATATAATGTGTGTATTTTCTTCCTATGTATACACATGTGCACTTTTTTCCCATGGTAGACAAGTAGGCCCAAACCCACATATTGTACTCATTTTATTTGTTGTTATTAGTAGATAACATGTGTACTTGATGGTTATACAATTCGAGGGTCTTTCTCTAGACATGGTCAACTTCACTTGCATCTTAGGCATGTGGGCGGTAGAGGAGCAAGTGACACATAAAAACAAAATTTTCTATCAAGGGTTCTTGGGCCTTGGCGGACATGCATATTAAATGAATGGTGCTTGCAATAGCGATGGGCTACAAATTAAGGCTTGCCTCCATGGTATGCATTCCTCCCTGTCCGGAGGACGGGTGGGGGACTAGTTGTATAGAAGATAGATAGAGAAGATCTCTCCTTCTCTTGTCAAGTGGGGCTCTCCTTTGCTTACCACATGGCAGGTTACAAGTAATATATTTATATAGATGTTCATTTTTTTCTAATAATCTATCCAGCAAAATGTTTTTTTTGTGCTATATAGGAACGCATTTAAAGTCCTTTATAATTTGGAGGAAGGGGAGTGGAAATAGGACAACATGGGGACATTTCATACTTTTGAAGGATTTCATCTACAAACTTATAATATGTTGGGATGGAATAATAGTGCCTTCTATACCTGGACTCGAAGCAATTCCATGGGAACTACATCCGTCATGGAGAATTCTAAGGACAGCTCAAGTGTAAACTGAGTAAGAGCATGAATACTATTAGAAAGAAAAGGGATATCATCAGCATATATGGGTACAGTGAGGTAAATGTTATATCAAGTTTGGACTTGGGCTTGCAGAGGAGGTTCCCTGGCCGGAATCGCCGCAATTGTAAGGTTAGGAAACAATGAGTTTTAAAAAAATCAGTTAATATAATAAATTAATCCGACTAAGGTCGGGGAAGGGTTTGGGAAAGGACGTGATCCTCTCTCTCGCGCTCTCTCTCTCTCGCTCTCTCTCTGTCGCGCGCGCGCGCGCACACAATCTCTCTCTTTCAATTCTCTCTCTGTCTCTCTCTCGCTCTGTGGATCAATCCAAGCAAGTGAGCATTCATGGGGGACTTGGAGATAAAGATCCATTCGGCAGAGGACCTCAAGGACGTGCAGAAGATAGGCACCATGCATGCATATGCGGTGGCATGGATACAGAAGCCGGAAATGTCATACAGCGCCAACGAAAGGGCGGAGAAGGCGATGACGACGCCGCACAAAAAGGGAGGCCGGAACCCCGTGTGGGAACAGACGCTAACGCTTCCTATAGGCCCGGACCTCTCCGACCTCAAGACTGCCTACATCCTCCTACGAATCTACACTGCGAGCCTCATCCTTCCTGACGATACGATCGTGGGGATCGCCGTCCTCCCCCTTGAAGAAATCACCCGCTCACTTGACCCTTCCACCGGCAAGCCCCTCTGTCTCACAGGCACGTGGCAGCACTTCGTCGCCCAAGTCCAACGTCCGTCCCTGCGCTACCAAGGCACCGTCAGCTTCTCCGTCCGCATTACAATTCCTGGCAAGAATCTTGGCAATAGAGTCAAAAGATCCTCTACACGCCTTGGTGACTCCGACCCGTTTGACCCTTGTCCCACCTCTAGTGTTGTCTCCCACCCTGCGCCACATGACTCATCTTTCATGCCCTCCGCCGCCTTAATGTTCATGTGACCGCTCACACACCGCCAACCCATTTTTAATACGTTAGTCATTAGTCATTAGACTAGATTAAACACATAATGATATTACCAGAGTAGAACACGCAGCAGACATGAACATGCTGGATATATATATTGATTGGTGCCTAAATAGGCGTTTAATACACAAGAGTCCACGATAACAGAGTAATTAGAGAGAGAGAGAACCCAATAATGATAAGAAGCTCCATCACCAGTCCACGATAATAGTTCCTTTTTTTTTCATTAGAGAGAGAGAGAACCCAATAATGATAAGAAGCTCCATCACCAGTCCACGATAATAGTTCCTTTTTTTTTCATTACTTCTTCAATTGAACTGAATTGATAGTTGAGCATAGCAATGTCATTTTTTGTATTTCAAGACTTGTAACCAAAGAATATTCCAATCAAACATTTTCGAATTTAAAGATCAATCCAGTGACAAGAGTAACATTTGGCATCTGTTTTATGTCAAATTTGATTTGCTTTATGTGTCATTACTTAACTAGCAAGTAAGTTGTTACTATGTTGCATATATATTAATAGTCAAGACATGTATATGGACATTTGTTTAAGGTAGATGGTGATGAAATCTGCACATCTTTTTGAATGCCCACAGGTTTATAATGGTCCGGATGATTACATAAATGTCAGATTGCACACATTTGTCTTATATTGGAATGTATGCAATCATCAATTTGACTGTTACACTGATCTAAAGCTTGGGTGTTTGCCCCACTTCTTCAACCCCGATCCTTCATACCGGCAGGTATCTTGGCCTCACTTCAACCGCATCTTAGGTGTCTGACTGCTTGTCCGTTTCATTCGGTTCTTCTGGTGTACTGGTCCCAAGTAAGGGGGAATCTAACCTATCCAGCCAGCCCACCTCTCTCCATCAGCACTTGGGCTTCTACATACAGAGGGAATTCACCCTGTTTGGTAAGACAAACCATAGCGTCTTATCTTCTTCATCCTGTTTTAGAACTTGCTTCATGACTGCTGGGTTTCCCTGTTCCTTGTGTTGCCGATCATCCTGCTTCACTCCGGGCTCCACCCGCCACTGTTCTACCCAGCCTTGTCCATCCCCATATGGACACCCATCATAGACAACCCCCCTCCACACTCATAGGTAAGCTACCCAATTCACTTGCATCCTTTGATGCTCAAATCATCTGTTTTCTTTGGGTTCTCATCAGAACCTGTTTGGTTCCTGTTGGTTTCCGGTCCTTCATCGACCATTATACCCTCATCTTCGACATCACCATTCATCGGCCAGGACCTCCTGAGAGCCGACCGGATGAGCGATGCTCGCGCTCGGCACACCTCCAACGACCCCCTTATGGCGTTTCATTCCTTCACTCTCCACAAGTGGGGGGAATCATTGTTCAACTTCGATCTTCCCCGATTTGTTCATGACAGCTGTCACACAACCCCTCTTTCGCGCATGAAGATGGAAGATGAAGACAAAGACGAAGCTGCTGATGTTCTCTTCTCCAACATACAGCTCCTTGTGCATATCTCTCATCTTGCACATTTTACATGCCCCTTCTGATCCGGCAAACAATGTAACACACTTGCACATTATAGCATACACATTGCATACTCCCTCACAAAACCACTGTTCGGTTTTAGACAGGGGAGTGTTGGAGTACGGTTTACACCATACGTGTGTGCGTACATCTCATGCACCTGCATCTATAATTCAACGGACGCTTACCACAACCACTTTGTAACTACTCACACAGCCTTCTTTACCAAGGCGTACACCTTGCACAACAACAATACATCAACCTGCAATACAACTGTTAATACAGTTTTTGGTTATCGTGTTCATCATCTTGGTCTTTTACTCTTGTTCTGTCTCAGCTTTCATGGAGACCTTGGGCACTCTCCCCATGCCTCACAACCAAGCTTAATATGGTCCTGAATTGCCATCATTACTCATAACTACAACCCACTAATGAAGCGGGTCTTTATCATCCATCATTCACCATAATCGCAACTCACTGAGAAAGTCCAATTGTACAAAGCTTGATCTCAAATGTTTGCAGTGTACTGAATGAGAAATTAGCACTCTCATTAGCAAGGAGATACGTACCCTTGTGCTGCATGGGGGGTTGTTGCTCATGGCCATAGGACCTGCCATCTGGTGAAGGGCAAGGACCACTCTGCATAAGAAAACACAGAGCGAGGCCATTAAATATGATAAAATTTACTAGAAAGAAAGAAAGAAAGATATATTAACGTCTACGAGAAGCCAAAGTCGGCCTATGAGAAAAAATAATAATACAACTGTGTTCTTTCGGTCATCGGAAGAAAAGGAAAAGAAAGAAAAAAAAAAGTGTGCATGTGTCTGGATACAACTGTGAATGAGAGAGAGAGAAAAACTAGAATACGAATCGCAGAGATAATCCTGAGATTACACAGAGCGCTAGCATATGAAGCGCACAGATAGATTAGGACCGGATGTCGTTTATAAATTAAAAATAATAAATTAATAAGATTCTATTCATCGGTGGAGGGTGAAAACATTAAGAATCTAACGTAATGAAAATTATTCAAAACTAAAAAATTATTAAAAACCGAAAAATTAATGAATGCATTGAATCGAAACGGCGCTACTAGACTGTGTTTCGATCATTTCTCTGAATAGATTTCCATCTGCAATCTCATGATATTTTAAAAATATCTATGGAATCCAATTTAGAAAGTTTTCTCAATTGTAATTTTTTTCCCCAAGTAGAGACATTAGAAGATTAAGAAGTTTTAGAAGTGCGGCTGGATGCATGGTGCTTATGAAGAAGCATGCCACACGTGCTTAAATGGAAACGTACTTTTTTAGACATGACGTCTTGGCTATCTTCAAGTTAAAAAAGAAAATCAAATAATTAATGAGAGGAATTAAATCGGTGGGACTAAGGTTAGCGTTGGGAAAGGAGATGGGAAAGGGTTAAGCCCAGAGTGTAGGGGGAGAGAGTTTGAGAAGGACGTGATCCTCTCTTGCCTTGGGAAAGGACATTGGAAAGGGTTAAGACCAAAGTGTAGGGGGAGAGAGACATGATCCTCTCTCTCTCTCTCTCTCTCTCTCTTTTTCGTAATTGAACATATATTACCAAAAATTACTTTACAAAGGCTCACATGGCCGTCAGGTGATTTACTAGCTTTCCTTCTCACTAATTACTCCGAACCACAGGTGTAGTTGGGAGTACCCTCATCCAGTAGATAGCCATGTCATTCTCTGCCAAATGAGCTGACTGCAAGGAAGAGACTTGCCACAATAGTAGCCCTTTTATACGACCTATGTGAGCTGTAAATACCAACTTTTGCATCAAATATGAAGGCATTCCTAGTTAACCAAATATGCCACAAACCTGTCCACCTGAAAAATGAAAGAAAACTGAATGTTCTAGGTTATCCAGCCCATTCGAAATCTTGCCAAAAATCCAGTCTTTAACCTTTATGGGCCTATTTGTCAACGGAATCCATACGCGAGAAAGGACATCCCACACCTTCTTTGCCACCGGACATGAAATGAAAAGATGCAAGCATGTTTCCAAGCATGTTGTACAAAAAACACAATTACCAGAAGCAATCTGCCGCTTTCGCAACTGATCTCCCAATGGTAGGTCTCCAACTAGCATGCTCCATAGGAACACCTTCCGTTGATATGGAATCTTAGACCACCAGCCCTGTAAGATTACTTCCTTCCACCAGGCCCTACTTTCAATGATGTTCCATACCCTATTAGCCTTCTCAGTGATCCAGCTCTTCCCTCTATCTCTCTCTCTCTCTCTGTGGATCAATCAAAGCAAGTGAACATTCTTGGGGGACTTGGAGATAAAGATCCATTCGACAGAAGACCTCAAGGATCTGAAGAAGATAGGCACCATGCATGCGTATGTGGTGGCATGGATACAGAAGCCAGAAATGCCATACAACGGCAACGAAAGGGGAGAAGGCGAGGGAACCATGTGTTGGAAGAGACACTAATTCTTTCTATAGGCCTAGCTCTCTCCGACCTCAAGACTGCCTACATCCTTCTACGAATCTACACTGCTAGCCTCATCCTTCCCACGATACAATCATGGGGCTCGCCATCCTGCCCCTTGAAGAAATCACCTGCTCACTTGACCCTCTTGTTTCACCGACATGTGGTAGCACTTCATTGCTCAAGTCCAACATCCATCCTTGCGCTACCAAGGCACCATCAGCTTCTCCATCCGCATTACCATCCCTGGTAAGAATCTTTGCAATATAGTCAAAAGCTCCTATACACACCTCATGACTTCGACCTGTTTGACCCTTATCCCACCTCTAGTGTTGTCTTCCACCCTGCCCCACAAGGATCATCTTTCATGCCCTCCGCTGCCTTAATCTTCATGTGACCACTCACACACCATCGAGCCATTTTTAATATGTTTCTCTCAATTTTGAATCCATGGGAATTTTGTCAACACAAATTAAAAATATGTATGGTTTCATTTTTGTCTTCCTCTTTCTAAGTTGAGAGATGATTTTTTCAAAGAGTAGAGTCATTACATCATTAGTCATATGAAATTCAAAGAGATGATGCTATATTCAGTAGTGTTCGGGAAAATTCTTGAGTGAACCTAACATGAATCCTTCTCACCATGGGTTGAAGAGGAAAAAGTAAATTTAAACAAGCATTTTCGTCATCTTTTCATCCAATTACTACTATTTTTTGAAAAATTAAAGGTGGCATTTTTCCTTCTCCTTTCAAGATGAGGCAGATTTTCCAAAAGTTGAGCATGCTCAAGGATAAAGCAAACCCATCTTTTCTTGAACCCTTGGGGGGTTCATGTCACGATGGTTGATGATCTTACGATAGCACACGCGTAGAAAAACACCATCAATTTGTAATATAGTTTGTAACTGTACTTCAGTTTTGTAGCTTAAAGTTGTTTATCTTGTGGAAGATTCTATTGTTTATCTTGTGGAAGATTCTATTGTTTGTGTCAACACATAAGTCAATGTATTTTCTTACATGATATGAGAGTACAAGGTCTACACAAGGCTTGGTGTAAGTGGCTCTATGGTAGAGTAGATATGGATAAATGGCTCAACCTACAAATACATAGCCACCACGAAGGCTCCGATCACCACTGTTTGGAAAAAAGAAAGTTGGATGGGATTAACTATACTCTTTGGAAGTTCAAGTTGAGGTCAATGTTATCCTCTTATGATTTGTGGGACACCGTTTGGCAAAAGAAAGTTGGATGGGATTGACTATATACTTTGGAAGTTCAAGTTGATGTCAATGTTATCCTCTTATGATTTGTGGGAGATCGCTACTGGGCTTCATAGAAAAACCAACTCTAGATTGCAAAGATTCCAAACTCAAATAGTTCTGCCAAATTTAGTGTTGAGATATCAAGCTCAACTAGTGCTACGATGGACATTGATGACCCGCCTGGGTGATAGCTTCCAAACTTATGCCACTAGCACGGTTGGTTCGATTATGGTTGATATGCCACCAGTGGATGATAGGCTGAGTGACAGCCACTTTGGAGTACTAGAGTTATAACATATTTATAGCGCCAGCTCATATTATCGGGTTCATACTATGGACCGACCATTTTGTATATTATTATAGGAGAGTACTTTCCCTTTATGTATGGACTCTTATCTTTTAGTTATATGGATATAGAGAAGAGAAGAAGATAGAAGAAAATTTAGCCATCCATCTCTCTTGTGTCTTGCACTCTCGTGTGTATGTGTGTAGCGACCCTCCAATGGAGAAGCAGGTGAGTAGCTCATTACAAAGGTTAAGAATCTAAGAGACTAGATGTTGCTGCTGGCATCAATACATGAAGCAAAGATGTTGCAAGCATGTGTATTAGCGGGCATCTCCTCTTGAAGAAGAGTAACTACTGCACGAATCCTTCTCTCTGGGTTTTGTACATTTTCATCAGGCAATTAGGGTGTCTCAAAAGAAACATGATGGTCTGACTCGGGGGGGGGGGGGGGGGGGGGGGGGTTCCCTCATAAATATGTAAATGTAGCACGTGGGTTCAACAGAAGGGATTTTTAAAAAACCTTTTTTACACATTTTTTACTTACAGAGAAGGGTACTAGTTAAAGGGGGTATTCACAGGTTGAATAGAAAAAGGGTGTGTTTTATTCATGAAAAATTCATAGATAAGGGATTTTTAAAATAGGCCTTGAACGCACGTGATATAGAGGGTTTATTTATAGTGAAACCCCCGAGTGGTCTGATCACTTCTTTGAACTTTGAGGTGAGGAATCCTCCATTATCGTTTGAGGATTTTTGTGTTATGCTTTTGCAAGAGGAGATGCATCAGAAAGCTAGAGATGGTAGTGATTCTACTTTCTCAAATTTTTTGCAAGAGGAGATGCATCATAAATCTAGAGATGGTAGTGATTCTACCTTCTAAATGAGCATAAAGAAAGGTAAGGGGAAGGACTATAGTAACCCCTCTTCTTCAATTGAATGCTTCTACTCCGACAAACCCAATCATATGCAAGTAAAGTGTAGAAAGAGGGAAGCATATGAGAAGAATGGCATGTTGAAGCCCACAATCAACAATGTTCAAGTGGAATTGGAGCTCTTTATAGAAATTAAAAAATTTTGTGCAAAGGTAGATTATTTAGTCCTTAATTGTGGCATGATTGTGTAGGCCTTCTTTATACCTTTCCTTTTAGTGAGTTTAAGCAACCCACTTTATACCTTTTCTTTTAGTGAGTTTAAGCAACCCACTTTAATCTACATGAGATAGAGCTATAGATAGAGAGTCGACACCCTGATTGGGTACTAACTACCCACTTAAGGGCCACCTCAGTAGGAGTATTTATTTTATTACTTTGGAGAGCTTCTTTTACAATGCAGACTTTACCAAGAACTTACTTAACGATGGTTGACTGTGGAATGCCCAAACGCAAGGGCAAAGTAGACCAAAAGTTCTTTTACCAAGAGTTTACTTGATGATGGTTGATTGTGGAATGCTCAAACGAAAGGGAAAAGTAGACCAAAAGTTGGCTAAATCATGAAGCAATTTTTAACTAGGCACTATGCTAATTATGCTCTCTAATACTACCCAATTGGGCTAATGGGTTGGGTTAAGGGGGACTAAGCTCACACACACACGCACATGCATGCGCACATGCATGCGCGCACGTGCACACACACACACACACACAACTTGAGACACAAGAGAGCAAGAAAGTTAGAATAGTTTTTTTGGATAAGAGAGCTATGACAATATGCTCTAGGGTACACAAGTACCACCACCTAAGAGGGTGGTCACACAGGGAAAAACAATTCCCAACAGTAAGAAGGTAAAAAGCATCCATCTGTAAGAGCCCATTCACACCACAACGACCATGAGGTATACATAGCATGTAACAAACCCCCCTGGAGTGAATGATGTGAATGTATACAAGGAATAGCATATCAATCTGTAAAGCTTAAAGCCTTGTGAAAGACTTCAAACTTTTCTCTCGAAAGAGCTTTCGTAAACAGATTTGCCACATTATCTTGTGTAGATACATACACCATGTCTATCTCTCCAACATGGAGCCTTTTCCTAAAAAAATGATGATGCAAACCTCAATGCGCTTTGTGCGAGCATGAAAAATTTGATTCCTCTTGCAACTGTTGTTGTACTAACTGTAAGTGTAGATAGGAATGGAGGACTGATATCCTACAAGTATATCAATGTGAGCTATACACATTCGATTGTAGCTATAAATGCAACCCTACACTCAACCTCACAGCTAGAAGTGGCCATAGTAGGTTGTTTCTTGCTAAGCCATGATACACATGATCCACCAAGGATGAAGTAGTTGCCACATTAGTGGACACTCTTCTATCGTAAACCAACCCAATCGTTGTCTGTAAAAGCATGCAAGTAAGATAATGAGCCTCTAGCATATAAGAGATCCAATGTTCAAGTGCCTTTGAGATTAAAAAAGACACGTTTCATGGCTTGGCAATACTTTGTGCTAGGGCTATGCATAAATCTACTCAACTAGGAAACATTGAACTGAATATTCGGTCCAAGTAAGTTAAGCATCCCACAACCTGTTGATAAAGAGGCATCAAATGGTTCTCCAACATCCTCTAGTGAAGACTTGAATCTGGTTTCTATAGGTGTAGGAACATGCTTGTAATCTGCAAACTGAAGCCTCTAAAGAAGCTATACAATGCACTTGGAGTAATGCATGATAAAACCCCCCTCAACTGACACAAATTGTACATTGAGATAATAGTGCAGAAGGCCTAGGCCAGTCACATCAAATGAGTGCTGCAAGTCGGCCTCGAGGGCTACAATTTTCTTCTCATTGGGACCAGAAAGCATGTCATCCACATAAAGTGTGAGAATAATCCTCACCAACTTTGTGAACATAAACCGTGCTTTCTATTGCAATATTGTTGAAACCAAGAGAAATCAAGTGAGCATGAATTTTCTAGTACCATACCTGTGGTGCTTATTTTAGACCATACAAGGCCTTACTCAAACAACATACCTTGCTCTCTAAACCCTTCTGATTAAAACTTGGGGGTTAGGTGACATAGACTTCTTCTAGTAAATCCCCATTTAGAAAAGAAATTTTGGCATCCAATTGATGCACTTTCCAATCAAAGTGTGCTGCCAATGATATGACACAACATATGGTAGTCATACATGAAGCAAATGCAAAGCTTTCTTCATAGTCAATCCCTTGCTTTTTGTCAGCATATTGGGCATCTCCAGAATTCATGTGTACAAGTTTTTCGGAATGGGGGATTATCGAGTACAGAGGACCAAGCGTTCCTAGCATGGTCCATGCACTTGGAGACGGTTTCTTGGACATAGAAATGGGTTTTGGAGCTTAAGTGCTAAGTGAAAAGTATGTATGGGGAACTCTTGAGGATTTGGGGGAGATCGAGCCATGAAACAAGTTTCTACATGATGCTTACATGTATTTCTCATGTAGTGGAACACAAAGAGATCATCTTCTAAATTTTAGGGAAAGTTGCTATTTTTGGTAATCTCCGATGGAATTTTTGTTTACGTCATTACCTCCGGAATTCGATAGAGATCGAGTATTGCCAAAGTGCCGATGTGAAATTAGCTATCATCTAGGATATTTTTAGAGTTTAAGATTATGGAATTTTTGGCCTTTGGATTTGGGACATGTGGCAAATAAGAGAATAAAAGTAAGACAAGTGTCCTCAGCTCTACACATGGCATTGTAGCATTTTCTTGCATATTTGAAAATGAGAGAGTTATCTCTTGGGCGAGTTTGAGCTTCAAGCAGGTTTTTGGAGGCTGAAAACTTTGATTTTTCAGTATTTCTCTTCATTTCTAAGCCCATCGTAGCCATTTCCAGCTTGGGGAAGATGATTTTAACTACTCTACACCATCTTGCACACCTCGAATGGCTGTTTTTCAGCAAAACAATCCTAAATCTTGGTGAAATTTTTGGTTATATGTGATATACATGCTGTTATACTAGTTTATGCACTCATGGATCAACCACATGGGCTGGTTTATAGGTTTTGGCGCTCATGGACGCGACATACATGCTATTATACAGGTTTATGAGCTCATGAATGAGCCACATGGGCCAATTTATAGGTTTATGAGTTCATGGATTAGCCACATGGAGTGGTTTACAGGTTTATGTGCTTGTGGAAGAGCCACATGGGCTGTCATACAAGTTTATGTGTGTATGGAAGAGCCATGTGGGCTGTTATATATGTTTGTGCGTCTATGGAAGGACATGTTGGATAGCCATATTGGATGAAGAACATGTTTATGATTGTATATAGATAATCTGGCATCTCCCATGGGGAGAGTAAGGCCCCCAAAGCTTGTACATGTTATATTTCTCCTTGAATAATGAAATACTCCAAGGGGGAGGTCGGCCCATTCCGGCCTCTATGTGTTGTTAGTTGTGCAACTTTTATTTTCAGCTTTGTGGATTGTTTAATGGCTGTGATTAAATGCCAAAATGTTTAATTATGATCATGGTCAAAGCAATGCACACCCACTCTCGCACTTCCCGGGTGAGTTACACTTTTGGGCATACCCCTTTGCGACTAGTCTTCACAATGCTATCATCTAAGTTGCATCTAAGTCGCATTTAAGCTTGTAAACCCACTTAGTGCCTATGGCATGCTTGCCTGCTAGGGCAAAAAATAAGATGCCTCCATCAATATATAAGTGTAGGTGGGTTGGAGATTATTCCTCTTATATAAATCTAAAATTATAGAAAATGGGACAAATGTTTTCAAAAAATATCCCAAAAATGTCCAAAATTGGGTGAATATTTTCTAAAACCCTTCAAAATGACCAAAATTTAGGCTAATGTTATAAGATGTCGGGAGAATGTTTTTTTTGATAAACCCCAAAAAATAGCCAATTGGCAAAGATTAGCCCTTATTTTTTTCCTTGTTTGCTTGAGGGCAATTCACATAACTCACAAGTGCCATTTTATGAATGGAATTGATTTTTGATTGCATGGAAGCCATCCAATGCTCACATTTTGAAGCATCTTCAAGAGAAATAGGCTCCTCATTGCTTATGTGGCTATGAGTGCCTGATCAACAAAGTAGCCCTCTTGTACATGGTGAGTCTTTTTCTTCTACAACGAACAATTTGTGTCTAACAACCATTTTGGGGTTTGTTATTCTTAGGCCACTGCATCATCAACATCTGCCTGAAACTCAAGTTGATGATTTTGGGGTGTTCGAGCCTTAATAAACTAATTCACATGGTGGTGGATGGCTTTCCTGTTGATTGTGCCTCTTGCATGATAGAGCAATCAATGCATGATAGAGCAATCAATGCATGGTGGTGGATGGCTTTCCTGTTGATTGTGCCTCTTGCATGATAGAGCAATCAATGCATGTGCCTATGCATCCTTTTGATCCCACTTAGTGCAAGAGGGACTGAAGAGCGAACAATGTACTAAAAGCATCAATAGTCTTCGGTGCTCTTGAAAGGGGTCACACTTCTGAACCCCAAGCTGTTTTGCCACTAATACATGTCACATCATGTATGACTATATATGATAGTTAGTGCCATCCAACTTATCCTTTGCCCGCAAACAAATCACCGGTTCTTGCAATCCTACACACTACTGCAAATGAACGCAACAAAGTATGAACAAGAGCGAGGAAAAAAATGAGTATTGGTTGGATAGTTTGCTCGGATTATTTTGACGGACGGCGACGGTCCACAGAGACAAACGGATGGTAATGTTGAACGATCAGACTGCGAGCATGAATTGAATGATTGGAGTCAATAAATCACATGATCGAACTCGAGGAATCACCAATTGGAGACAAGTTGACTCGCCGATCGGAGAGTTGGATCGTCAAAACGATCGGAGAGTTGGATCGTTAATCGAAGTGTTGGATCACTTAAGTTGGTCACCGAAGTTGTGGTTTGCTGAGCGATTATAGATTTGATCGATTTTGCAGAAGCACGCGATCACTGAGTTAGGAGATCTCAGCAGTGCGATGGACTATCGAAAAGTGATGAAAATGACTGCCAGATCTGTGCATCGTCAAATAACGGCCGGAAATCATCGAGACTGATTGCCTTCAGTGGATATACCCATGCATGCCTTGAGTAATCATCAATGAAAGTCACGAAGTACGTGTTTACCAAATGACGGAGTTTGCATAGGCCCACATACATCACTATATACAAGTTGCAATTTGCGAGTGGCCCACACCAGAACCATCCTTTGGAAACGCAGAATGCTGCATTTTGCCCAAAATACAGCCTTCACAAACATGTTTCAATGGTGCCTCAAGAGGGGGCAATGAAGCAACCATATCAAATTTCTACAAACGCAGCAAATTAGCAAAGTTCAAATGACCAAAACGAGCATGCCATAGTTTTGCATCTGAAACTGCCTTTTCATCAGAAACTGCATTTGCTGAATCTTCCACACACTTTTCATAAGAATTGAGCCTATACAGCCTACGAAACAAGGTGCCAGATACAATAATCATATCACCAGAAGTTAAATCATGAACAGTACATCTATCATCCACAAATTTGACTACAAATCCAAGTCTAGCAACAAGCGCAGAGACAGACAATAGATTCTTCTTTATCCCTGGCACATACAAAGCATCTGAAAGTGTGAAAGCGCTGCCATTTGCAGCAGTAAGCATGATTTTACCAATGTCCTTCACTGGGTAAGAAGCATTATTGGCACTTGTGACAGTATTCCCATTAGGGACAGCCTCAAGACAAGTGAACATATCACGATGCGAGGTAATGTGCTTTGTAGCACCACTGTCAAAATACCATATGTGAGAGTCAACAAAAACTGCCAAACATGCATCATGTACAGATGGATATACTGGCAATACATGCTAAACGCCCATTCTGTATCCTGCACAACATTTGCAGAATCTGCATTTGTAGAAGCATCCGCTATTGTGGCTGCATTTGACTCTTTCTTCTTTGCCTCTTTAGTCTTTAGCTTAGGGCAATTCTTAATGACATGATCAGTTGCCTTACAATATTTGCACCTCATTTTTTTCTTACCTTTATCAAGAGCCTTCTCAGACCTATTGTTGCTACCTGTGGAAGGAGAAGAAGTTGCAGACCTACTAATAGGAGAAGAAACAGTGGAAGGGGCTGCCTTACCACTTCTTCTTGCTAGGCAGCAACAAATGCTTGATCAATTGCACGCTGCCTAGCCCTGTTTTGCCTGGACTGCGCTTCTTGCAAGAGCTTGTTGACTAAAGTATCATACTTGACAACATCAGGTCTGTCCTAACAAGTCTCCACATGGAAGCAAAAGTCTGATATGACTCAGGTAAAGCATCAAGAACAGTCTGCACAAGAGAATGATCAGGAATAATCTCACCTGTAGAAATCAATTGTTCCTTGAGATCTTTAATCTCAGCAAGAAAAACATTCATGTCATCATCTTCCTGCATAATCTTTGATTCTAGCTCTTTACACAGGTAAGAGATTTTTGCCTCGTTTTACGACCTGCATACAAACCAGCTAGAATATCCCAAGCCTGTTTTACTGTTTTAGCTGAACAAATATGTGGGGTGATGTTACGTTTGACAGAAAGTGCAATCAATGCATGCGCTTGCGTATCTTTACCATCCCAACGAGCTTGTTCAGCAGTGGGTAAAATAGCAGCAATAACAGTAGAGCTGCTAGAACCTGCAACATCCTCAACAGATCCTACATCCATAGAACCTGGACGTACATCCATACCCTCCACGATGCTCCATACTCCTTTTGCAACCAAAACATGCTGCATCATGTATGCTCAAAGTGGGTAGTTGCTGTCTCCATCCAGTTTGTCATCAGCAAGACAACATGCGAAATACATCATTGTTGTTATCAGCCATGGGGCCACTGACTGAAACTGATGCAAAAGCTACCTGTAATGAAGCAAAGACTGAACAAAAAACAACTCGTGCTATGTAGCACAGTCCACAATAGAATACGTATGCCTGTTTTGCAGAAAACTACACTGTTAAAATTTCTGCACAAAATGACGAAAACACCTCTGCAGAACTTGAAATGCAAAAATGGAGCCCGAAACGACCTCAGATGCAATTTCTGAGAGCGCTCTCAGATGCAATTTTTGAGTGCATTACATCTAAGAGCGCTCTCAAAAATTGCATCTGAGGTCGACCTCAATCGGAGAACATGAGTCGGAGGGTGCTGGCGGCATAGCCCTAGGAGCCGATGCCTGATCTGATACCAATTGTTAGAATTAGGGTTGCAGGAAAGCACACCAAGCTTGGAGAAGAAGAAACAAGAATGCACACAACACACAATGTATTAGATTGTGTCAATGTACAAAAGATAAGTTAGCCCTAGAAGGATGGGCGTATATACAAGCCGGGGAAAAAAACCTCCTAAAGAGGGAAAAAGTGCCCCGGCGGTCCTAAGTGTGTTCACACACATCACTGCCTATATATATATGGCAACATATTTCGACGCTTTTCGACGTGTGCAGGTATAATATTTTTTTTGGCATAATGGTGCATCCAGCTACAATCTTGTAGCTGGATGCACCATTATGCCAAACTTATAGAGTACCAAAGTCAACTGTACTCTGATGTGAAGAACGAAGTGAACTTGCTGGGGAAAAGTTGGAGTGCCATAACGTTTTTGGCATTACAAAGTATGTACATTGTGCACAAGTGCAAACAATGGCCAAATTATATTGTAAGATGTGAGATTTATATATCAAAGACCATATTACAAGCTCTGACGAGATGAGTCGACAAAAGACCATAGTATGGTATGGAAAGCCAAAATGGTTTTTATACTCGATGACCAAAATTGTATAAAGTAGTTGCATACAAGCTCAAACAAAGATGTGAGCTGACCAAAATATGTATGTACAAGAGGAAAGACATGAGTAGGCCACTCTATGCGGAGCCCTCACTCAGGGTCAAGTATTGGTCCCAGCAAAAACCATACAAGATGCATTTTTTTGGTATACAAAACAATGATCTAACATGCAATGGGGCAAAGCAAGTATACAAATCATAAGGTTAAGGCTTGCCGCACTTACCATATCTATAACATTCCCCCAATTGAGGTTGACGTCTTCTCGCTCAAGCTTCTCTAAAAGAAAGTACGTGTTATGGCACGAGCAATGTCCTCCTCTTCTCCCATTGACCACTTGATTCTAAAAGTACCATAACATAAAAACAATAAACATAACATAACATCAAATGAAACATACAAGATAAGCATTGATACTTACAAAGTAGACATGGAATGTGTCCCAACCGTCGCTTCCAAGGTGAGGGATTCCTACGCTCTCCATTCGTACTTTCACCGCATCCTCTTGTTGCTTGTAGCGTTGGGGATTCACTGCATACTTTTGCTTCTCCTCCTCATTCCAATCCTTGATGTTGATGTACCAAGGCCTCTCACCCCCTACCTTCACTCTCCTGGTCACATCTCCCCGCCGCCAATGTTTCATGATGTCCACCATGTGGTCCTTTATCCACCTTATGGGGACGACATCACTACCGACGACGGGGCCGGCTTGTACTCATCCTTGATTTGATTAATGATTCTTTCTTACTTAGCTTTATCCAACTTTGGCCATAAAGGCATAAAGTCATTAGCAAAGACAATGTGGCAAAGCTCGCGGATGCGGCTCTTCATCTCTTGCCTGACATCATCCAAAACCACATTGCCATTGACAATTGTATAATATTTTTTCCCATCGGGTGTGGGGTGCGTGTCGAAACGTCGCGAGTGATGATCACGAGCGTGGAGTGCTTCTGGCAGTAGATATGGAAGGACGCTTACGTGGGGGCGTAGACGCATCCGTGCCTGCACGACTACCACACCACAACCACCACCTCCACCTCCACCACTCCAACATTTTTCTCTATGAGAGTTGGACGAGCAACCTGAGAGGGAGGGGTTCTTATAGCTCTTCGTGGAGTCCTTTGTGGGGTTTCTATTAGTGAACTAGGGTTAGCGGTGGTGGTGCCCGATGGTGCGTCCAAAGTGCCCGCTCCTCCCCCAAAAAATTGTTGTGCCATCGCTCTTTGCTTAGGCGTGGCTTGTGCTAGAAAACCCATAAATTGGTCAGGCAACATGGCGTATGGAGAGAGGGATGGAGAGTAAGCCGGTGTCTTATCTGGAGTGCGGGACATGTCTCTACACACACATAACAAAGCCCAGAAGGGCAACCTCAACAAAATGCGTTGTGCTTGACATGATAAGACGCACAACGTGACATAGCAAAGCCCATGTGGGCACTTGAACAAGAGCATACACATGAAAAAACCATGCAAAGGTGGAGCAACTACCGGCGTGAGATTGAAGCACTGAGAGGAGTGGTAAGGAAGTGGAGAGCCAATGGATTAGAGCTTGGGAGAGAGAGAGAGAGAACCTGTAAAACAAAGAACAACGCACTTGAACAAGAGCATACACGTGAAAAAACCATGCAAAGCTGGATGTTAGAGTACCTACTGGCGTGAGATCAAAGCACTGAGGAGTGGTAAGGAAGTGGAGAGCCAATGGAGTAGAGCTTGGGGGAGAGAGGGAGAGAGAGAGAGAGAGAGAGAGAGAGAGAGAGAGAGAGAGAGAGAGAGAACCTATAAAACAAAGAACAACGCACTTGAACAAGAGCATACACATGAAAAAATGATGCAAAGCTAGATGTTAGAGCACCTACTGGCATGAGAGCGAAGCGCTGAGGAGTGGTAAGGAAGTGGAGAACCAATGGAGTAGAGCTTGGGGGAGAGAGAGAGAGAGAGAGAGAGAGAGAGAGAGAGAGAGAGAGAGAGAGAGAGAGAGAGAGAACCTGCAAAACAAAGAACAATGCAAAAAAAAAAACATTAGCGCAAATCACACACACACACATCTCACAACACACACACATGCAACCAAGAGGAGAGGGGAGGGAGGGCAAAGAAGAGAGCGAGTGTGCTAGGGGAGAGGGGCATACCTTGTTTGCTTGAGGGAGAGAGAGATGTAGCCAGAAAAATGTGTAAAAAGTGAGGTTCTGTTAAACTGTAAAAACCTGAACCGTTGAAATAAGTGTCGAAAAAGCGTCGAAAAATAACAGTGAGTGCATACTGGAAACGTGGAAATAAGTGTCGAAAAATAATAGTTTCCTACGCTTATTTTGACGATTATTTCGATAATATTTTCGACTCTTATTTCGATGATCGCTACTTTTCATTCAAATTCAAAATCTTTCTAGATCTTGTGTGCCCCCGACATTTCAAATTTAAAATCACCGACTTCCACCCTCCACAAATACTAAAGGGAGAATCCCCCTCCAAAAATAAGTATTTGTTCCCATTGCAAATCAATATGGAAACTGTGGAGGACGATGCCACACCCTCAAATTTTGTTGATTTAGAGGAGAAGACACTTTGCCCATGTACTCGCTGCAAATACCAATTGGCTTGATGTCGACGAGTTTGCAATGATCATACAAAAAAAAAGGGGAATATTTTCGGTGGAGCGATTGGAACATCTAATTAGTGGTAATGCGCGCTTCAACAATGATGAACTAGTGGATATCTAGCCTGAACGATGGAGACCAACAAGGGTATCCACAAACGAGGTGATCCAACAACCCGAGGAACTTGAGGTGGAGTCGGAGCAAATACTAGAACATGACATGGATGACATGATAAATGCCTTACATGATGGAACAGAAGATCGTGGTTTAGAATACGAAGGGGTAGAAGAAATCACACAACGTGTGGAATACGCTTCCCAAGAAGAGCAAGAGCTACGTAGGCTTGCTTGTCTTCCACTATATCGTGGAGCACATGTGTCTGTTTTACGCGCTTGTCTATCCATATTATTGAACTTGCAATCGATTTTTGGTGGATGGTCTAATACGAGCGTATCAAAACCTTTTGCATAAGTGATGATATCATATGCAATTAGTGAGTTATGTACCTTTATATGCATTTTCTTAGCTTGTCTATTTTGTGTAATAGCTTATTGAAACATCAAATATTGCCAGAAGATAATGAGATGCCAGTGGACCGTAGTCAACAAGCAAAAACAATGTTGCACTCGATTGGCATGGACTACAACACACACCATGCTTGTCCAAATGATTGTATTCTTTATCGACAAGAATATAACAATGCAGCACAATGTCCACTTTGTGGTACATCAAGATATAGACAAGATGTGCAAGGAGAAAGGATACCAGCAAAAGTTTTATGACACTTTCCCATCATCCCTCAGATTAAAACAATGTTTAAGTGCAAATCCATTGCAAGATTGATGACTTGGCATCATAACACTAGGTCCACGGATGGTGTTATGCATGGAAGCACATTGAAGAGAAGTGGGTAGCCTTTCAGGAGGAGGCTCACCATATTCGACTTGGACTAGCGATGGATGGAGTGAATCCATTTGGTCTATGAAGTTCATTATGGAGTACATGGCCTGTTTGTCTTGTTAACTATAATCTTTCACCATGGCTAGTGATAAAAAAAGGGCATCTTTTATTGTCTTTGATAGTTCCTGGAAAGTACAAGGTGAAGAACATGGATGTGTATTTAGTCCCTTTATTGAGGAGCTTCGTGTTCTATGCGAGGGCATTGAAGTTCATGATATTTTCAAGAGGTTTGGATAACGTGCGCTAACATTTAGAGGAATACTTATGTGGACTATGCATATGATTGGCCTGGCTATGGAGAGTGCTCTGGTAATACTGTAGCTTGTTAACATATTATGTTAAGTCATGATTGTCATCCAAACTTACTTGCTACAATCTTTTTTGATGTTCTACAGGGCTTTCAGTGTCAGAGTATAATGGATGTCCATTATGTGGGCTGCAACTTGAGGCTCGGTACTCAAAGTCTATGAAGAAGATAGTATACAAGGGCCACAAGAAGTATCTCCCTGATAACCATCCTTTGCGCGAGGGATTTTTAGGGAGGTCTCCTCACATATAGAAGAGCAGTGATTGGAGGACCTTATGGGATTTGGATCCAACCTACACACCTCCAAGAATGAAGCGTCTATCTATTTTCCATCAACTTCCATACTGGAATGACCTTTTAGTGAACCATCTTCTTGATCCAATGCACATTTTCAAGAATATAGCCGAGGTGCTTTGGAAAACCATCACAGGAGCAAAGGAGAGAACGGCACAACGAGATGATTTACAAGAGGTTCAATGCATGCAACACTTATGGGCCCAAAACAGAGCAGATGGGAAGGTGAAGCTACTAAAAGCACCTTGGGTCACGACAAAGGAAGAGCAACGACATGTAAAGAAGTGCACTGGTGAGTTTCGTACCCCTACAGGATGCATGCATTGCTTGAAGGGAGCATTTACAAAGGATGATGAGCTCAATGGCTTGAAGAGTCTTGATTGGCACAAATTCTTACAATTTGTGCTTCCTATAGTGTTATATGTACATTATGTGTGCTATGTTATAGGCACATTATGTGTGCATATACTAGGAGGCTAACCCACATTAGGCTTGTGAGCATGGGAGCATGGGAGCATGGGAACAAGCTCTAGTGGAGCATGGGTTAGGACTAACCTTAAAGATTAAGGTTAGGGTCAGGCATCCAAGGGTCACACATGGGGAATGGAAAGTCAAGAGTCACTTGAGGGCCCTCCTATATAATAGGGGCATGGGGCACACTCAAGGGGGCTAGAGGGCTTGGAGGCTTATGCTATGGTCTCTTGTGTAGAGGTCCATATCTACTCACCTACCATTTCACACTATAGCTACATGCTATTGGATTGTGTTATACCTCTTGATGGTATGGGAAATCAAGGTAGAGGTATGATGTATTTCATTTATTATTCATGTGTGCATCCCTTGGCCCAGGGGTGGTTGGGTGGTTGAGTTTATACCTGATTTATGCATGTTTATGCATAATAATTATCTAGAGAGATCTTAGGGTTTTAACAATGGTATCAGAGTAATCTCTATTTAATTATTGTTGATTTTTTTAGTAAATTTTAATATTTACTAATAAAAATATTATTTTGGTTGATTTGTGTTGATGAATTGCATGTGGATCATTGATATGGTGATTGGAACGTGTGTTGCTACAATTCAATGGACGAATCGGCGTTGCAGGGGAATTTCGTGAGTTTAATGCTATTTTTCTCTATTTTTTATGGTTTAAATCAAGCATTAATGGAATTTTTTACAAAAATACCACATATTTTATGGCGGATATTTTTGGTATAATGGATTCCCTGAATTTCTAGAAATTTTAGAAATTTTTTCTAATTTTTAAGAAATTTTTCGAGCATTTTTATGATTTAAAATATATTTTTACGCGAGAATGCGATCAAAATTCTGTCAATTTTCTACTGAAATTCAGTAGGGGACAGCATGCTGATGCATGAGATGCTCTCCCATATGCATGGGACTCTCTCCGCCTCTCAAATCTCATTTTTCTCGTCTATTTTCCTCCCGCTAGTGTAAACTCCTTTTAAAGGGATTTTTTAGTTAAATATTAATCATAATTAATATTAATTATGATTAATTAAATCTTTAATTAAAGATTAAGGATCCTCTCTGTTTAACAGAGGAGAGAGGGGAAAGGAGGAAAGTGTGTGGGATGGAGAAGGAGAGAAGAGACGGGAGACGACTCTCTCTTCCTCTCTCATGTCGGCGCACAGGCGGGGGGGGGCTGTGCAGCAGCCGGTAGAAAAAAACGCCCCCCTCCCTAAAAAAATCAAATCTATATAAGCTTAATAAAAGCTTATTTTTATTTTTATTTTTTTTAAAAATGAGTTTTTATTATTTAAAAAAAAGCTTTTGGAGATTTTTCAAAAAAACTTGATAAAACTTTGAAAAATATGGGATTTGAGAAAAAAATCTCTGAAAATTTTCGGAACTTTTTGGCTTTTCATCTTCTGGAAAACCTTTGGCATTCCGTTTTCCCAAAACCTTTTGGCTTTCTGAATTCCAAAAAGTCTTTTGACCTTCCGTATTCCGGAAACCTTTGACCTTTCACATTCCGATTTTTTTTTATCTTTTCATTTTCCCAAAACTTTTGGCTTTCCGTATTCCAGGAAAACCGTTGGAATTCCAAAAATTCGTTCGTATTCTAAATGCGTTCGGGGTAATTTAAAAATTTAAAAAAACTCTTGAAAATTAGTGGAAAATTAGACAAAGGTTATTTTAAATTTTGAAAAAATGTGGGATTGGTGTTTGGCATGTGGTGTGTCCATTCCGGCGCCCGTTCCTTAAAAAATATATTTTTTGACCCAAAAAAATTTGAAAAATCCATTAAAATTGTAAATTTTCATTGGATTTGAGATATGTTGGGCGGAATCAAAAATTTCGTGAACGATGGGATTCTCAGAAAAAATTAAGAATTTTTTAGAAATTATTTTTAGAAGTCCTAGAAATTTGGTATTTTTTAAATATCAATGGTATTTTGGCAAATTAAATTGCTAAATTTTTTTTGAAAAAATATAGGTTTGGAATGCCATAAGATAGGTTTGGTGGAATTCAAAATTATCATATTTTGAGGTCCTATAAAATTAGAAAAAATTAGAAAAAAATCATGATAATTCTTTTTCTCGGGAATTTAATATTTTCGAGGGTTATTTAATATTGAAGTACGTTTTTTCATGCTGACATTAGATAGATACGGGTTATTCGCATATTATTAATACGATTATACCTCGTATTATTGGATATTTATGTTTGGAATAATTCTAAACGATGTATTCATGATTTTTTTACCATTGTTTAGCCATTCTTTTTGGACATGTTCCTTAATTTCTTTTGATGGTATAATTTACGTTCAAAGTGTGTTTCACCTTGACACTTTTCCATGATAATTTATTTTACACTTATTTAAGTATGGTTTGTGCTTAATTTCTTAAGCCTAAGACAAATTCTATCATGGGTTAGTTGATCAGTTTGTTTTGGTGGATTTTTATTGGATGTTTTCCAAGTTTTATATGGACTCATCAGGTTCTGCCTAGATCAATTGTGTCTAGGGGTTTTTTTAATTGAGTGCTACACACATGTGTTTCACTTGCTTACTTTGGAGTTTTGTTTGAACAACACAATGTTCATATACTCCGTATTGATAAGTTGGCCACCAATTTTAATGCTAATTTTGGCATGATTAATGTCCATTAGATGGTATGCATTGATTTTTATGAACTATGGTTTTCATGGATTTAAGGAGCTTCTATGCTTTTATCCATGGTTTTATAAGGATCTTTTGATCTTTTAAATAATTACATGTGCTTTGAAGGTAGCATTTGCCTTCGTTTTTTTTTGCATGTAATTTTGGAGTATATTTCTTATACTCTTGTACATATTCCAACTCGAATACCTAGTTGCTTATATATCTAGGTGAGTTATTTTTCTACCCTAACTTTATTATCTTTTGGGTAGTTATCATTAGAAAGGCGCCAATAATTCAATTTCTTTTCTAATGATGTACTCAGAAGGAGTTATTCCTTGATGTAGTCTCAAGTATATAGAGACAGGTTTAGTATGTGAAAGTCTGGATAAGGCCATCTTATTCCTTTTATATACGATTTTATTCATATTTCCTAGACGGCATACTAGGGAGTTTCAAATTGTTAAGGTATGTATGGGTGGTATCATGGTGGTATGGGATGCTAGTGATCCCTCACATATATTATCTTATGGGATAATTTGGGCTCAAGATTGTTGCTTTGCTTACATCACTTAGCATGTTAACCTCAACATTCAAAGACAATCTCATTTTCTAAATTCACTAGAAGTTATATTGTGGGCATTCTCTAGATAAATTTCTTTTATCTATAGCCTGCATGTTTTGATGAGGGTAATCTCATCGGCATTTTCACTTGTTGAAATCTCTTTCTTTAGAGTTCAAACAAGTTTATCTTGTTATATTCGGATAAGGAAATTTGGATTCTTCCTTTGTTGGCATTTCTTTCTCTAGTTCCGTACTTTAGGTGATTTATATAGTCAACCTAATTACGGATGGACATATGTGACTCATCGAGACGCTGATGACTCTCTATGTTGATATGGGTAACTCGGGACGTCGATTATTCCATATGCAGATGTGGGTATGTCGGGGCACCGATGAATCCCTGGTTTCTGCTGTTATAATGCCATGTTTTCCTACTTTATTTCGAATGTTTTACAATGAGGAAGTTACTTTGAATGCGAATTGCTCTGATCATCCGCAGTCTGATGGGCAAACAGAGTATATGAATCAGATTGTAGAGTATATGCTTCATGCATATGTCTCTAGAAAATCATCATATTGGAAAAATATCTTCCAATGATGGAATTTGCCTATAACAGTTTTAAATATACGGCTCTTGGTTTTTAGTCCATGCATACTTATGTATGGGTATCAATCCAGGGCACCTATTGATGTCGGTCTTAATAAGGACATCGAGCTTGATGCATCGAGGGATTTCTTGCATGATATGTAGGAAATGCTGACCGAAGCTCGGGATTCTATCAGGAGGAGTGCTCAAGATAGGGCACGGTTTTATGCTGATAGGGGACGCTCATCTCGGTCTTTTGAACCAGGAGCGTTGGTTTATTTTAATGTTCCTAAAGATTCTCAGACTTTGTCAATAGAAAAATGATCAAATTTATCTCCTAGATATTGTGGTCCATTTTCAAGTTATACATCGGATTGGCACGATTACGTTTGAACTTAAAACTACCTCCACATGTTAGAGTTCATCCAGTCTTTCATATTAATAGATTGAAAGGGAAACTGGGAGGTGAGGATAACACAGTTACTCCTCAAGAACTCGTTGAAGTCGATTATTTATCCTCCTATGTTCCACATGAACCTGATAAGATACTTGAATTCAGGGAAAGAAAACTTTGTAGTTGACTAATCCCTGAGGTTAAAATTAGGTGAAAAGATAGGGAAATAGGGGATTCGACTTGGGAGTCAAATGAGATTATTCAGCGCAGTTCTCCTTCTTTTCATTGCAAGAGTGCAATGTTTTGAGAGAGGGGAAGTATGTTATATGTACATTATGTGTGCTATGTTATAGGCACATTATGTGTGCATATACTAGGAGACTAACCCACATTAGGCTTGTGAGCATGGGAGCATGGGAACAAGCTCTAGTGGAGCATGGGTTAGGACTAACCTTAAGGATTAAGGTTAGGGTCAAGCATCCCCAAGGGTCACACATGGGGAATGGAAAGTCAAGAGTCACTTAAGGGCCCTCCTATATAATAGGGGCGTGGGACACACTCAAGGGGGCTTGGGGGCTTGGAGGCTTATGCTATGGTCTCTTGTGTAGAGGTCCATATCTACTCACCTACCATTTCACACTATAGCTACATGCTATTGGATTGTGTTATACCTCTTGATGGTATGGGACATCAAGGTAGAGGTATGATGTATTTCATTTATTATTCATGTGTGCATCCCTTAGGCTTGGGGGTGGTTGGGTGGTTGAGTTTATGCCTGATTTATGCATGTTTATGCATAACAATTATCTAGAGAGAGCTTAGGGTTTTAACATATAGCCATCAAGGATTGCCTCAACGATGACATTAGAGCAACAATTTACAAAATTGGTGTAGTGGTGCGTTGGATATTAAGGAAAGAGATTAGTAGAGACACATTGGAAGCAGCACGGTTAAACTTCGTTGAGGCTATTACAATGGCTGAGAAATACTTTCCAACAAGTATTTTAACCATTCAATTGCACTTGCTAGTTCATGTGGTTGATGAAGTTGCTGTGGCTGGGGTTATCCATAGCCGATCGATGTTTTTCTTGGAGAGATTTATGAAGACACTTAAAGGATTTGTTCATCAAAGAGCTCGTCCAGAAGGTAGTATGGCAGCGGGATGGCTTGTTCAAGAATCACTTGTATATATAATTCAATTTCTCAGTACGTCTGATCCCGATATGCCAAGATTATGGACACAAGTAGAAGATGATCGACTAGTTGGGGAAGAGCCACAAGGGAAAGGCCTTGTGAGAACAATGGATGTAGCATTGCGTGAGAAGATCAATAAATTTTGCATCTTAAACTCACATGCTATGGAGAAATGGATCGAGAGATATAACTTAGTGAAGGCTGAAAGGGACCAAGCTCGTTTGAGTTTTAGGAGTCGAACAATCCGCACACTATCGTACCCAACAGAACTTGCACTTCTTCCAGACTTTCCTTCTAATAAATGGCTCGAGCAAACCATACTGCAGGAGGCTAAACACAATGGTGAAGAAATAAGTGATGAGGAGGAGGAGCTTGCATATGGTTGTGATTTCCATGTATGTGAGTTTGAGATATCTACGCATTGTCTTTTATGTTGTGCTTTCGTGAATTTATACAATAAAAATACTTATTTATTGTGCTTGCAGTATCGTAAGTTTGGGGCAATTTGGTCACACGGACGTCACTTTCGAATAGAAGAAATAGATAAAAAGAGAACAACATTTGATTATGGTGTGAAGGCTAATTTCATGCAAGAAAGTCGTTCAAGTGCAAGTGATGGCAATACTGAAGTAGGCATGTTGGATTATTGTGGAACAATCTAAGATATTATCAAGGTTGGATTCAAAAAGTTTGATGTGTTCATTTTTTATGTGAAATGGTTCAAGTTGGTAACTCAAGGGGCGCAACTAACTGTACACAAAGACAAGTGTGGATTTCTTCAAGTAGACCGCACAAAGATATGGACTGACCAAAGGGACACATTTGTCCTACCAGAGCACTGTGAGAAAGTCATCTTTGTGGAAAACCCGACATATCATAAATGGTTGTTTGTGATCCAAATAAATCCACGTGGTAAACAAATATTTGAAGAGGTGAAAATAGCAGTTGACGAATTGCCAGATGTTGAGGAACTCCCCCCAGATCATGTGATGGTTGAGCATACACCACTAGCACCTATTGAACAACAAGAACAAGAAGAAGACATAATAGTTGAGGAAGTAGGTGAGGCTCACACTGGGGATTAGGATCGGATGAAGGTGTACTCATTGAGCAAATACATCTTGAACGAGAAACAGACACTAGAGATAATCTAGAGGAAGAAGAGATTCAAGCTGAGTATGATCATGATGCATCAACAGCTCTCATGCTAGAGCTAGAAAAGGATGACGACATGGATGAATTACCTTCTACTACTACAAGACAACCGGTTCCCAATTGATTACAATGAAGAAGTCTTTCTAGAAATAGATTTATTTGGAGCCATGGATCTCGTTGAGGACGAGCAAGTTGATGATGGACTTTAATTTCATTGTAAAACAGAGCACTTTCTTAATTGCACCTTAGTGATGAGGAGGAGGAGGAGCTAGCATTTGTCCTCCTTCAAAGAGCGTGATGGAAGTTCTACCCTCCTCTCTCCCTCGCCCCCCACTCCCCCCCCCTCTCTCTCTCTCTCTCTCTCTCTCTCTCTCTCTCTCTCTCTCTCTCTCTCTCTCTCTCTCTCTCTCTCTCTCTCTAGCTTTCTCGCTCTCTCAATTCAAATTTTTAAAAAATAAAATTTTCACAGTTATTTTGACGCTTATTTCCACGAATATTTTGACGCTTATTTCGACGCATATATCGAGATGATGACGAGACCAGATGTGGAAACTAGCTTCGAAGAACAGTGATTCTCTTGTACTGTATCTAATGCCATTCTGAAGATGTCAGCTGTTTGATCCTCTGTACTGATTTAAAACATCACCTGCTAGCTCCCTCACACAAAATGATAATACATCTCAATATGCTTTGTCATAGCATGATGCACTGCGTTACTAGCCAAATTTATGTTACTCATGTTGCTACAATAAATGAAAACTTTCCTATTTATGGGCTTACCCATATCCTCAAGTAGATTATACAACTAGACTACGTCACATGGTGTTGGAAGCTTCTCCCTCACACAAAATGATAATACATCTCAACGTGTGTTGTCATAGCATGATGCACTGGGTTACTAGCCAATTGTACTCATGTTCCCACAATAAATGAGAACTTTCCTATTCATGTGCTTACCCATACCTTCAAGTAGATTATACAAGCAAGCTACGGTCTCACATGGTGCAAAGTGACCTTATCATGTTATTTCACTTATACTTCACTCATTGTCATCAATCTATTTTGAATGCTGTGCTTCCATCTACACCTATGTGTGTGTTGCTATATTGATCTCCATTCCAACAATTGGTATCAGAGTAGGTTCTCTTGGCTCTTACTCCCTTGTTATCTTCTTCTCAAGTTGCTCTTTTGAGCTATCCTCTTAGGTGTAGAAGGTATACCATATAGTGCATTGTTAACTACTTAAACATAGTTTTTATATGTTTCAAAGCAATTCGAGCACATATCTTGGGGCTCGTTTACATGCTATAAGGTTCCCATATGCATCCTGCAGATTTGAACTATTTTTGTTTGATTTTAGATTTTCTACATAATAGTAGGAGCATTTAGTGTGCATGAGCACTTGTTTAATTATGCATTTTCTACATAATAGTAGGAGCATTTGGTGTGCAAATAAGGCCGTCATCATCTTCGACATAACATCTTTGAGTTCATCTTCAATAGCTTCAACACTATTGTAAACATTATCATCGATTTCTACATTTCTACTAAGTATCATTTCCACAATCAACACTCTTTAATTTTTCATACACTTCACAAGTTTCTATTTTCATCAGTGATCTAATGTTTTCAATTACATTAGGCATTGACAGTACCTAGAGGTATTAGTGATTTGTAGGTATAATGGTAGGCAATGATGTATTTGGGATGATTTCTCCCGAGGATAAGCGTAACGGGACCAACAACCCATTATAGTCCTATGATGTGCCATGTATTGGTTACCAAAGGACTTTGGAATGTTGTCATTAGCATTAAGACATGCCCTATCTCACTAGCACAACATTATAATACATGTACTTTGGATGGTCATACAAGTTTTGACTTTGTGGCATTTATCTCTCCACCTCCCATAGCAAAACAAGCTAGGTGGGATGGCAAGGATGCATAGGACATGAATTAGTGGCACCTTCAGTGATGAGAAGGCTCATTATTTCTCATATTTTCTCATGTAAAACTAGGAATCATGCTTGGGATATGCTTGTAGTACCAAGTAAGTAATGAGGCTTGAGTGGCCTACTCACGCAAGCTATTAGACTCTAAGCATATGAATAAGGGATATTTAATATGCAAAGGCAACATGGAAGATAAAAGGGTATATATAGTCCAAAGGGACCCCTTCTATTGAACTCTCCCAAGATTATCTTTTGTGGAAGACTTGAGGGACTGGTTAGGTAGGGTGGAGATTGCCTTAGCATGCGAGAGCCTCCACAAGCCTATATAGATGTGTGTACTTCTAGGGGTGCTAGTGACTCTAGAAAGAACGCTAGGCACATAACTTAGCTAACCGCGCTACTCCATTATTACTATGGTATCATGACACATCATGGGCGATGTGTTGAACATGCTTATAGCAACACACAACATGCTATCCATCCGAACATGGTGACCATCACAATCAGATCCCAATCATAATTTTGGTATTAGACCCACAGATGTACCAAGGTCGTGGACCAAGGTATCTAGATTAAAACTCCATTGTTGGGCAACCCTAATGAACTTGCACAATTATGAGGATGGGCCTCAAGTGTAGGAAATCTTATAATGAAGAAATTTGGATAGAATTAGTAATTGCAATTTTTTTGTTGATGCTTGAATGAAAAGATAAACTTAAAGGAAACCCATCCCTAGGGACTAAATGGTAGGGTGGTGTCTTAATTATGGGTTCACGGTTAGATCTAGGTTCAAGTCTCCTCCCCCGCTTCCCCGATGGAAGCGATAAACTATACGCTACATATTTAGAAAATTTTTAAAATTCTATAAAACTAGATAATGCTTTGTTGAAAGTCCCTTGGGTTAGGAGAAGCATCTATTTGGATCCTAAGTGGGAGGCACCCAATTACCCATGAGAGGACAATCCCAAGAGGGGGGAGTTAGGCAGGGCCTCTGACTAGTGGTATTTGAGATAGTTTCCACCCAAGAAGGAAGTAGACCATGAGATCAAACTTGAACCATGTGCTAGTCTAGTGGTAAAAAGAGCCTATAAGATGTATATGCTAAAATAATTGAATTGAAGGATCGATTGAATTAACTCTTAGATTAGGATTAAAGAGGAAGACATGTAAATTCAAATGAAAAATATGTGAGAAAATTTGAAGAACTCTCAAGATGATCAGAAGAGTTATGATGACCCAAAGAGATCCAATAGAATTTTCGAAGAGGGAGACATTGTGTTTCTCAGAATCAAACCCTAGTGAAGTACCTTGGCATTATGAAAAATTAAGAACCTGGCCAATAGATATTATGGTCCATATGTGGTAATAAGAAAAGTAGGAGAATAGGCGTATAAACTTTTGTCACCTCCTCATCTCCAAATCCAAAATGTGTTCCATGTCAGTCTACTTAAAAAGGATATTCCCAACAAAAATAATATAAGAAGTGATGAGCATATAGAGTTTAGTCACATCAGTCAGGGTTTCACACTGAGGATATTTATCACGTAGCTTGTAATGCACGTGAAGCTCGACCTGTAACTATTTGGCCCTCTGAGCTCTTTTCACATGATGGAACTCATTCCCGGACACATGGACAGGTTGATGGATACATGGGAATAGGGTTCCTAAAGCTGGCATTGGAAAAAGCACAGTCTTGGTCAAAAAACAAGAGAAAGAAAAAAGTCAAACTATGTTGACAAAAAGCTAAGGGCACCATTGGAAAGAGGACATCGAACTGGATCAAAAAGCTAGAAGATGCTTTTCCAAAAAGTAGCTCTAGGGCCAAAAAGCAAAGACCTGAAGCTACAAAAGCACAAATCAAGAACTCAATGGCTATTTTTGACTATTATTAAAATATTTAAAAAGAAAAGCAAAAAGCAAGGTTTGGCAAAAAGCATAACCCAGTTCAAGTATATAAGAAGCTTGTACCCTCTTGGACATTCATCAAATTTTTTGGGAGAGTCACCTTGGATCCTTGAAGAGCTAGACCACCCATAGCCTCTCTGCCCTGCCTACAGTGTCACCACCACCGCCATTACAGAGCCACCACCATTGGAAGCGCCGTCGCCATTGCAACCCCTGTCGCCAGCGTCACCACCCTAGAGCCCATCTCCGTCGACGTTTGTCACCTAGAGCCCATCTCCGTTGGTGTTTCCACTGCCCAGAGCCCATCTCTGCTCGTGTTTCCGTCACCCAGATCCCATCTCTGCCTGCCGGTGCCTCCGCCTCCACCTCCCAGAGCCCATTTTCGCACCGCTTGTTCACCTGTTTGCGTCGTTTTGTGTGTGCTTGTGTCACCTCTTCCAGCCAGTCTCCAACGTCTCTAGCGTCTACGCCTTAGTGCCATCAACTCCAAAACAGCCAGCAACATTCTGAGCCTCACATCCAGCAGGAGAAGCCACCTTTGTTGCCTTTGGACAAAACCGCCTCAAAAGAGCCACTTGGTACTTGGACTTCAATTGGAACTAGATTTGGAACTTGGAGTTTGGGATATTGGATTCGGTACTAGTCTGGTGTAAGACTCTTGTGGGTCTTTTTAATGGTGAGCCCAGGCATCAAAGATCTTGTGCCTCGACGTGGACTATAGAACCGACTTCATCATCAACATACTTGTTTGATATTGTATTCATTTGTTATATTGGTCCATCGACATACTTGTTTGATATTGTATTCATTTGTTATATTGGTCGTGGCTTGGAAAAGCCCGTGGATTACTCCTAAAATAAGTTCCTGTGGAAAGGGTGCGAGGCATGTTCCGTGCTCGGTGTGGTGTACTATGTGAAACCCATATACCCTTCTCTCTTTCTCCCTTCTCTCTCTCTATCTATATCTCTTGGACACATGGACCATGGTTGAATCTATCACTGCACGCTCCATTGGTCTTACACGGCTGGGCTTCGAGTATGCATACTAGAGTGTGGACAGCGAGTAAGTCCGAGGTTCACAGGTGAGTCGTCGTGGTCGAAGTACCATGGGCGACCGGGCTAGTGTGGGTAGATAGGCCACTACATATAGGCCGGAGGGATGGGTGCATGCTCATTCTGCTCTACAGTTGGGAGGTGAAGAAGATCCTTGCCTTCTCTGTCTCTGCTGTAGTTAGATAACGGGGTGATTGCCAGCGTGGCCAGCTTATGTGGCAAAAACGAGCACGCTGGCAGCTACCACGCTGGCAGCGTCCAATTCCGACTTTGAATGCGCCGCATAAGCTGGACGCTGCCAAATCTAACTACTGAGGGTGAAATGGTCGACGCTACCGCCTTGTGCATATCATTTCCCTTGCATATCATTTCCCAGTGCCGACGCTACCGCCCTGTGCACTTCCAGCTCAACGTGGGCGGCAACGAGCCCGCAATGGCTATTCCAGGGTGAACTTGCTCCCAGTGCCGACGCTACCGCCTTGTGCACTTCCAGCTCAACGTGGGCGGCAGCATACTTATAACTTATGGAACCTTTAAGTTAACCTTTGATTTATGACAAATATAGGAATCTCAGTGCTAGGCTGTTGCCTCTGCAAGGGGCGACATTAGAAGGGCGTGATAATAACTGGCTGTCTCGCAGCTTGCAGCGTTGTGGGCGGAGTCGGGGCTGTTGGCGGAGGAGTAGAAGTCGAGAAGCTCTTGGAGGTGTGCCGGGCGCCCTACGTCCGGGTGCGACGTGGAGTCCAGCATCTGGAGGATCTGCCATGTTGGCTATGTTTTGGGTTTTTTTTTCCAAACCTCATGTGAATTATCCATAACTCTATAGATATCATTGGAGAAGAATAATGCTCGATGTACATTGAAATGCCACGTGTGAATATTTGGAGGCCCCGGCACAGCGATCGGTTGATCGGTATTAGACGGCAGCGTGATAAAAATCTCCTTGGGCGGCTGGCATTGCAAACTCCAATCATCGAAGATGAACCCAGGCTGTAGTTAGATAACGGGGTGGCAGGAGGAAGTTGGTGGCAGCGATTCATGGTGCGCAGGAGGAAGTTGGTGGCAGCGTCCAGCTTATGCGGCGCATTCAAAGCCGGAATTGGACGCTGCCAGCGTGGTAGCTGCCAGCGTGCTCGTTTTTGCCACATAAGCTGGCCACGCTGGCAATCACCCCGTTATCTAACTACAGCCCTCTGTCTCCACGTAGCCAAGAGCCTGACATTGGTATTAGAGCACGAGGCACCGTTCTCACCGCGTGAGTGGGGGGCAGTAAAGGATAAAGGATAGACCTTATCTTTGAAAAAAATTTGGGTGAGGAGAGTCGATTCTTTGTGAGTAGCCATGGAAGTTATCTCTCTCTCTCTATCTATCTCTCTCTCTTTCTCTGTCTCTCTCTCTCAAGAATCTCTTTCCATGCATGCCATCAACATCTCTCTCTTTTTGAGGTCTGAAACTTCTCACACAGATGAAAGAAGGGAGCATGTAACACACAAACGTTGGGTGCTTAAAGTGGCCAACACACAGCAACGACAAGAGCACATAGCCTCCGGTTTTCCATAGCAAACTACGGCAACTATGGTCACAGCTGCTCATGGGCAATGCAACCCATCTTCACTTGTGACAAGCGGCTAACAGAGTGAGCCTTCTCTTGTTGGACAAGCCCACAACTGCTCACGACGGCAACATAAGCCAAGAAAACTATCGAGGTTGCTACCCAAAAAAGAGTAGCGCACGAAGCAAGTGTTGGTAGCCTACACACATAAGATACGGTGCGGCCATTCGAAGCATGAAGAGCTGGTATGCATTTTTCGTAGCTTCCAATAGAGGCGCCCATGACAGTCATTAGTGGACCACCAACAGGCCACTGGCCCAGCCAATGAGCACTGAAAGGGCAGCGTTATCCCTCCACTACCAGGATAAAGAGTTATCGTTTACTCCATCACCAACCTGACATGTGCCCCCCTCGACACTGGCCTCCGATAAGGTGCCATAACCTCCATTCTAAGCTTGAAGAACGCACGCCACATACTGTGCGATAGTGTTTGGGGGTGATAGCAGCACAAAACCCGTTCGAAGACGTGAAAAAGCGAACACTCACGATGATGTAGCTCGTCCTCAGTATTGACGCATTGGGCCGGTACACTCACGTGACAAAAAATCTGGTGAAAAATCTGGTGATCCAGCACTTGTGCTCATTTTTGCATCGTTATTTTTGCATAATTTATCGTTTTCACTCATGGCATGGAGTGATAGCCCAACCTTGACCTCAATGGATAACTTAGGGGGTGTTTCCAAGGTTTTGTCACCTTTTCTCGGCTTGTTAACACAAGCCGAGCTTACTTGTATATGCATCAAGAAATACATGTACATCAGACGGAGGCCATTCATCATTTGTTGGCAACCTGACTTGGCATGCACAAGAGTGGTAGGTCTCATGGTGCAATCGAGACCTCACCATTGTCCTTTGACAACAACTCCATAGATCAATCCGTGGTGCTGAAGATGACCCACATTTTGGAGCAGACGATGCAGATCTAAACATTGCCCAAATGAACTTAGACATGGACGAGGACCTCTTAGACATTGAGGAGGATGATGCCATGGATGTGCAACCCAATGAGGTTCCCACATAAGAGGTTTCACATGAAACCCTCTTGGAGTTTTTTTAAAAGAACCTAGACTTTAGAGAAAAACCAATGAGATATCTTGCAAGTCCTTTGGAACATACACCATCATTTGGGGCGGCATTCAGTAGCCCCACCATTTTTGGTTGAGTTCCCTCAACCAAGCGATCCGCTTAAAGGCAGCCCATAGCGTTTGCCATGCAATCTGGAGCAGCTATGAACATCTTAAAATATCTCAAAGCTCCAATCTTTGGGGGGAGGAAAAAGAAAGAAACAAGAACGGAGTCAATATATTTTTACAAAAATGGTATGACCTACATAACCTTAGGCGTACACTTGAGGAATATAGAGCAGTTGAGACCAGCTTGACTTTGTCGAGCAAGGCTTACAAATGGTGGATGAGACTAACCAATAGTGCTAGACAGCCTCGGTTGAGTTTGAAAGTGCATTCCTTAAGGAAAATTTACATGCGAATGAGCTTAAGAGGTCAGGGCGGCGTGAGTGGGATAGATGCTCCATGAGGGGCATAACACTCATACAGTATATTTCAAACTATCAGGTGATGGTTTTGAAATTGAAGGGAATCAATGCATTCCAACTTTTGTGTGGATTTATGCATGGTTTAGAACCCGAGTTACGAAAGCTATGTGAAACCCAAAGAACCTAAAGACCTTGACGAAATGATCAAGTATGCTCAGATATATGATGATATATCTCGTAGATTGCAGTCTATTTTCAGATAACAATTTGGGGAGGGTGGGGGGGAGGCTGGGACATCAAAATTTGAAAGAATTTTTTTAAAGTGACAAGGGATAAGGGGGGCAAGGGGGTCATGGAGGGAAATAGAGAAAAGGGTTACAATGGGGAAACTGGACCAAGAGACATAAAAAATCCCACAAAGAAAGGAAACCCACACACATGCAAAAGAAAGAGCAATATGAGAAAGTAAAAAATGATCATCTATGCTTTCACTGCTTCTAACCCAGAAATAGTAAGGCATCTTATCCTAAGCTGGGTGTTAGATAGAATTCCAATGAGGCTAAGGCGGATGCTATGACTTTTAGGCAAGTATACATGGTGCATGTTTCGCCTCTCCAACCATAGAGTTTAAGGAGGTAACACTCTGTCACACTAATAGCACCCACGCCTAAGAAAGATGCTATGCTTTCACTACTTCAAACCTAGACATAGTAAGCAAACTTGTTCTACGCTAGGTGCTGGATAGAATTCCAATGAGGATAAGAAGGATGCTATGCCTTTTAGGCAAGTATACATGGTGCAGGTGTTATCTCTCTAGACCACAAAGTTTAAGGAGGTGACAGTCTGTCACACTGATAGCACCCACACATATTGTGTTACGCAAGCAATGTGGCCAGCCACATCGTTTGGGCCACATGATTTGATCCAAATGCATGGTTCAATCAATGATCATAGAGTCATCATAATGATCGATGACAATGCCACAGACAATTTTCTAGTTTTAGGAGTGCCTATCACATTCCAGGGTTTTGAGACCAAATTTGATTTTCAAGCGATGCACTTGACTAGAGACCTGCCAGATGGTGTTCCACAATCGAGGGCTATTGATTATACCAGTGAGGTATTGCCTAGTTTAAAACCAATAAGTAAGCTTGCTTATAGGCTTAGCCTCTCCAAAGCATGAGAGATGGAGCGACAGTATCAGGAAGGTCACTCATAAATATGTAAGCGTAGCACATGGGTTCAACAAAAGAGATTTTTAAAATCCCTTTTTTACACATTTTTTTACATACAGAAGGGTCACATTTAAAGGGCGTATTTACAGATTGAATAGAAAAAGGGTGTGGTTTATTCATGAAAAATTACAAATAAGGAGTTTTTTAATTAGGCCTTGAACGCACGTGATATAGAGAGTTTACATATAGTGAACCCCCCGAGGCAGCAGTTGACTAACTATTTAAAGAAGGGTTTTATTAAATCTTGTTCTTTGCCTTGGGTAGCATCACCCATTCTTCTAGTAAAGAAGAAAGATGAGTCTATGCATAGACTACCATGCTCTTAATCAGATAATGATTAAGAATAAATATCCAATGCCTATAATTGATGAGTTATTTGATCAACTCACTAGAGCCCAATATTTTACTAAGATAGATCTTAGGTCGGGTTATCATCAGGTCTGTATACGAGAGCAAGATACTCGCAAAACTACGTTTAGGACTTGCTTTGGGCATTACGAGTTCCTGGTTTGGACGTTTGGCCATACTTGGAAAAATTCATGGTAGTTAGATAACATACTTCTTTATAGTAAGTCACAGAAAGAAAACTTACAACAATTGCATCTAGTGTTTGAATTACTTAGAAAAAATATATATTTGCGAAGAAAAGAAAATGTGATTCTTTTACTAAGGATATTCACTAGCTAGACCATATTGTGTCTACCAAGGAAATTCGGATGGACCCAGAAAAGGTCGAATCTATTCTCAAATGGCCAAAGCCTCAAAACCTAGAAGAATTATTAATTTTGCTTGGTTTGTTGGGATTTTATCTACAGTATGTAAAGGACTACGTGAAGATTGCAGTCCCTGACTGACCGGTTAAAAACAAATGGTAAATCAATTTATTGGGAAGAACTCCAACGAAAGAGATTTGAAAAGCTTGAGGTTGCGATTGCAGTCGCATGTGTGTTAAAAATAGTTGACCTTGATGAGCCATTTGTCATAAAAACATACACTAGTGGGAAACCATTGGAGCAGTTTTAATGCAAGGGTTTTCTACAAGAAGAAGAGGAAACTCTAGTCTAGAGAGACTAGATAGGTCTTTTAGGTCATGTATCGAGACGAAGAGCTCAGGGTGGACCCTTAACTACCATTCGACATTGTTTCAAATGGGGGTGATAAATTTCATCAAGGGGGAAAGGTTTAGGAGCTTCTCTATCAACAAGGGTACTTGCTTTACAAAGGCAGATTTTATGTACCATTTATTGATGACTTTAGGTGCCAAATTGTTATTGAAATTCACGATAGTCCAAGTGCTGGTTACCTTGTGGTACAAAAAACCTATGCACTAGTTAAAAGGCAATTCTATTGACCTAGTTGTTCAAGGACGTCCAAGACTTCGTACTGAAATGCAAGAAGTGCCAGGTCAATAAGCATGAGCGCCTCAAGGTTTAAGGTTTGCTACATCCATTGCATATTCCCAAAGGGAAATGGGAGAGTATTTCCATGGATTTTATCACTGGTTTATCTAAAATGACTCGAGGAAATGATTCGGTTTAGGTAGTGGTTTTAATAGATTGACCAAGATGGTCAAATTTATACCTACTAAAAAGGAGGTGAAAACTCTTGAGTTAGCTAGGTTGTTTATCAAAAATCTCTACAAGCTATATGCTCGTAGATATAGTTTTAGATAGGGATAGAAAGTTCGATAGTAACTTTTGGAGGGAAGTCTTCAAAAAGTTGGACCCTACTCTGAGTATGAGTACAGCTAATCATCCATAGTTTGATGGTCAGATCAAGAGAGTCAACCAAGTGTTAGAGGACATTCTTTGAGCATATGTCAGTAAAAAGTAATCATACCTGCCATATTAGGATTTTACTTATAATAGTTTGAAACATTCAACGATTGGATTTAGCCCATGCATGTTGATGTATGGTTTCTAGCTGAGATCGTCGCTTGTGGCCGTAGAGCTCAAGGAGAGATGTTCCCAAATCGGTCGTCCACTTCCAAGGCAATAACGCTGGAAGTAATTGAAGAAGAAGAAGTGGATGAAAGAGATCATACTCTACCTACGAGATGAGGACATCTCGCGTTTTTTTAAGTGGGGTAGGATGTAAGATTCCTCCCTCCAGCTTTTGAGGTGTACAGGTGTAAGAACCTCCCCTTATGATCTTGTAATTATTCCCCTCTTTGAAATAAAAGAAAGATTCTATTTTAGCCTGTTTTAGCCTAGAGAGAGAAAATATCTAGAGAGAGGTAATCCAAAATTGAGATATTATTTGATATAAAAATCCTCCTAGTGTCTAAAATGATTTCTCCTAAAACAAAAATTCAAAAATAACTTTCTAATGTACATTTGGAATTAATTGAAAAGATGTATAAAGGACCTTAGCCTAAGGGTCTAGATTTTCTGAAATTTTTGGATTATGGTCCAATTAAGGTTCCTATGGGCCAATAGGATCAATCCAAGTGTGGGGAGGAGATAAATCCAATTTATAAAAGAAAAACCTCCAAAAATGAGTAAATGCTCACATAAGATGAAGAGTTGACGAAGGACAAGGTTTATTAGTAAAAAAAACTATGAGTATTACTAAAAAATGAGATATTTTGGGTATAATGATTCAATTTTGACACCTTGGTAAGGAGAAGGGAGCTCTCCAAGGAGGCGCCTATTTCACATGTGTGGTGGAGTTTTAAACTCAAAAATATTGTGATATTTTTATCTCTCCTCTCTCCTTAATCAAACCAAATCAAAAGGGAGCCAAACTAGGTCCAAATCTTGTCCAAATTCAGCTCCAAATTCAGCCAAATTGAACCTAGAAAATTCTAGAAACTAGTTGGACTTGGTTAGAGGCCTCCCTCACCTATAAATAGAGGCCTCCCTCACCTATAAATAGAGGCCTCCCTCACCTATAAATAGTTGGACTTGGTTAGAGGCCTCCCTCACCTATAAATAGATCCTTAGCCCTTTATAAATAGAGGCCTCCCTCACCTATAAATAGTTGGACTTGGTTAGAGGCCTCCCTCACCTATAAATAGATCCTTAGCCCTTTATAAAAAAAAATGAGAACTAAACCATGCCAGTATTATACTAAAATAATGATATTTTCTATTATCCTCTAAAAATCCTCTACAAATTGAAGAGATTGGAGCTTCTCTCTCTCTTCAATCTTCCTTGGTGACTCCAACAACATACCAAACCAATTGATTGGTTGGGGGCCTCTACTGTGATCAAAGAATCAAGTAATTTAGGAGGTAAAGTGTGGATTATTGTCTTCTTTTTCTTAAATCTCCAAATTTTTCTCTTCTCAACCCCTCTCAAGCTTGAGAAGCATTAATTTGAATGGCTTTTGAATACTATTGAAGTTCTTTAATGTATTGTAATGAAGAAATACATAAATTTGTATTTATGATTAATTTATAATGATTTTTAAGCATTTCTCTCTCTCCCCCAAAGAATGGTCATTCCTATGACCTATCTCAATTCAAACGAAGCTTCTCAAGAAGCATTTCTCTAATCTAAAAGCAATTTCTATGCTTGTCTAATTGAAGGCCAAAATAATGGCTTTTAATACTTATATGCTATTTAATTTATGGTAAAATTAAGAATCAATCCATAATTGGATAATGATCCAATTAGTGGTTATTCTAGTCACATGAATAATACTAAACTTTATTCTTTCAAATTTATTGAGAATTATCAGTAATAGCAGCGGAGCTATGGTAAATTTTTTGAAAAATAAACATATAAATCATTTTCATTTATATTATGAAAAGAGGACTTCCTACCATATTCTAGGATTAATCATCCTAGATTAATTGAATGATTCTCATTATAATCATGGAAATTTTGATTTTTATATTTATGCATAAATAGTAATTAGCAAAAGAGAAATTTAGAGTAATTTATTTTTAATGTTAAAAGAGGAATTCCTATGACATTTGGAATTCCATCATTGAGATGGGAAAAGAGAAATTCCTAGCATATTGGAATTAATGAGTATTCTAATTAAATTCAAAGATAAAATTTAGATAAATTTATTTTATCTATAAGAAATATTTAAATGTTAAAAGAGGAATTCCTATGACATTTGGAAATTCCATCATTGAGATGGGAAAAGAGAAATTCCTAGCATATTGGAATTATTGAGTATTTTAATTAAATTCAAAGATGAAATTTAGATAAATTTATTTTATCTATAAGAATTATTTAAATGTTAAAAGAGAAATTTCTATGACATTTGGAATTCCATCATTGAGATGGGAAAAGAGAAATTCCTAGCATATTGGAATTAATGAGTATTTTAATTAAATTCAAAGATGAAATTTAGATAAATTTATTTTATTTATGAGAAATATTTAAATGTTAAAAGAGGAATTCCTATGACATTTGGAATTCCATCATTTAGATGGGAAAGAGAAATTCCTAGCATATTGAATTTATGGGTATTTTATTTTAGATGAAATTACTTTATGAATAAAAGAGGAATACTCATGACATTGGAATGCAATTAATTAAATGCAAAAAGAGGAATTCCCATGGTAATTGAGATCCAAGAAATTAAATAGGAAGAAGAAGAAATTTTAGTATAATTCAATTTATGATTATTTATCAAAAGTGGAAATATGGGTAGAATTGATTTCTGTAAATCCCATGAATTCTTTTATTCAAAAGAGGAATATTGAATATTATAATTCAATTGAGAAATTGAGAATGAATATGGAAATAGTCGTCGAGAAAAAGAACCTTTAATTAGGCCAAGGAATTGGCAAAAATTTAGAAAAAGTCCAATTATCGGGATCAACCTAGAAAAAGCTATTAAATGGGAATAGCATGTGAGGATGTGATAAGATGAAAATAGGATATGATAAGATGTGATGTAATGAGAATAGATGTGGATGTGTATGTGGAAGTATGAATGGGGATGTGTATGTGGAAGAATGAATGTGGATGTGGAAGTATGAATGTGGATGTGTATGTGGAAGTATGAATGGGGATGTGTGTGTGGAAGAAGGAATGTGGATGTCTATGTGGAAGAATGGATGTGGATGTGTATGTATGGATGTGGATGTGTATGTGGAAGATTGAATGTGGATGTGTATGTGGAAGAATGGATGTGGATGTGGATGTATGGATGTGGATGTGTATGTGGAAGATTGAATGTGGATGTGAATGTGGAAGAATGAATGTGGATGTGTATGTGGAAGAATGGATGTGGATGTGTATGTATGGATGTGGATGTGTATGTGGAAGAATGGATATGGATGTGTATGTGGAAGTATGAATGTGGATGTGTATGTGTATGTGGAAGAATGGATGTACATGTGTATGTGGAAGAATGAATGTGGATGTGTATGTGGGAAGTATGAATGTGGATATGTATGTGGAAGAAGGGATGTGGATGTGTATGTATGGATGTGGATGTGTATGTGTATGTGGAAGAATGGATATGGATGTGTATGTGAAAGAATGGATGTGGATGTGTATGTGAAAGGATGTGATGTCGATGTGAGTGAATGAATGATATGTGATGTGAATGGATGAGATGTGATGCCAATGTGAGTGAATGAATGATATGTGATGTGAATGGATAAGATGTGATGTCATGTGAATGAATGATATGAGATGTGAAATGAATGAGATGAGATGTGATGTAAATTGAGATAGATGTGAAATGAATGAGGTGTGATGGGATAAGAATATGGGTTGATGTGAGTGGATGAGATGTGATGAGAATAAATGAGGACAGATGTCATGAGATGGAAAATGATGTGATTGGATGAGAATGGGTATACATATGAATTGGATATGGATTAAGTAATGTGGACATATGTGGAACAATGTGAAAGACGAGAGTTCATTATAGGAATTGTACTTTTATGACCTGTTTTTAAATGACTGTTTTATGTCAAAAATACTAGGGAAGCATTTTGACCGTCTTGTGAATGAGGTCGTGGGGGTGACCTAACTGATAAAGTTGCAATAGCTGACAGAGAGTCAACGGAGGACGTCTCGCGTAGCAAGGTCGTAGTGACCTAACTGATAAAGTTGCAATAGCTAACAGAGAGTCAACGGAGGACGTCTCGCATAGCAAGGTCGGCCGAGGTCTTGACCAGTTAAATGGTGAGCTTCCGGTATGGTGGATGAGGGACCAAGGAAGTAGCCTATGAGTGAAGTGCTAGGTCACCTGCGAAGGATCCTAGAGGGTGCTGACCATATGGTGCTCGGGCTCTGGGTCACCAAAGATACCCACACGTGCGTCAGGGAAGATATTGGAACAAGGAGTAAGAGTTGTTTTTTGAAACCGGGCATGGATCTGGTTGATTGACCTTGCTGGTCCTCAACGGATGAGTCCATGGCTCTTTTATATGGATCTGTTGGTTGATCTTGCTGATCTTCAACGGAGATTCCATCTTGATTTTTATAAGTGAATATATTGTCGGATACTATGAGCTAGGAACTATCGAAAAGGCCCCTGAGGGACAGGTGGTGAGCGTTCTGGTTGCCAATGATGCCATACATACACTGATGAAGGAATGATTGGAAATTAGAATTCAACCAAATATTTTGGAGGATTATGATCAGTGACACTATGCTTTCATTAAATGATTGTTTTAAAGATAACTAAATCTGTGAAAAAGGGGATTTCATATTGGGTGTGTAACTGGTGTGACTGGCATTAAATTTGCATGAATATCCGGCTAGGGGGCCTGGGAAGTCTTTTCGCTGGTACCCAGAACAAAACCTAACCAAATTCCTAATTGGATCCCATCACTACAGTGGTTGGGCGGTTGGCTAACCCATGGGACTGGATGACTGGACTGATGGATCCGTAAAATAAGACTCAATCCTGTTATAGTATGATAGATGAAGTAAATCCCGAATAGTAATTGTTCTATGGAAAAAGAATCAATAGCTATGCCTCTCGATGGGGAAAAAAGTGTTGGTTTCTATGATCCAAGTGCAAGTTTCTTCCTTGATCTGACCAAGTGACTCACAGGTTCGGTCGGATCAGTTTGGTCTGACTCACAGGTTCGGTCGGATCAGTTTGGTCAATAATGACCTTGACTACGTTAGAGTAAAAATATCCTGGAGGAATCGCCCGTGCTTTCTGGGCGAGGGAAGTATTTCCAAGTTCAGTTTTTGAAGAACCGAGGGATTAGTCTCTTGTCCGGATATCTGTGGGGCAAGGCCCTGAGTGAGGGATCCTGCCCCGCACAAGGAGTGCTACTTTCGCTGCTAGCACCCCCGAATTCGTTGCGCGGAGGGGGTAGGGATCTTTCAGATAGGTGGATTAGCAATGTTTAGGCTAACCTAATGATGTTTCAAATAGGTGGATTAGCAATGTTTAGGCTAACCTAATGATGTGATCACCCCTAATTAATCTTTCTAATCAGGTCTCTAATTAACCCACTCAATAGAGGGTAAATTAGACAAATGAGACCTAATTAGTGCTAATTTTCACTAATTGTGACCTAATGGGAGTGGTCTAGGCATGGAATTAGGTCAAGGTAAGTGTTTAGAACACTAATTCCACTCCAATTAGTCCAATTGCAAGCAATTAGGCTCAATTATTTTTAAAATTTTAGCTCTCTTTAAACTCACTAATCACACTAACCAATAGATTAGTAATAATTAGTAAAAATTAAGAGATTGTTTGTGATTTTTTGGGTTTTTTGTTGATGAGGGTTCTATTTTACATTCCTTAGCTACCAATGTATACTAATCTAATAAAAAACATGATCTAAAAATTAGCAAAAAAACACTCTATGTTTAAGCAAAAACCTCTTCTTTGAGCTCTCTAATCACTCAAATCTTTAGTTTTTTTGCTTAAACTCTTGCTAATCCTACTCCCAACCACAAGCCATGTACAAAATCCAAATAAAAACAACAATCAAAATAAAAAATACAAATCCAACAAACCAAAAACCCAATGCCATGGTTACTTACTTGGTTTCGTCTCGGCGACAATGGAGACCCCATCGGATTCAATCGAGGAAGGCTTCAACAGGTAGTGGATTGGCGCTACTACAAAGTAGTGCCAAAGATGTTAAGCACACCCTAACGTGTCATGGAAAGTTACCGATCCACCGAGCTTGAGCTATGCTCAAGAACTCCATCGTAGCCGCTCTCGTTTATCACTATCGTCCCGCACTCATCACACCGAGAGACGACTGTTAATCCAACAGATGGTACAACCTCTGTCGCAAAGATCATGTGGGATCTTTGCAGAAGACAACCACGATGATAGCCTAACCACTCAAGCAAGAGGGAGAGAAGAAGCAAGAGAGAACAAGTGATTACTACTAATCACTCCCAAACCCGAACCCTATGCACACCACACATACTAGATTAGAGTTGCAAGAGATAAGGAGAGAGAACACTCCACTTCTATTTCATAAATGGGAGAATAAGTTATAAACAAGAGAAATTGATTTTTATAGTTCCAAGCCTTTTCCCACTAGGCCGCCTGGGAGTAGTGACCCGAACATAGTTACAAGGCTTTTCTCTATGGTTTGGCCAACTGATCGAGATCCTCTTGTTTGTCCTTTGAAGCTCAATACTTCGGAGCGTCTTTAGGGTGTTTCCCTCATCAAATGATGTGATTTACAATATAGTGCGGGCACTTATTACATAAGTGTGCAGACATAGTTGTCGTAGGAATGTATTAACCAATATGTGGTTAACAGAGAGAGAAAGAGAGATAGAGATGAAAACAAAATAGAGGGATACATAGGAGACACACCTAAACCATTTTTTCTCCTATTTTATCAACACACAGAAGGTCGAGAAGCACCATAGCTTTCCTTCATTGCACTCCACAAAACACAACACATTTTCCTAATGATAAGTTTGCATTGAAATAATGTAAAGCTAATGTCCACACACTTGGCCAACCGGACGTGGCCATTTTGTCCACCACAGACACATTGCTACACTGGTGTCCACATGATATCGCTATCCCCCACAAGATCCCGATAAGCTGGTTTACTACATCCATTGGATATTCACAAAGGGAAATGGGAGAGTATTTCCATGGATTTTATCACTGGTTTACCTAAAATGACCCAAGGGGATGATTCGGTTTGGGTGGTGGTTGATAGATTGACCAAGATGGTCAAATCTATACCTACTAAAAAGGAGGTTAAAACTCATGAGTTATCTAGGTTGTTTATTGAACATCTCTACAAGCTATATAGCCTGCCAACACAGATATAGTTTCGGATAGGAATATAAAGTTTGATGGTCATTTTTGGAGGGAAGTAAATTTAGACACTACTCTAAGTATGAGTACGGCTGATCATCCACAATGTGATGAGAGTCAACCAAGCGTTAGAGAGGACATACTTCGAGTTGATTAGACCAAGAGAGTCAACCAAGTGTTAAAGTACATGTTTCAAGTGTTAAAAATCAATCCAATTGGGAGGAGTACCTGCTACATTTTGAGTTTTCTTATAATAGTTCGAAACATTTAGTGGACTGAATTTAGTCCATTCATGTTAATGTATGGTTTCCAACCGAGATCTCCTATGGCCATAGAGCTACAAAAGGAGATGATTCAATTTGTCAAGGATTTCCTTGAGGATATGCAAGATATGTTAAAAGCAGCAAGAGATAGCATTCGTAGCACACACAAGGTCGCGCAAAAACGTATGACAAGAGCTATAGAGAAGTGACCTAAGAAGAGGGTGACTTTGTTTTCTTCAAATTCCTTAAAGAGTTGGAGACTCTTTAAAGAATTCGTAGCACACACAAGGTCACGCAAAAATGTATGACAAGAGCTATAGAGAAGTGACCTAAGAAGAGGGCGACTTTGTTTTCTTGAAATTCCTTAAAGAGTTGGAGACTCTTAAGATAGGAAAGTGTCAAAAGGTTTATCCTAGATATTGTAGTTCATTTAAAATCCTTAAGAAGAATTCAGGGTTCGAAACAAGAGGCACTTGTTAAATGGAAAGATAGGGAACAAGAAGCATCTACATGGAAATGTTTGACGCTAACCAAAAAGAGTTAGTTTTCGTAGACAAAAACTTTTCTTAAAAGGGGGATGTAATGTCATGTAGCATGTAATGCTCCTGAGGCTCCATCGGGGTTCAAGTACGCATGTCTGAGTATAGGCAAAGAGTAAGTCTGGGGTTCAAGGGTGAGTCATCTAGGGTTCAGTTTGAAGAAACTGCGAGCAACCAGGCTAGTGTGGGCAAGCATGCCACTACATACAACCCGGTCGGATGGGTGCATGCTCATTCTACTCTATGGTTGGGAGGTGAACAAAAGCCCTGCCTTCTTCATATCCACGTAGCCAGGAGCATGATTGGATATCTGAGAGAAGCCCCTAAGGAACATGAATGCTAGTGAGGATATTATAAAGTGGAAGCATTATAGTTAAGGATGCTACTGTGTGGACAAGATCCACCAAAACCTTTCTTCTTTTTCAAATTGAAGACAACTAGATTTCTTTTAGTGGGGGATTCTATAAGGTGCCCTTACCCTAACCTAACCCTTAGTTGCCCTTTCTTTTTTTCAAGTTGAGGACAACTCAATTTATTTTAGTGAGGGATTCTATAAGGTGTCCTTACCCTAACCTTTAAGTGTGGCAATTCTCTTAGTAATGTGAAAGTAAAAGGTGAATTTAAAAATATAAATTTTTATTTTGAGAAGGCTAACTAGCTCAAGTGAAAATTTAAATATTCTTTTGTGTAGACAAGGCTCACCAAAGAGGACTCAAACCCTTGGGCTTGGCTCCATCAATTAACTGTCGTAACATGACTCTTTTCTTGAAAATAATCAAGAACAATGTGTATGTATGTGTGAACCAGTAAAAAGGGGTTTGATTTGTGTGCAAGAAAAACTATGATAGATACTTTTTGGAAATTTTGAGAATGCTAGTTTGGCATAGTGTATGTCTGTTAAATATTAAGAGTTTTAGACAAAGTTAAAATTTGAAATTAAAAAATATATCTTGATGATTGAACCTTGCTGGTCGGCTTTACAAGTCCCAAGGGGTCTTCCTCAATCATTAATTACTATTTTGGTTAAAATATTACAGACCTATCCCCGCGGAAGACATTGAAAATAGAGGGGCATGAGGAATGTAGAAAAACCTTAATGACTTGGAAGGTGCATAAAGAAATTTATAAAAAACATAATGATCATGGGGATAATGGTGGGGATTCAAATTAGAAAGAAAGAATGTGAGTTTCCATTCTAGTATGTGTTGACACTTAGAAAAACCTTTTACTGTTAGCCAAGCAAGATAACTTGTGCCTCTACTTCCAAGCTTTAATCTAAATAAAAAATGTTGGCAATTCGACAATTTTAGCCCCAAATTTGGCTCATTGATTGAGATGCAATTTTTTTGCAAGTGAGCTTCTTCTTTCTCATATGCAAACTCTTGTGCAAGCCTTGTGTGCTTCATCTTGGAGGTCTTATGCTCAACACCTTGCCCATACTCTAGCCCATATTAAACCCTAATCAAAGGGGCTACCTTGCTGTCCCTCCTTTCCAATAACCTAAAACATTATGAATTTTGATATCGTGCTTGTAAGCTATGGAGCGATTTATCTATGCACTCCTATATGAAGGCCCCTTGTGTAGTTCCAAGAGGGGGGAACTGGCCAAGGCCTCACAGAATTTGACTCAAATATTCATAAGCCATTTCTAACTAGGCCGCTCAGGAGGAGTAAGTGTCTTGAGGGTGCTCATTTCCTAGTTCTAACTCATTTCCATGTGGCCTTAATTGTTGATTTCATCATGGTACAAGTATACACATGAATCACATGCGGGCAGCAAGTTTGCTCTGGAGTGGGCATTGAAGAACATAATGAAGGAAGGATAGCGCCCAAGATGTGAGACATTCTTTATATGTTATAGTGATAAAGACACGTTTACATTTTTACAATGTAATGGTGGCATATACAAAGACGTATTTGGCTTAATCAAGTTGAGTATGTGATTGTTGTTTATAGATTCCAATCGGTAGAGTGTTCCATGCTAACTAAATTGGTTAACAATGCCATGCGAGAGCTGGTTACTTTTGAGATGGTAACTCGTACTAGTTTACACACAAATAAATTAGTTTTTTAAAAACGATAATTGGGTTTCATGTTGATTAAAGAAGCTACTATTTCAGTTCACATTTAGGTGATGGCGGTCCTTGGCACATGTTGCCAGATAAATCTTTAAAAAAACCACCTTATTTGTCTTGGATTGATTTTTTTTTTGAGGCATGACTAATAGATATTGTAATATTCTCTTTGAGGAGTGCATTGCGTTAAATATTTTTAAAAAAGAAGATAAAACCTTAAAGGCATGTTAACTCGTTAATGTGGTTGAATGCAAGGTCAAGAAAAAAAAAAGCAGCCCCTTGACAATGAACCAAGTGGTGAGGAACCACCATGGTTGTGCCCGCATGGAAACTGTTTATTAACATGTAATACGAGTTAGTTGATATAGTAAGTTGACGTGTGCACATGGATCTTTTTTTGTAGCCAATAAGAATTGGAGCGTAACCAGTATCTCCTAAATTGTGCTATTTTTTGGAACTAAAAATGCTCTTAAAATGTTGAATTTTTATTGGTTTTTTTCAAGATAAGGTTAAAATGCAACAACGCAATGCAGTGTTCATAGAAAACCCACAAACAATGACAACGAAACTGTAAATATTTGGAGTTCACTTGTCAAAATTAAGTTTGTAATTCTTTTAAAATGTCATAATTTAAGATCTAAAGTGAATCTCCTACAAGAATAGGTAAGTTCAAGGTTTTTCATGACACTAAATTGAACTACAAAGGTTTTACATGATATAATATTTTTAAAAGAGGGTTTTCTAAGGTTTGATAATATCTTTAGGGTTTAAGGTTAAGGTGGTTGTCCAATAGAATAATGCTCCATGGAGATTAGGTGGGTAATGTTGCTTTAAAATGGGTGACCATGGGCTGAGGTAGTAAGACTCAAGTCCCCAAGGGCCAAGAATCAAGATGAATCTTTCTAAATTCTGAGATGCTCTACAAGTGATTACTAGGTGGAAGTTTGATGTGCATTGTGTATGTTCATAAAAACTGACACCAAGTTGCCAATGCCCGCCCATCACTCGTGAGTCTTTAAGAATTTTATAGATGCCATTGGATTGTGGAGAGTTGGAGGAAAGACATCAAGACGTGTTTATACACATATAGATTGAATGAAGGCTTTCATTTTATGATATTTGAGACTTGGAAGTTTTGAAGTACGCTAGACTTAATTTGTTGTAACTCAAGTCTCAGATACATATCATCGAGCTTTTTTGACTTGTATCTTTGAAAGTTTTATATTTGGAATATAAGTTTTGTAACATCTTATGAATTTTTAATTTTAAAAGTGATTTATTGTTGTATCAAATCTCAAAAAGTTTTTTTAATTTCACTTTCTATACAAAAAGTTTTTCACATGTTATATAAGTTTGCAGTTTATTTCTTTGAGCTTGGAATATTAGAAGTTTTTTCTTTGTTAACTTGTATATATAATCCTCAACTTTCAAGTTAGCAATTTTGATAGCTTGCTTAATTTTAGATTTTATGTGAAGACTGATTAAATGCATGTTTTTCGAGCACTACAAATGTAAATAAATCAAAGCAGTAGATCAAACAAAAATAGCATTTCAATGTAGGCTGAAATTTAAAAAAAAAACGGATAGAAACCTTTACAAAAAACAATTCAAATTTAGTAGTTTTTAGTTAAAATACCGACAAAATATGCAAATTTAGTCTAGAAAACCTATTAGTTTATAAGGATATCCTTATTTGGAAGGTTTAAAAATTTGCTTTTATCGAGCCCTCTGTAGAAGATACTAGATACATTGAATAATTATTCTAGACTTTCTACTTTCTAGTCAAATTTGTTTTATCCAAAGGGGGTATGATAATATATATATAGACTCGAGAAGTTATATTAAACTTGTGGTGGTGACGGCCGTCATGTCTGAAGAAGCAATTCTCCCCGATCCCCCCGGCCCCTTTTTAAATCGCCCAACGCACCTAAATACCTATCCCAACACACGCATTCCCTCCAAACGGACTTGTGCGCAGCAGCTGCTGTTGAAAGCGCTCACCGCATTCTCCCCTGTTGTTGCTTATCAGCTTCTTAATCTGACTCTACACACTCTAATCAGTCCTTTAATCTCGGCATTATCATGTCTGTGCTTTCACTTCTTTCAACTTTTGATTGTTCTCTCTCTCTCCTCTCTCTAAAATGTCCTTCATGGGTGCCGGAGCGAGGCCATAGCTTAGATGAAAACCAGCAAGCAGCTGCCACCATCCCCCTCCTCACTCCTTACCGCTTGGGGCCTTTCCAGCTCTCCCACAGGTAATGCTGTTCTTTTTGAGGTCTTTTTCCATATCACCCTAGCTTCTCTGTATACTGCATGTAGGGGGTGAACTTTACATTTAGTAGACAAGTACTTGAGATCAAGCTTTGTGTAATGGGACTTGCTCGAGCCATGAAACCCATTCGTGTCGAGTTGTGATGATGGTGAATTATGTATGGTCGGTGATCAAGACCTAGCAATACGCTGCATTAGTGGGTTGTAATGATGGCAATGAAGGACCATAAGCTTGGTGGTGGAGCAGGTATCCGAATGCTCCTGGAGTATGGACTGATGAGCAGGTAGAGGCATGGAAGCCCATTGTGCAGGCTGTTCATGACAAAGGGGGCATTTTCTTCCTTCAAATCTGGCATGTTGGCAGGGTTTCCGACACAGGTACAAACTGCCCAAGCCTCTGCAGCAGGGGAGACTAATTGATGGTGGTCAAAAGGCCTCTCTTAAGCGTCCAGTTCATGAAGGACGGTGTCAATGGTAGGACGGATGAATACGGTGGCTCTTTGGAGAATAGGTGCAGATTCGCACTCGAAGTTGTGGAAGCTGTCGCCCAAGAAATTGGGCCCCAGCGATTGGTTGCCCGAGCATATACCCGTGACACTGTGGCAACAATGAGGTGATTCAATCAGGAGGTGGAGATCTGGTGGTCTTTGGACGCTGGTTTCTGTCAAACCCGGACTCACCTAGAAGATTTGAGCTCAATGCTCCCCTTACCAAGTATACAAGGGAGACTTTCTATACTCAAGATCCAGTCCAGACGATCCCTTCCTTGAAGAAGGGGAACAAACGTCCAAGCTCTAGGTCATATTGTAACAGTCAAATTGGTCATTTCATACATCCCATTGTAAGTCTTTGAAAAAGAGACTCAAATCTATACAAGATCAACTTGATGTATGTTATGGAGGCCATCTATCTATGCTATATAGGCTGCTTTTTTGTCATTTGCTTTTATAACGAGCTGTTGTCTTTGGGTACTATTGCCCACTGTTGCTTTGTCCTGGCCCAAGGGATAATAGTATTTTGCTTGGGTGGAAGGGTATCTTGGAATAATACCTACAGAATCTATTTGTTATAATGTGCTTGTTTTTTTTGGTGGGGGGGGTAGGGGGGAGGGGAAGGGGGGGGCTTTAAAAGGTTTTTTTTTTCATGAGGTCTTATTCCATTCCTAGTCACACAAGAATTTCACCTAGCTACACACACACACCATCCTAACCCCACACACACCTGAGGACCACTCTTCCAAATATTGGCCACTTTATAGGCATTGGACAAGCCATGAGACAAACCCCACAAGTTAGCCGCTCGGCCGATTGGAGTGAATACCCTGGACAGTTTTGGTAGAGCTAGGCATCGCAAGCTGAGTCACGATCTTTGATGTCCATGGCAACCATCATCCCTAATCCAGAGCATAAGCTTGAAGGGCAATCATTGCACACTGTTGTTGCCATAGGATCGCCAAAGAAGAAGGTGGAAGCAAGCGCCATGATGATCAAACGATGATGGCCTAAGGTGTGTGGATGGTTGCCTATCCCACTTGCACACGATTACACCTTTAGTATAAGATGGCCTAAGGTGTGTGGATGGTTGCCTACGTGCCCACTTGCCTACGTGCCCACTTGCACACGATTACACCTTTAGTATAAGATGTCTCCAAGAAGATTTAAACCCAAAACCTCCCATAGGAAGTCTAAAGTCTTATCCACTAGGCTACCGCCTTGGGGACAACTTTGAAGGGTCTCCTTTTTGTATTGTATGCATTATCAAGATATTACACATTGTTGTTGTGGGATCCTATCACAATGGGAAAAACACCTTCAATCTTCGTTTTAGGGTAATACTAAGCAACACCCACACATAGGGCCCACCCCTGCACACACGGTGCACCCCAGTATTAGAAATAAACTTTTTTTCTAGCCAGTGAAAAAAAGGAGAACCTTCAAGCTCAATCCGTTTTTATGTAAAAAAGTGCATAAGTTGATCAGTTTCATAACTATAACTTCAAAATTTTGAATCTTTTAATTCAAGGGTACTACTGTAATGAAGGAGATTTGATTGTACATGCACATGGGGGATGGGGCCTAGGCACTTGGGCTTAGGGTCATTTTACATGTGCACTTTTGGGGGGCTTTGGGCTATATTAGGCATAGGGCTCATAGGCATTATACCTTTTGATAACCAGAGTCATAGTACAAGTCAATTACCCTTTTCTCTCTTTAAACCTAGGCTAATCATCTTAATCTATGCTAATTAGGTTAATCCAAGGCTAATCTAGATATTAGGGTCATTTTATATGTGTACTTTTGGAGGGCTTTGGGCTATATTAGGCATAGGGCTCATAGGCATTGTGCCTTTTGATAACCAGAGTCATAATAGAAGTCAATTACTCTCTTCTCTCTCTAAACATAGGCTAATCATCTTAATTTGGGCTAATTAGATTAATCCAAGGCTAATCTAGATGCTGTTTTCTTTCATTACTATAAGAGCTCTAAGCTTAGATCTTAATGCTTTAATTAGGAGATTAACCATCTTCGGACTACTGTCAACTCAATTTTTTGAAATGCATTTTCTTGATCAAGATTAGTGTTAAGCATTTTCGGTATTTATTTTTACACAGTTTTTAGATTTGCTATTTTCTTGTTTGAGAAGATTAGCAATCAAACTTGTGTTAATTATTTTTAAATTTATATTAATTATTATTTTTAAAACCCTAATCCACTTCACTGATTGATTTCTTGAACTCTTGATTTTGATTTCTTAAAAATTTTTTTATTATCAAAATTAGGGTTTGTAGAGATTTAAGTAACCAATATTGAGTGATTTTCTTCCACTATCTTGCTTAGGGATAGTATAGTTTCAAATAATAATCTTTAAGACCTAATTTCTTCAAGATCAAACCCTAGATTCTCGAATCTTGAGTTCTTGGTGCAAGAAGAACATTGTGGTGTAAAAAATCAAGATTGCTGCAAGCATTGTAAGAACAAGATTATGGTGTAGAAAATCAAGGATTCTGTGCAGAATTTTTAGATTACTATACAGAGTTCTCAAATTACGGTTTTCGAGTTGCAAAGTACTATGTTGAGTATAGATTCATAGCAGTTTTGGATAGATTTAAGTGTAGATCAAGATTAATAAAGTTTTCAACAAATCTTTAAGTAAGTGTACAAACTTAACTTCATGTCATGTTTCTTGTCGTACAACTATGGCTTGCTCAACAGTCAACAAATTGAAAGATAGTGATGTTTGGTAAAAGATTAAGTGTATCTTGGCAACTTTTGACAAAGATTTCAAAACAATTGCAAACAAATTGTGAAAGCTTCAAGGACAGTGAATTACAAAGTATAGTAATGAAAAGATGCAATTCTCGAGCAAAAAAGTATGTAAAAATAAATTCAAAATTGTCTAAAAGGAAGGCCTTATCATAGATTAATGATTGATGCTAAACACACTTCCACAACAAAGATTGCTGCTTTATGAGGTCTAATATTGTTGCAACTATTTGCTGGTAATCAAGAAAGTCTCATTAGGAGTTGAACCCAGACCATTGGCACTATCGAGTACACTCTACACCATAAGGCTTGAGTGGTATTGGCTGTTGGGAGAGATTACCAACCATTGATTGGTTAAGAGCCTTCAAGGATTTACAAAAATCTGGACAACATAGGAGGGGTCTTCTAACCTAGCTTGCCAAGGGAGCATTAAAGGGTCTTGATCAACATCGACAAAGCCTAACATCATCACAAACAACCAAGAAGCTCTTGATAACAGGAGTAGGCTCACATAGTCTCTTCATTGAGATACAACAACTCTTAGAGAAGCACCATTGGAGTAAGTTTCATACAACATTGATGTATGCAATGCAATATTATGCATTCTCGGTTAAGTTTGATCAAATTTGATGTATTTCAAAAGAAGATAACAAAAAAGTGTTGAGAAAAAAAATTGTCTCAGAAAGCATTAAGGCCCTTCAACTTCATTTGGATAGGGAATTCTTCCATCTGTGAGAGCTGCAGTTAGGTTATGCTAAGGTCATCATCAGAGCTGGGAAAGCAAATACAGAGCAGCTCTACACAAGGGGCAACAAAGTCTTTCTTCAATTGAAGTAAGGCAGCATTTCAATTCAACGTTTCACCATTATTCGCAGGCCTAGACGTAGTGTTCATTGCACGAAACAAACAAGGAACAAGAACAGTCCTTAATCTCCACCTCAGCTTAACACAGCTTTTCATCATCTGACGCAATACAACAAACATGTGGCGCACAATGTGGGAGTTTTCGGAGATAGCAACAGAACTCTGTGGTAATCATCAAAAAATGGAAGCAACTTGCTCTTCTCGACAAGTAAAGCAAGGAGGTATGCTTGCAATCATTTGCAGTGTAGTGCAGCAACGCCGAGCGAGATTATGAACATAGCTTAAAGAGGGAGGCACAACTCAGAGAAGATCTTGCTAAGGCGCTTGCTGAGGGCACGGGCTGAGCTGCGTTGTAGAAATGGTAGGAACAATGCTTGGGCAGAGTACACTGGGTGGCCTCAACTCGTTCTTGATCCCTTGTTCGCTCGTGTCATTCGCTACCCACTCTCCAAGCTCTTTTGTAGAGTACACCTAGCTCTTCTACAGAGTATGCACTTTCTACAGTGTTACAACGCACTCTCTATAGTGTAACACCTCCCAATTGGTAGCTAACAAGCGACCACCTCAGAACAACAAGCGTCCAAGCAGCGTCCACGGTAGCAACGACCACGACAGCAGCATCAGGCAAACGCGTCCAAGCAACGTCCACGGCAGTAGCACACGACGTATGCCATCAGCTAGTTGCTGATGCAACGAAGCACGTGCAAGCGTAATATCAGCCAAAGATTAACTTCCTGCACTGCTTCAGTAGGGGTCGTGCATTGGACGCGTAGCTTATCAAAGCGCGCACCAGCCGAAGATTAACTTCCTGCTTCAGTAGGGGTCGAGCATTGGACGCGTAGCTTACCCAAACGTCGCAGGACAGAGCGCTACATTCTCTCTCTCTCTCTCTCTCTCTCACTCTCATCGTGGCAGGCGGATGAAGAGAGAAGGGTAGACACTATGTGAGGGAGGTTTGAATGATGGAAACGACCCACGGGAAGTCTTTCTGCGCTGCTCTCTAGTAGGGTGAGAACAAAAGAAAAAAAGGAGGAAGAAAAAAAAAACGCAGTGGGCTTCATCGCCTCTCTCTGAGGCTCTGTGCAGTTCTCTTTGCAAGTCTAGTTCTTTGAAAGGCTCTAACAGAAACCTACGCAGCACAGCCATCACAACAAACACCCTCTGAGGCTCAAACTAGTGCAACAAGTTAACTAGCACAGCTAACAATGTTCATTCATTCCGTGAGCTGCAACAACGTATTGTGAGTATTACACAAGAAGTAGCAACACGACTAACAGCCTTCATTGCTCTAGTAGAGCTAGGGCCGCCAACAGAAGGGAGAAGGAGACCATCGCTACAAGAGAAATAAAAAAGTTTAAGGTTTAAAACACTCTATTTTTGTATTCATATTCTCTTCTAGCCTTAAGCCTTTCATACCCTCCTATCCATTCACACCTGGCCACGTCTTTTATCCTTGTGCTATTCCCACCATACATTGTGGCCATTCTATTCCACACATGGTGGATATTAGTAGTGTTCCATGTGCAGTTTGCAAAGGGCGGGTGTTCTTGAGTGTGTTAGTTGGCCTCTCGCATGCGTTGTTTGAGGTGTTCACATGCATTATATTGTTGGCTTAAATTTGCCAATTGCTTTGACTTTGTTCAAATGCTTTTACGCATTGTGAGTCTTTTTCACACACGAGCACATTTGTGTGAGGTGTTCACATGCTTAGTGCTTTTATGGGACGTGTTCACGTGCATTAGCACATTGTGGGTTTTATTTGTATGTTTGGGTGCATAGTGTTCTTTTCACGTACATTGGCGCTTAGTTTGGGGGCATTCACACATGGTGTGAGTTCATTGTGCATTGTAGCCCTTGTTCACGTGCTTTGAGCATTAGGTAAAATGTTCACACGTAGCCATGATTTATTACCATTACCCTTCTGCTACTTGCCATCATGCTCCTTGCTTTCTTCGGCGATGAAATCATCTTGTGACTCTTGATGATTGGGGACACATGTGTGATGCTAATAGATGCTTAGTTGGGATTCTTCGTACACAGTACCATGGGTTACCCGACATGATTAGATTATACGTCACTTATGCCTACTTTGGGCATACCTTTGGGACATCCAGACTTCGACCATTGGATCCTTTATCATCTATTTCAAATGATGAGGAGATAGTCCATTTAGGCCATAGATGGAGGATGGAGTTGCAGAGTTTATTGTCTATACATGTTTGTCATCTATGGGATGAGAGAGATTGGCACATTCAGTGATCCTTTGATTGTTGGTCATTGAGATATTTCTTGGAGGCAAATGGGTCAGTTTTTCTCAAATGGGATGACTCCTATGGTTGCTTATTCGAGTGTCCTACATTCTTGAGTAGTCATGATTATGTTACTGAGGATGCATACTACATCGACATCAGCATAGATGATGATGTATCACACCCACATACCTATGATGATGTATCGTGCACACATACACATGATGATATTGATGTATCGCACACACATACACATGATGAGATTGATGTATCACACACACATACACATGATGACAGTGATACACGTGCACATGATGCCACTGACACATATGCACATGATTATGATGTATGTGATAGTGATAGCAAGAGTGATGTGTGTGAGTTAGATCATGTGGGCATGATCTCGAGGGCAAAGATGGTAGCAAGCATACCGAGCATCGACACTTCTATGCCTATCATCTTTCTTATGGATCATGAGGATATTCTAGTTGATCACGGTGACATTTTAGAGGATCGTGTGCATTTGATTAGTGACGCATCCATTATTAGCGCATTTGGGATGGGTGTATCCATTAGCACATTTGAGGATAGTGATACTCTACATACAAGTCACGGAGACACCTATGAGCATAGGCTTGAGTCACTGTGTTAGATGCATTAGGCTATTATTTTAGGATTTTTATTTGTGGAAATATTGATGATAGGACGACTACTCATGGTATTCATAGCAGTCCTGGTAGTGTTCATATGGATAGAGTTCTTGTATTTGAGCAGTCAGGGGATAGGGATAGTGCATGAGAGTAGTGATGGTTTTTCTTAGATTAGACCTTGTAGGAGAGGTGGGATTGTGCATATGGATCTAGAGAGCTTTGTATTTTATTTGGGTATTTTCCTAGATCCAGTGATTAGAGAGATTGACCTATCTTTGGATATAGGTTATATATGGATTCCATTGATGGATACAGATCATGATCATGATGATGATTTTAGAGATTGTGAGGATGACATGGTCAATGATTTGATGGATTATGATCATATCCATAGTAGATCATATGGAATAGATCTTAAGAGATTTGCATTTAATCTAGACATCTCCTTAGATCCTATGCTATTGGAGATAGATTTATCATGGGATTTAGGTAACATAAGGGCATCATGGATGAAGATAGACCATGTTTATGAGGATGACCTTGGAGGCCTTGGGGATGCCATAGATGATGATTTAGAAGATGATGCCATTTATGTTTTATGTGAGGATATCTCTTCATTTTTTAGTGATGACTATGATGATGTTGATACCTTGGATGATCATACACACATAGAGGGTCTTGCACACATAAGGATATAGTTCATGGGTTGGATCACACTCATGCACTAATAGATGCAGTAGTGGATCATGCCTTTGAATTTTCAAGTAAAGCTATAGGGGTTGGAGATGGCATGGGTTTCCATTTGATTCTACGTGAGGCCGATCTCAAGATGAGTTCATTTGGCTCCCATGGGTGTCTACATGATCCTATGATCTTTGGAGTTGGGATATTCATCTTTGGGTGTATTCTATGCCACTTGAGATGTATGGTGGATGATTAAGTGGCACGACACTCAGATGCACATGCAACACACCTTTGTCTTAGCCTACACGATGATTCTTTTGCGCCAGGACCATTTTTCATTCCGACCACATTATGGAGCATTTGAACATATGTTGGGCCTTTTTGCTAATGAAAGTAATTAGCCAACGGACCAATAGGAATAGAGGATTGTGGACATATGGTCTCCTTTGAGTATAGGGAGGGAGACTAGGTTGTAGGGAGGGGGACTAGGCTTTCAGCACTAATAATTACACTTGTCCCTTTCAAAAAGTAGGGGGGTTAGGGTAGGTGTGGTCCCACCATTCTCGTGGCTCAAAAAATCCTTAAAATTTTAAAATTTTTGAGATTCTCCCAAAAGTCACTTTTCTCCCAAAAAAACCATCTCAAATTTCATTATAGTCAAAAATTTCATTTTCAAGTCCGCTTTCCCTCTTGAACGTCCAAATTAAACTCTCGTTAACCTTCGTCCCTTCTTCTTCCATCTCTTCAATATCCATCAAGCCCAAAACCCTAATCTACATAACATCTTCGCTTGTTCTTTCTCTATCTCATTCGCCCAACCCTAATCTCACTACTATAGCTTCACAATTGATATGGCTGCACCATGAAGAAGACCAAAAGATGAGATTGAAGAGATCTCGTGTGATGATGGTGCTTGGGTGGTGAGAGAGGAATTTTGCAAGGGTGCTTGGATTTTCCTATAGCCTATTGCTATTGGTCTGCACCGAGTTCGACGACGAGATGTGATGGAGCTTCATTGGAAGGGTCATTTATAGGAAATTAAAAAAAACAACCTATGGAGACCTGGTAGCTATTGTACAACATGTGTACACGGCACTAGACATCCATTAAGTCACCAACAAACTCGATTCCCATGCAACTGTAAGTATTATAGGGAAGGAAGGAGGCATGTGATATTATGATAGCTACATCTTTCATGTTTAATGATCTTATTTTTGGGTTGCAGATATTACAATAGCTACATCTTTCATGTTTAACAATCTTATTTTTAGGTTTGCAGATATGTTTCCTTACAACTTGGCAGAGGAGAAACCATTACGAAGCATTATCGAAATATTTCAAACACTCCATGCAGACATTGGTGAGGCACTATTTTCTTGTAAAACCAGTGCAAACCTTCTTTAAAAAAAGATCTTCTTTTGCTAGCACTCCTATGTGGTGCCAATGCATGACGGTGGGTTTGGTAAGCTAGAGATCATCACATCTCCTCTCCTCTCTTCTCTGTTAAATGGCCAACTCCTGATACGGTTATGATCATGAAATCAAAGACGCTTTGTGACATACAAGAATCTTTCAAGTTTACAAAGCCATCTCGATCTGTGGGTCTCAGCTGGGTATGCCCAATTCATTTTTTTGCTAAGATGTTCAATCAATTTACTTTCTCACAAATACTTACCATGTTTGTGTGCAAGAAAGCACTAGGTGATGACATGGTTGCCTTGCTTAGAGAACAGTGGAACATTGTAGAGAGGCAGCATAAGGATGATACATTCAAGTGCAATATAGTAGAGTCCAGTGTTACATTTCAGTATCTTAAAGCTCATGCTACCTTATATATTCACTTTTATTACGAACGGTGGATGAAGAAAAACACTAGTTGGGTCCCATTGCAAGTGGATGAATAAGTTGTTTTGCCTCTTTACATATGCGTTAGGTTGCCCAATGGTGTGGTGGAAATTGTAAGTGCAATTAGGCATTGGAGCCTCCTCAATATTAGGGAGTACCTCAATATCATGGGAGGTGAGGATATAAGTAGGGCACAGTTCAAGGTGATAATAGAAAGATTCGAATGCGAATGGAGTCGAAGACTTTGGTAGATGCTAATTGAGAATCTGATGGTATAAGCGTGACTTAGTAAGAAATCTTTGGAGTTTTTTTATGAAGTCTGTTTAGAATTATAATATTTGCCTTCGACTCTTGGGCTCCACTCAAACCAATTTTGTAAATTTACTTATGTAATTCATCAATGAAAAGTTTTGTCTTGTGATTATTGTGCCTTTGGAATTTTTATGAAGTTCTTTTTGAATTACAATATTTGGAGTTTTTTTAATGAAGTCCTTTTAGAGTTCTAATATTTCCTTTTAGAGATGTACTCGAGTCATGAGATGACATTTGAAGGAAATTGTGGCACAATATCTCAAAACCATAGCCAGCCCATTACCATAGCCAGCCCATTACAAACTCATGTTCCTACCTTGAAAAAATTAAGTACAAGTGTGTTATGAGTACAAAATGTGATAAAATAAGAAGAGAATTTCTAAATCTTTACAAAAGAGATTATAAAATTAGAAGAAATTTTACAATGATAAATAGGGAGGAATGAAGCTTTCTATTCTCCTCCAGTTTTGTCTCCATCTCCTCTGTTTTTGTCTCCATGTCCCTTTTCTTTGTCTCCTCTGGTTTTGTCTCCTCCTTTGTCTCTATGTCCCTTTCCTTTGTCTCCATGCCCTTTTCCTTTGACTGCTTCTGGTTATTCTCACCAGCAAACTTGAGTTCCTTCTTAGCTTTCTTGCCAACACCCTTCTTAGCACCCACTTGAGGATTACTTTTCTTTGAGGTACTTCCTGGTTTAGTACCCTTGGTTTCTTTATGAGTGCCTTGTTGAGGAGCACCCTTGGTTTTTTATGTAGAGTTCCTTGCTTAAACATAAAATGCTTCAGTGGTAAATGTACATGCATTTTCTTCTTCTTCTTAGATGGAGAGGCTTGCCTTGGGAGTGGAGAGTCTAGATCATTAGGAGTAATTGAATTATTCAAAATAATATTGATTTCTCTTGCACGAACACTCCACATCCAAAACTCATGAGATCCAAGATTCTGTCAAATTAAGAAAATTTCTCAGATTTAAGAACCTAGAACTACAGAAAATAAGTTAAAAGTTTGGGTAAAGATTTATAGCAAAAATAGTGGGTTTTTAACATAACCTACACTACTATCAATCTCGGTATACTTAGACAAAAGAAATTTCCACACATTGGCAATAACATGCCATCCACATGAGGTAGAATCTTTTTATAAAGCAACTGGCTCATTTAGAAACTTATACTCTGCCTCCTTTTTCAAATTCGGATATTCATCTTCAATAGCTACAATAGATCTCTTACATGCTCTATTAAAAATTAAATTTGATTATATACAAAAAAAAATAAGGAAAAATAAAGTATGAAGCTTAGTAAGAAGATCAATATTTAAGAGAACTACTTACAGTTTAATTTGCCCATGCATGCCAGTTAGGCTATTCATAAAAATAACACTTCTTCTCAAAATATTGATAACACAAGCATTCCAGTGTCCACTGGAAAAAAGTAAACGAAATATTTAAGAAAGAGAATATCCTTAAAAGAATTCAACACATATGTCATATAGTAAACACATAGGAAGCATCACTTAGAGACGAACCTCTCTACATATGGCAAACAACAAAATAAATGTTCTTATTTTTCATTGGCTTGAAATAGGATATGCGAGCTCGGAGGTCTTCTTCTTCATATATCAATCAATGCTGGCAACACTAAGGAATCACAAATGAATACTTCATTGACTTGATTTGGAAGCAATTCCTTCATAATTGACCTGAAAGAGTTTATAAACAAAAGGAAAAATAAACAAAAATAGAAAATATTTATAATACATTAAACACATGTGAAAAATGTACTCATACCTTAAACACATGAGAACAACACGGTCATTGATCTCCCTATCCTTCTCTACAAGCATGTAAATGTCTCCCAGGTGCAATATAGAGATAGTCTTCCTCCATTGTGCCAATGTTGCAGATCAGTTGTCCTGGTACTTGGGCAAGCCTCTGAGAATTGGCTTTCTCCAACTACACTAGGGTCTCTAAGCTATCATGCACATGTGAGATATTCTCCTTTTCCTTCTCCTCCTTCTTCTCCTTCCCAGAACTCTTGTAGTCTAGCTTCGATTTCCTAACCAACTTTATTTTCTTCTTGGGAGGGGAAGTGACTTCTTCAACTTTTATGTTATCTGCCTTTGATTTCCTTTTCAATGCTGGGGGAATTGCGAGGATCTCAAAGGCTTTCTTATCCCTCATTGGCAAGGGATGAAGAAATTTGTTGAACCTGTCTCTCACCATGTCTCTGTCCACCATCAAAGTGACTCTTCTTGCATGGGCAGCACATATGAAGCCATCATTCATAAAGTCTTTAAGGAAGTCTTCACAAACTTCTTGTAGACATGCCATTGCACTGCTCTACCATTTATAATGTCCCTGCCCTTTGATACTATCACTTACTGTTCTTATGATTCTTAGGAATGGTGCCCTAGGGATGAGAAGATGTGTAAACTCTTGTGCTTGCCTTATCTCAACAAAAAATTTCTTTTGTTTCTGAAGGAAAGTTCTTGCCTTAGACATATTAGTTCTCCCCTTTACTAGTTTCTTCTGTAATGGTTGCTTAAAGATGTTGTTGCCTCAGCTTCAGTGTTTGAGGTTTTGGCTCTGAATCTTGTTGTTTTGGAAGGGAGGGATCAGGGTACACCATCCTCACATTTTGCTTCGTACGAGCCATACTTGCCACGGAGGAGCGATAGTGAAAAACCAAATCAAGATGATGATCGGAGTGATAAATCAAATCGAACCGAACTCAAAGATCTGAAATCGCACCGTCAATGGAGTCGAGTGAGGAGGAGAAGCTGGAGTGATAGAAGAAATCCTCGTGCCGTCAAAGAAATGGGGACTGCCGCCACAGAGCGATAAATCAAATCGAGTCTAACTCGAAGGTCTGAAATCGCGTCATCAACGAAATCGAACGAGGAGGAGAAGATGAAGCGATAGAAGAAATCCTCGTGCCATTGAAGAAATGGAGCCTACCGCCCACACGGAGCAATAAATTAAATCGAACCTAACTCGAAGATCTAAAATCACGCCGTCTCACGACGAAATCGGGCGAGGAGGAGGAGAAGCCTTCCATCCGCCGTGGAGCGATAGAAGAAATCCTATTGAAGAACGATCCTCAGAATCACGTCATCATCAAAGGAATGGGCCGATGCGAGAACCATCCATGGAGAGCGAAAAGAAAAATTTGAAAATAAAGAAAATAGCTCTCGCGCTGTCAATGGAACCCAACAAATAAAAATGAATATTTTCTCCTTTTTATAGAGTGCAATGTCATCATTAAGAGGATGACATAAGCCCTACATGTGGCAATTCAACGATGATGTCAGCCCTACACGTGGCGATTCGGCACACTTTGGTGACATCAGACCTTCACATCCGTTGTACATGGATGATGTCAGCCCTAATAATGTCTATATATAGTCATACCTTGTTTAAATTTCTTTTTTTTTTCTTTTGGTTCCCCTTCCTCCTCATGCCGTAGATCGCTTTCGGTTCCCCTTCGCTCGTGCCGTGGGAATTCAGTTCATTGTGCGATAAGCGATTTCAGTTCCAGTTGGTTCTTCATCCTCGCGCCGTGCCAGAAATTTGAGCATGGAGCAGCAAGTGGTTCACTATTATGATCCTGTGGAAGATTTAGAGACACTTGAAGAGAAACAGATAAGCCTAGTGCCAATGAAAACCTATTCGATTTGTTAAGGAGAGCTGGGCATGATGAACGTCTTCCAGATGTTGAGCCTCTATTCAATGTGCCCTTCAGTTTAGAGCATATTGTTAAGGACATGGCAAGCTCTATGTTAGGGGAAGAGTGGGAGGCATATAATAAATTGGTTAGTACAGAAATTATAAATGACGGATCATCACAATATGTTCACATGTCCAGCTTTGCCCTATAACACCCAGCCATTTGAAAATACAACCGATCGTGATGAGTTGTAGTTTTGAGAGACCAAAAAAATCCTTTAAAATCAATCCAAATCTAGCACCAAAAGAATCTTTGACGTGCCCAATAAAGTAGAACTTTAAAAAGAGACTTTTTTGCTTAACTTAAAACATACTTGCAAGTGATTCATTCGCTAAATTAAAAATTTGCCAAATTTCCCACTATTTGATGTCTAAGTACAAGCCTATCCCTACAAAATCTTAGAATATTTCAAACAAAAAAACATGACACAAAAGTTGCATTAGAGACTCACAACAACAAAGAGCTTCACTTTGAATACAAAATTATTGCTATCGTTACCAGAAAGCAAAATATAACTACTTTTATCGCACAACTTCAATGTCATGATTAAATTAATCTTCATTGATTAAAAAAACAAGTCTAATTATGAGACAATTCCTATAAATGCTTCAATACAGACAACATTTGACCAATTTTTTGAACCAATCTCAAAACGCAAGCTCCTCAAAAAGATTTGTAATGCTAGTTTTGAATACAAACGAACGTTGTTCAAAACACTCTCAAAACCTAGAAATCCTTGAACACCCCCAATGAGGATTTAAATACCAAAAATTGTTTGAAACTACAAGTGTCTAAATCTATTCTAGCATAGGAAATTCCTCCTCTTCATGTGACTAACTTCTTCATCAGTTTGCTCACGTCCTACAATGAGTGGTGTTGACTCCGTAAGAGGAATATCAATATCCACAGTATGTGGATCTTCATAAGGCTCAAGATTTGCAAACTGCATTTCATCATCAGGTTCAAAGGGAGGCTGAGGTTCTCCAGACGCATCCACCACTCTTGGGTTTGCTACCATGTTTTTCATTCCAACCTCTTGAAACTCGTCCGGCAATTCTTTCATTGCAGTGACTCGTTGTTGAATAAAACGAACTTGAACTGGATCTAGCTCAACAGCAACAACATTCCTTCCTTTTTTAAGAGCACTAATAGTGGTTGTTCCTAAGAAAAAAAGAATCAACATGGTAAAGCTCACTTAAATGAGCAATATAAAATATGTAATAAGTTAAGGTTGCATGATTACCTGTCCCCGCAAAAAGATCCATGATCCACTCTCCTTTTAAAGATAGTAGCTCAATTAAATCCATCATCAAAAGTTGTGGTTTTTGATAAGGATTCATGATCTTATTTGAATCACCAGAAAGATCCCTGAGCTTTCGACACACGCTTGGTCTATCAAAAATATTTGTTCGGTTAGGTTTCGAAGCAAAATTAAAATTTCCTTTACTGTTCGGACCCGCAGGAGACCAGAAACCAATGGTAGCAAACTCGGCAGCAAAAGAAAGTCTGTCAAGCTTATAGCCTTTGATGTTAGGCTTTGTCCTACAAAAGAAAAAGTTAGCCTTTGATGTTAGGCTTTGTCCTACAAAAGAAAAAGTTAGGCTTTAACTTAAGCTTTTATAACTTGCAAAAGAACCCTTGAAATTTAACATACCATATGCATAGCTGATGGACCATTTGATTGTCAACGAATGCTTTCTCTGCAGCAGAGATTTGATCATGAGCATGAAAAATTACCAGTGCCCATGATTTAGCGGTTGTGACCTTTTTGAAAGCGTCGATGACTCTTTTATATGCACTTACACCATAGTTTACTTCATCGTGTATTGAGTGTGGTGCCTTAAATCCATACGAAGCATCAGCAATGGCTAAAGTAAAATGTTGTGCAGTCACAAACGATTCCATGTTCTCTACTTTGCCTTCATGAACAAAATATTGAACTGGTTCTGCAGACACATCATCAGAAATGAAAATATTTGCCTCTTGAATGGTCTCCAAAGTTTGTGCCTCTTCTAATCTCTTCCGCTCTGCCCTTGCGCGACTCAAATGTTGCTCAAACTCTTGAGGAATGCTCTTTATGGGAGCACGAGGTGCTCGAGACTTGTTAAAATGAAAATAAGTAAACATTAAATGTATTCTAGAATACACATTGACTGGATTACAAAAATCAAAATCAATTTTTTAAAATATTTGATCTAAATTTTTACAAAACCTTCAAAAACACTTAAATAAAAAAAATCTATTCAAATATGTAGTTTACTTACTGCATTTTTGAAAAGATAAATAAAACGCTCTAAGGAGCTTGGCTGACTAGTGATGGGATGAAACATTTGAACCTCGTTCCAATCCTTGCAATTAAGTTTTTCAATCATGATTCTTTACATGTACAAGAAAGTCTTTTGCCTGTTTCAAAAAAACACAAAATGAAAAAACAACTTTACATGAAATAAAATAAGTAGATTTAAAAAGAAGAATTAGCAACGTACTGTTCTAATTCCTTTGCCATTTCATCGAGTGTCAAAGAACCTCCTTTCACTCGTGCCAAGATGGGTATGATAATATTTTTCTCGCGTATTCCTTGCATTGCTCGCCAATTCGTGATACACATTTCTTCAGGAATTGGCTTCAAAGTGTCCTCATTCCCTGTTCCTTTGCCCTCTTGACTTCCAGGTGGGAGCTTTACTTTTTGCCCTTTGATTTTACCTTCCTCCCAAAGCTTGAAAATGTCTTCTTGTAGATCCCATATCTCTCCATCACGAAAGGCTAACTGAAAGAAATTGTCATGACCTCGAACATTTGTTTTTCGAGAGCGTCCAGCTTTGCTTGACTTCTTTGTGACAAGGCCAACTTGCTCACAAAGCTTGATTTTGAAAGCTTCATCAACTTTATGACCTTGCTGAATATGATTGATCCACTCGTTGTGAAAAAATCTTATCTTTTGTAAGAAAGACATGGATAGTCGCATCTCGGAATCAATGTTGTGATCAAGGGCAAGTAGCTTTGCATCATCATCACCTAACCCAGCATAGACCCATGCTAGGACTATCTTATAGCTCTCTACATGAGGATACTCAGCACATAACTCTTTTTTAGCAATGAGAGAGTGAGTTCCCCCCAAGACAAAGTATTTGTATTGATTGGTTTTTGATCCCTCAAAACTCTCTTTCTTAACACAAGAAGACTTATCCACAAGAACAAGAAGGGGTAAAACATTTGTTGTTGGTTTCTCCTTCATCATTACTTTAAGATTACTCACATGTCCAGGGACAATGGTTCGAACTTCTAGTGGTCTCTTATTTGAAACAGGATCTAATGGAGGACGTTCTATGTTAGACACTAGTAAAATTAAGGGTCTCTCATCAACCATATGAAACTTTTTGGCTTTATTTCTTATGGTATTAAGACCAGAAGATTCTGAAGGATCAGACTTTGGAGCTCTAGGTCCAGAAAGCAAAGTATCACTCACATCTTGAGACTTTGACCCAGAAGTCTCTTCAAGAACTTCAACATCTTCTTCTGAGTCATCTATGTCTGTACCTTCATTCTCTTCATAATCAGAATCATCAGTGGAGTGGTTGGAATTGTACAAATTGTCATGATGCTCTTGAAATGCTTCAAAAAAAGACTACAAAAAAAAGAAAAAGAAAAAGTCATTCTAAGTAGAAGAGGATTTGAAGACTTGATAGAGTGAACTTAAAAGTAAGAACCAAAGAGTAACTTATGCAAAAGTAAGAACACTTTAACCATCTCTTTGTATACTAGAATACATGGTAAACTCATTAAACCAGACATAAAAAGTAAGCCAAACTTCCTTCTTGCTAAAATTCATTCAAACTAAACAAAACAAACTTCTTGTATACTAGAATGCATTCTAGCAAATGCTAGAGCAGACAAACTTCTTGTATACTAGAATACATACAAACTAGACTTGACTAGACCTCTAAGTGTTTCAAGATATGAGCTAGAAAGACAAGAATTAAATAGACTAAAAAACAAAGAATAGTTCTCAATGTATTCTAAAATACACAAAGATAAGAAGTTTTTTGAACTACGCGTATACTAGAATACGTACAAACTAGACTAGACAAACTTCATGTTTATTAGAATACATGCAAACTAGAGTTGACTTGACCTCTACGTATTCCAATATATGAGTTGGAAAGACATGACTCAAACAAACTTGAAAAAGAATAACAGTTCTCTACATATTCCAGAATACACAAAGATAAGAAATTTTTTTAACACTAATGAAAAAAAGGTCGAGAGAAAGACATCCATACCCGTTTGCAAGTAATCATTGCATCTTTAAACTCTTACTGGGTAGAAACAGGATTCATCTCTTCAAGCCGAAAATTAGCAGAGAAAACTCTAACTGCAAGAAACTTTCCTTTGTTGTTGTCTACCAGATGACACGAGATATACTTTCTTTGACTTCAACAATGCGACCATAAGTTAAATACTTTGTATTTTCAGAGTCTCCTTTTTCTTCCGCAATAGAAAGGAAAGGTGTGTTTGGCTCAACGATTGTCTTGTGCTTACCTACCATGCCAAATTGAATTGTCCAAGCAAATCCTTCTCGTGCTTTACCTCTTGCACTACTCCAAAGAGTTGTAGCTTCCATGCTTGAAGACTTTTTCTACTGATGTTGAGTTAAAGGTGTGGTTCCTTGAGATGATGGAGGAAGTCCATGAGTAGCTAAAACCATTCTGCTTGATGGTGGTTGATCTTGTAACTCTGGAAACTGGTGAGCTGCTAAAAGTTGTCTTCTTGGCTCACTTGGATGTCTATCAGGGTTTGGAAGACTCACAGTCACTCGAGGTGCCTGAAAGTGAGGGCTAACTGGAGCAGGTTGAGATCGAGAAGGTGTCAAGACTCCTAAACGTCCTAAGCCACCCACAGGGACAGATGCAGTTGCTTGATTACTTTTCTTTTGCTTCTTAGAAGTTCGAGCATCACGTATTGGTGAGGCCATCTTAATCCTAAACAAGACAATAAAAAATCATTATCTCATTCCTAAGATAAACAAATAGAGACAAAATCATATTTCTCAAAAATATGATTTGTTAAATGAAACAACATTTAAGATTAGTAAACGTGTATGTAGGGCAAACAAACGAGAAAGACAAAAAGTGAAAGAGAACAAATAGACTTAGAGAGAAAGAGAGAGAGAGAGTGTGTGTTAACCTCCATGCAAGAACGGACCTAGATGTGTAAGCAAACATGAGATAGGAATGTAAGAGAGAGAGCTCCTCAGCACACTAGAGAAAAAGAGGGAGAGAGAGAGATGTATTCTAGAATACAACAGGTTGTTTCCTCCAAAGATGTGTTTTGTAATTGAATTTTAACAAATGACTTTCTAGAGCTGTGTATTCCAGAATACAACTCACAAGAAGCTTCTAAACACAATACACAGATATAAAAGAGAGGAGAAAGCACTAAGAGATGAATAGATCAAACCCAAAATAATTAGGACCCTTTTTATCATCAAAGTACTTACAGAACCTCTTTCTTGAACACAATTTGAGGAAAATTTACCCCCAAAATCTATCTTCTGCTATGTTGATCTGATGGAGATTCTGACCGCTCCGTTGGCTTCAAAAGGGGGGTAAAACACCAGGACACCTAGTTGAAATACTTGCGGGTCGCTCCTCCTCTGTTTTTTATGTTAAAACTACAGTTTGCTGTTTTTTTACCGCGCGCGCGCGATGCGAACTCGAGAGCTTTTGCTTTATCCCAAAATCTATCTTCTACTACGTTGCTCTGATGGAGATTCTGACCGCTCCGTTGGCTTCAAAAGGGGGGTAAAACCCCAAGACATCTGGCTGAAATACTCCCGGGCTGCTCCTCCTCCGTTTTTTATGTAAAAACTACAGTTTGCTATTTTTTAGTCGCGCGCGCGACGCAAACTCGAGAGCTTTTGCTTTCTTTGCATGTCTTCTAAAATTAGATAAAAAGCAAATCTTTTTTGCATGAAGGTCTATTCTAATGGTTTACATTGAGTTTGGATTACAGTAGAACACAGCTTGCCGAAGCCGTGTATTCTGGAATACAACTCAAGTGAAGAGAGAAGTTGTATTCTAGAATGCAACTTGATGAAGATGTGTATTCTGGAATACAACTCAAGTGTAAAAAAAAGTTGTATTCTAGAATATAGCTTATTGAAGCTCTGTATTCTAGAAATACAACTCAAGTGTAGAGAGAAGTTGTATTCCAGTATACAACTTGCTGAAGCTGTGTATTCTGGAATACAACTCAAGTGCAGAAAGAAGTTGCATTATTCTAGAATACAGCTTGTTGAAACTGTGTATTCTAGAATACAATCTCAAGTACAGAGAAGTTGTATTCTAGAATACAACTTGTTGAAATTGTGTATTCTGGAATACAATCTCAAGTACAGAGAAAAAATTTATTTTTGAATACAGCTTGTAAAAGCTTCATATTCTGGAATACAACTCAAGTGTTGAGAGAAGCTGTATTCCAAAATATAACTTGTACAAGCAATGGATTCTGGAATACAACCTCAAAGTGCATAAGTGTTAAATTTTTAAAAATGTCTTCAAGCTTTGTATTCTAGAATACAAACTACTTAATACACAAGAAACATAGCAACTTATCGATTTTTGTGTTGTATTCCAGAATACAACACAAGAATTAGCTTTTTAAAAAATGAAGTCATTATAATTTTTAAAAATTATTGATTAAATCTTTATTTTATAAAATATTATTTTTTCAATCTCTTTTTTTCTTAATTTACGTATGAAATCTTCTTTTTGGTATTTTTGTGTATTTGAAAGACAAACAATTCTTTCAAAAAAATACCTTTTTAAAAAAAGGCTATTTTTGAAATCACTTACCTCCTTAGATAATGTTTTTGTTTTTCTTCCTAGCCATAATTTCCTCGTAGCAAACTTTGAACCAAATGACAATGAAAGAAAAAATCAAAATTGTAACAAATAACAAAGTAATCAAGAAAATGCATACCTTACAGAATTAAACTCAAGAAAAATGCTCCAAATTCAAAAAAAACGCTCTTGTGGCTCTCTTAGCGGCAAACCCTTGGAATGTGTCTCTAAAAAGGACTTCCTCTCATCTTTTAAGTCCCATCTTTTATAATAATTAATAATTTTTAATATTTATATTAATATTATTATTTTTGAATCTAAGCATTAAAAGTAAGTTATTTGGATTTGAGATTACACTCCACTTTGTAGCTTAGACCATTGTTTTTTAGAGAAACTTAGAGGTTTGAAGTTCCTAGTCATGGCAGGGCAACAAAAGTCTCTCTCAAGCTCATTTTGCTCTTTTCAAGTGCCTGTATCTGTACTCACTCCTAAAAGTCTGAGCCAATCTATCAGTGATGATGATGGTACAAGCCCACTATTTGCTAATTTATCAAATTCTGATACCGATGTTCCAGTTTCTCCATCATTAGTTCAGCCTATTCGTGTGGAGACAACCACTCCCTTGAGAAGAAAAGACAAGTTTTTGCATCACAATGCATTGAGAGAGGCATGTAGGGTGTATTGTTGTAAAAAAAACTGCTTGAGGACACTTGGATTCAGAAAAATTAAGCAGGAACGTGAAAACTTCTTTGCTTTAAAACGTGCTCAACAGAATACAGCATTACATGGTTTTTTATTAAGGTATGGAGAGAAGATAAAATATACAGTTTCTGGCACGATTGTGTGTCGAAAGTGTTTTCTTCAAGTGTTTTGTTTAAGCAATCAGCGGATGCAAAAGATCTTAAAGCGGTTGCAACGGGTGGAAGAAGATTCACGGTACTCATTTAGTACACGTGAGACTCCTCAGCTGTGTTTTCTCAAGAGCTGGATGGAACGATTGTCACTTACAATGGTGAGCGCATGCCAAATTCAAAATTCACCCATTTGCCTGATAATTTTACAAAGGGAGAAGTTTACAACCTCTACGTGGAAACGTTGAAAGGAAGGAACATGTCATCTCTTTCATTAACTTCATTTCTTAGAGTTTGGAAACAATATTTTGCTGATGTGAAAATTCTTAAGAAAACTAGAATGGGGATTTGTCAAATTTGTGCAGAGCTCAAAGCCAAAAGAGATGTTGCAAAGACATTTGAAGAAAAAGGTATGTTTGATTTGTGTTTTTTGTACGTTTTAATTTATGAATGAGAATTCCAAGTGGTATAATTTAAACTAGCTTTACATTGTTTTGAGTTTTCAGGTCCTATTCTATAAGCACTTAAAGCTCATCGAGAACAACAAAGTACAGAGCATCAAAAGCTAGCAAAGCATCGAAAGAAGTGCCTTGAGCAGAAAGAAATGTATTTGGGATTAGTCATAGATGGAATGGATCAAAAGAAGACATTGATACCCCATTTTATGCGTGCTCCAAAGAATTTGAAGGAAGAGAATTTCATACAACTACACATTGTTGGAGCCCTCATCTTTAATGGCATCATGACGTCAAAAGTTTTTATAAACTTTCCAAATTTACACAACGACCCTAACTTGACCATCACCATAATTTAGAAAATAGTAAGTGAATGGCAAGGAGAATTACCGAGCACACTTTATGTGCAGCTAGATAATACGGCAAGGGAAAACAAAAATCAAATAGTGCTTGCTTATTTGAGTATGTTGGTGCAGCAGAAAGTTTTCAAAAAGGTCAAACTTGGATTTTTGTTGGTGGGTCACACTCATGATCAAATTGATAAGATGTTTAGTAGGTTTTCAGTCAAACTTGCTAAGAAAAGTGCATTTGACCTTCCAGAGGTGTGCACAATTCTTAAAGAAGCTTATGATCCTACGCCAGAAATTCATGTTTTGAAAGGCACCTATGATTTTAGAGAGTTTGCAACCAACAGGTGGAGATTTTGCAAGCCCTGCATTCGCTCAACTTAATGACCATAGTTTCCAACATCAATTCAAAATAAAAGAAAAAGAAGCTGAAACACGTTTGTGGTGTAAGAAGTACTCTAACTCAGAGGCATGGCATCCTCAGGATGGTTTGAAGTTTTTACTCAGTGTCCCAGAACGACAAATTCTTCAGGCAGCAAAAATGCTTTTGGCATCAAGCATTGAAGCAGCAAAAGCTCAAAAAGAAAAGCGAGCCATCAATTATCAGCAATGTTTGATAGAAATTAAAGAGACCATACAATCAGCACATGTGTATTTTCCAGCTTGCTCACTTGGATGGTGGAATACATTTTTTCATGAGCAAGAAATCTTGATTGAGGAAGTTCAAAGCAATTCAAGATCACTGATAAATCTGGAGCCCTTTCTTTGGAGAGTACAAGAACTTGAAGACCGTGATGATAATATTCAAATGCCAAATCAACAAACAGAATTGCCTGAAGAATTGCAAACATTGGTGCATGGGGAGACTCGCGAAGCGTATGTTGGTGCTAGAAGGACTAGTCAATGACGACTGCAAGAGAAGGAAATGTGGGAAGGAAATATTGAGGAGCTCACTGTAGGTGCAATGATTGCAGTGTTAGCCAATAGATGATGAAAGCAGATGTCCTTTTTGGTTGGCAAAGGTACTTAAAGTCCTTGAGGAAAATGGAAAAGTAAGCTCAATTGAGGTCCACTGGTACAAGGTCAATGGAGATGATGCATTATCAGGAAAATATTATCCAGAGATGATTCGAGTAAATAAAAAGGGAAAGAAAGCAAATCGTAGTCAACGTCGCGTGGATAGCCTAAGCATGGAGGATGTGGAAGTTCTTGTTTATGGTTTTACCTTGAAAAAGTCGAGTCATCTACGAGAACAAACCAAAAAAATTCTTCTGGAGAAAGTCAAAGATTTAACACGAGAGGCATAAGACCTCTCATTGTAACCAATTTTGTGGACATTATTATTTTATTGCAAATTGAGTATTTTTTTCTCAAAAAATGTGTGATTTTATGAGCAACTCTATCATCTTTCAAAGTATTGAAGTGTAAAACTTGCACTTTTTAACAGTTTTTTTGAGCTTTTTAGGAGCTTGTACTCTTTTTAGTTTAAAAAATAGTGTTTTTTGAGATATTTTAGCATTTTCAAAAATGGGTTGTATTTTTTATGGTTTAGTTGTACTTTTAAATGGCTGGATGTTCTATCCTCATCTGAAAAGAAAAGCATGTTAGGAAGGTGGGATATCTATTTAGAAGATAAGAGGATAAAGACTTGTCTTGACAACTGCCCTCTACACAAGAAAAAGTGCAAGGTTCTTGAGTACCACTTTGGGTTTGTTGCTTATCTATTTCTTCAAGCAGACAAAGAGGACTACATAAAGGATGAACTAGAGTTCAGAAGGGCCGAAAGGTTTCACAAGCTTCATTTGTCATAGAGATTGAATTTGAAGATGAGGTTATGGACCTGGTTTCTGGTGATAAGGAATGCCTTCTAAACTAAATCCAAATTCACTAAATCCAAATTCTTCCTTCTCGTCTTCTTGATGATCTCCATGCTACATGATGTGTTCCTCATTTTGGCTTGATTTCGTGTTGCCTTTGCTAAATCACTCATACGGGCCTTTTCCATTCATAGTTTTTGTCCAAAAGTATATCTGTAAAATTAATTGAATATTTCTTTGAGGTAATTTGTACGAGTCTTTCCTCCTCCATGCCAGGTGTTTTGAAATATACTCCTCTAGCTCGATAGTGAGATTTTTCCATTCCTTGGTGCTCCAAATTTCAAGAGAACCATATTCATTCATGAAGTATGCACCATGATGAGCATACACAATGTGCTGCAAAAGAAAACAAGACCAATTTAGAAGCTATTATTCATAATCATTTCAAATTGATGAGTAGAAAGAAACTCTACATGTTTACCATGTAATGCATAATGTTGGTATCGTCCCATGTATCGACCATGGATTTTGTAAAATTTTGAAGTTCGGCTTGAAATTTTTGGCGCTCCTCTACAGTCTTCCTACTTTTGGTCATTAATTTAACCATCTTATTGAAGTCTGACCAAACCTTCTCACGTAGAACTACAAGGCTTGGATTGGTGCAGTCAAACGTCGTACATTTACACAAATCCTTCTACAAGTCCCAGGACTTTGAGTTCTTTACTTTTTCTGGCCTCTCTTGCCTTATATCCACTCATAGACACCTACTGGGACACTTCATGATTAATGCAAGAGGTCTTTTTGTTAACAGTAATCTGCACATTGCTGCCATGGCACCCAATTGAGTTGAGTAACTCCTCTACTTTTTGAAGAGCTTCATGTTGTCTTTCCTTGCCTTGCATAGTAAATGCATAATTAATGTGACACTTGAGCAGACGATCGAACACACGCATGAATGCATGCAAAGTACAAAAGTGGACATTCTTGAGTTCAAAGGGAATAATAGGATTCAAATGCTTGTTTGGCTCAGCAGCATGTTAGCAGACAAGACACCACCAACCCAATTATTAGCATCATCATCTTGATTCTCTAGCTTCCTCTTTGCCTTCTTTTGTTTCTTTTCTCTCACCATTCTCATGCACCATGGACAAGGATTTGGGGTGTTAGCACCTTGTGGACATCCAAGAAGGCACTTTATTGTCTTCAAGTCACCTCCTAAATGCTAGTCTAATGTATAAGTGTCCTTACCCTCAACTTCTAATTTTTTCCCTGAATCTATGCTTTGATGACATTGGTAATCCATTTGGTAATCCATGGTATCCTATCAAACATCCAAGCCAGCACTTCATGTTTCTCCTTCGATACTTCAAACGCCCCAAGCCACCATATCTCCCTCTCAGATTGCACACTAAAAGAGGAAAAAATTGACTTGCAAACCCTCTCCCTATTGCTCATGTGATTGTCTGGGTTTTCATTAGAACCTTCCAAAAAGGAAACTTAGTCTCCTCAGTCATGTTGATCTCACTCTTTGCATATGCCATTGCCGCATTCATAAGTGTGATACTCATTCGGTCTAACCTCTTACCTTTCACAATTTGACACTCATTCACTTTCAACACAAAACTTACCTTGTCACCTTGCATGATAAACAAAAGTAGATAAGTTTTAGTACTTAAAAGATTTTTCTATTAGCTCGCAAAAGGAATATAAAAAAATACTTACATTGTTTAGGCAGTCCATAGAATAAGATCATAGCTCTCTAAAGACGTTGTAGATCAACAAATATACTGCTGAACTCATTGTAGGGGGATACATGATCTTACCATTTGTGCACCATTTGTGCCTCGCGCTTTTCCCCCCAAGCTCCAATGGTTAATGTATCATTGATGCAATAGTATTCTCCAATTTTGCGTTGCACATTATCATTGCATGTCCTCTTTGCTAATCTTATCTTTATGGGGACAGGAAAAATATGCATTCTGAACCTACTCAACACTTAGAAGATTGGTAATGTCATCCATTATCTCATTTGCGAGTACCTGATGTATCTTCTTGTGGCGCGGGTCTCGAATGATGGAAAGAATGTCACGTCTCCTCACACAACTACATAATATTTCTCCAAAATCTTGAGGATCATTATCACCACATGATTCTTTCAAAAATTTTCTATCACAAACCAATAAAGACTACTAAAAACACCTTAATCTATTGCTTATAACAACCACAACAACCAAAAATACCTTAATCAAAATTACTTGCAAAACAATAATAGACAAAGAACAAAAAATAAACCTTGCTACATGGATTCTTCGATTGCAACAAGCACCTCCACCAACTACGAGTTTTTGAATGTTATTAATTGTCCTCTTTCACTATCTTGCTCCCACGGGGGTGCTCTTCATGTGAGAGATTATGTCTTGTAGCTTCATAACGGAAGCCTCTTTTTCTTTGTCTCTTTTCTCTAGCTATACAATATTATTTTGTGACACAACTAGGTTCAAGGGCATGTTGTCCTTGAAGTAGTGAATTGCCGCACATTGGCACTCATCACACCGCTTGACATATTCTAATGCAACCACCATTAAGGTGGGCCACCATAACCTGGTTGTGGTGGAGGACCTTATGTGCAGTGATATTTGCTGTGCAAAGTCCCCCCCTAGCACAGCTAGAGTGATCCTGTTCTAGCAGGAAGACATGCTCGTCTTCTCGAACACAGTGTCTTAGAATTTTATCTTTCCCCTACCTATAATGTTGGCCTGCAATGAGTTGGTAGGGGACTGCCTGTTTAATTAGGCGATGGGTGTGGTCTTTGTTGAGTAGGAGATCCACTAGTAAGTCGTGGCTAAAAAGTATGCTACCTCCTTGCCCCATTTAGGAATTAACCATAGTTGAAATAGGGCGACATCTGGTAAATCATCCTCTACTCCCAGTGGCGGCTCATCGTTGTGGGGATCCTTGACATGTGGTCTACCAAAACATCCTGAGAACCTTTGCTTACCGCTGTGATGGTGAAGTCAAACTCAAGCAATGTAAATATGGATGTACATCACTCTCATAACGTGGTGGCTGCATCATGTACACTTCTTCTTGCAAATCACCATGCAAGAAAGCATTCTTTACATCCATTTGATGTAAAGACTAACCCTTCGCTACAGCCATAGCAATGACAGCTCTCACGATTGACATTCTTGCAACCGGGCTGAATGTCTCCTCATAATCTATGCCATAAGTCTGCGCATAGCCCTTGGCAACCAATCTTGCCTTGTACCTGCTCACTCAACCATCAGCATTGTGCTTGACTTTATACACCCACTTACATCCAATTGCCTTCTTTTTCTTAGGCAAAGGCAATAACTCCCATGTTACATTTGCATCCAATGCCACCATCTCCTCATCCATGGCATCTTCCCATTTCTTATTTCCAATTGCCTGCTCAAAGCAAGTGGGCGCAACCTCCTTTATTTCTTTTACCATGTAAGCATAATGATGAGCTGTATATCCATCATATCTCAACCTGTCAACAGGGTATCTAACCCTCGTAGACCTGCGTACACCTGGATCACTTCTAGGTGTCCTCAAAACAGCCTTGGTTCTCCTTACACCAAGAGTAACCACAGATAGAATGCCAAGCTTCTCATCAAGGCTCTGCTCAGAAACAATAGAGTCACCATCCATATATGAGTGACCTGTTGACAGATCAAGCACAAAAGGTTGATCTACCTTTTCCTTTCCTTTCTGTGATACATGTGTACCTGCATCATTCCTCAACCTGCCTAACCATGGGCTAACATTGGATCCACTGCTCAAGGACTCCCCAGGTCCACTCAACACCTGTGATTGCTGCTCTACATGTGGTGCAACATCAGCACTTCTTACATCTGCATCTTCTATTGCCTTCACTACTGGTGCATACCAGCTACTCATCTCATCGAAGACATCTCTTCTTACTCGCATCTCACGAGTGATAAGGTTATAGCATCTATAACCTTTTTTCTCCATAGCATAACCAATGAAGATGCATTTCTCTGCCTTTGGATCCAACTTTGTTCTCACTTCATCAAGAACATGTACATATGCAAACAATTTCAAGTGAGACACATCCGGTCTTATGCCTGCAAACTTATGTTCAAGAGTCATACCATGAACAACTGCAATGGGTGTCCTGTTCATAATGTACATAGCAGTTGCTACTGCTTTTGCCCAAAAGTAATGTGGCATATTCTTTTCAGCCACCATCAAGGCACGTGCCCATTGGGATTAAGTTAATGCAAAAAATTTTCACTAGTGGGTGTTGCCCTAGATATAGAACTGCATTGGAGGATGGAAAACATGCATTTTGGGACTCTCCAACTATCAGAGGAGCATGGGGCAAAATTGGGAAGTGGGTTGAACATTGTATAGGGATTCATGGGGTTGATGGAGAGACTAGATTCTGTGAAAATTGATATCTAATGATGGGATGCAAATATATTAGTATTATCAGAGCCTGTTGTTTATGGAAAATTTGGGTTACTAGGAATTGTATTGTGTTTCAGAATGAACCCTCTTGGATTGGATGTGACAAAATTGATGTGTAAGAGTGTGTACATGTGCTAGTTTGTAGTCCGTGTGAACAAGCTGGATAAAGATGGGATGAGACAACTAATTCAAAGGCTGCAGAATGGCATCACTTGATTTCTTTATCTCTTTTGGAAACTGTTATGCATACTAGGGAAACCTAACATATGATTAATATGATGCAGGTTTGCATTGGTCTGGATTTGAAGCCCAAAGAGGTTAAATTTGGTCCTAAAACCAAAAGATCGTATCTCAAGGAGAAGCAAGTGGATTACACATTTGTGGCATTCATAGAGAACCCTGTTTGGGACAAGGCACACAATCAAAATCTAGTTAAAAAAGGAGTTGTTGGAGAAACAAACCCCTAGAGGATGCACTACTGAAGCCATGATGGAAGCGTGCATTCAGTTGGGTTACCAAATCTCTTGGGAGCAGTCCGACTTTGTAATGGAGGAAGAGAGATGGAATCTGTTATGTAAACTTTTGAATGTAGTAAAGGTTTATGACTAGGGGGTGTGTTCAAGTAGGATTTCTTGTTTAAATGAGTCTGGATGTAAAGACAAATTTGAAGTAATATATATACTTACTATTGGTCCCCAAAAAAAAGATCCATTTATCCCAACGTATTTGACTTACACATTTGATGCTCTCTTTAATAAAAACACGATGTAAAATGGTACACATTTGGCACTTTTTTAAATGAAAGCATTTTGTAAAGAGGGCATTGACAAGAAGGAAGCCCTTCAAAGCTCCCAGAAACAAGTACATTGTAAGAAACAAGCACATTGTAACAAATAGATTCGGTAGGTATTATTTTCCAAAATACCCTTTCACCCAAACAACATACTGGTATTATCCACAGGCCAGGAAGGAGAATAAACAGCAGTGGGTAAAAATACCCGCAAAGAGAACAGCCAGTTTATAAAAACAAATGGCAAAAAAGCAACCTATATAGGATAGATAGATGGCCTGCACAACTACATAAAGTTGATCTTGTATAGATTCGACTCTCCTTTTCAAAGACTTTTAATGGTATGAAATGATTATAATGGGATGTATGAAATGACCAATTTGAGTGTTACAATATGACCTAGAGCTTGGGTGTTTGCTCGGCCCCTTCTTCTTCAAGGAAGGGATAGTCTGTGTATCCTATGACTGGATCTTGAGTATAGAAAGTCTCCCTTGTATACTTGGTAAGGGGAGCATTGAGCTCAAATCTTCTAGGTAAGTCAGGGTTTGACAAAAACAAGCGTCCAAAGACCACCAGATCTGCACCTCCTGATTGAATCACCTCATTGCCACGGTCACGGGTGTATCCTCCGGCAGCCATGAAGGTTCCTTTGAAGGCTTTTCGTGCAGGTGCAAGAGAGTAATGCGTCTCGACTTCCTGCAAAGTTGCTCCTACCCTGGGCTCTACATAATGCGCATAGAGGATCTTATACTTATTCAAAGCGTTGGCCATGTACACAGCCAATTCTTCTGGGTTCGAATCAGCCGCGTCTGAATGGCTTCCGAAGGGCGACAAGCGAATGCCCACACGCTCGGCCCCAATTTCTTGGGCGACAGCTTCCACAACTTCGAGTGCGAATCTGCACCTATTCTCCAAAGAGCCACCGTAATCATCCGTCCTATCATTGACACCGTCCTTCATGAACTGGTCAAGTAGGTAGCCATGGGCACCATGAATCTCCACACCATCAAAACCTGTCACCCAGAATTGAGTAACAATGTGTTAGAAATTTCTGGACTTCTACAACATTTTCTACATCACATCTGCAAAACTACTCTCTGTTGTGGAACACCATGCTATGGAATCCCTACCTCATGACGCCATTGCGCCATGAGATTGCCCTAGACTTCCTTTGTTGTTACCTTAACCATGGATGTTAAGCGGCTATTCAATCCCAGCCCTCTGTTGTCTATGACACAATGTTAAAGGCCTTCTATGTAAGGTGGCCTACCTGCAGCAACGGCATTTCTTGCCGCCAACCGAAAGTCATTCACAACATGCGGAATCTCCTCGGTTCTCAGCGCCCTGGGCGGAGAAAAATCCCCAAGCTCTTTGCCTGATGGCATCAGGCCTTGCCCATTTAGTTTTTTGCTTGTGGAGGAGATGGGGGGCTGACCACCGGGCTGGTAAGCTGCACAAAAACAATATTTAGACGCTTAAGAGAGGCCTTTTGACCATAAATTACTCTTCCCTGCTGCAGAGGCTTGGGCAGTTTGTACCTGTGTTGGAAACCCTGCCAACATGCCAGATTTGAAGGAAGAAAATGCCCCCTTTGTCATGAACAGCCTGTACAATGGGCTTCCATGCCTCTACCTGCTCATCAGTCCATACTCCAGGAGCATTCGGATACCTGTTCAACCACCAAGCTTATGGTCCTTAATTGCCATCATTACAACCCACTAATGCAGCCTATTGCTAGGTCTTGATCACCGACCATACACAATTCACCATCATCACGAATGGGTTTCATGGCTCGAGCAAGTCCCATTACACAAAGCTTCATCTCAAGTCCTTGTCTACTAAATGACAGAAAACGAGCTGGAAGGATTAGTACCCTTGTGCTGTGTCAGAGACTCCGGTGGCTTCTGCGATGAGAAGTGCTCCAGGGGTTGTGCGTTGCGAGTAGTAAAGGGCAGCATGGGGTTGCGGCACATAGCCATAGGACCTGCATCTGGTGAGTGGGGCAAGGACCACTCTGCATTTTGCAATTGAAACCCCCACACACACACACACACACACACACACACACACACACAAAAACAATGTCAGGTCAGTCAATTGCCGAAGTTCAAACAATGTGACTTAGATGAATCTGACTATATGCTTTCAATGCTCGATCCTGATCACTCGATGCCCGATTTAAACCCTAAATTAGAGAAGCTAATTACCGCGAAATCGTTTAGTTTGATCGCTAAATAACTCTAACACGGGTTCAACCCTAAGGTTGATTGACGCATTTATTTCACCCTAAAGAAGTTAGCCATAACCAACCACCTCTGGCTAGGCTCACAAACTAGGGATGTAAAGTTCACCCCGCACATGCAGTATACAGAGAAGCTAGGGTAATATGGGAAAAAGACCTAAAAAAGAACAGCATTACCTGTGGGAGAGGTGGAAAGGTCGCAAGCGGTAAGGAGTGAGGAGGGGGATGGTGGCAGCTGCTTGCTGGTTTTCATCTGAGCTATGGCCTCCGGCACCCATGAAGGAGATTTTAGAGAGAGAGAGAGAGAGAGAGAGAGAGAGAGAGAGAGAGAGAGAACAATCAAAAGTTGAAAGAAGTGAAAGCACAGATATGATAATGACGAGATTAAAGGACTAATTAGAGTGTGTAAGGTCAGATTAAGCAACAACAGGTTGAGCGCTTTCAACAGGGGAGAATGATTTTGGAGAGAATGCGTTGAGCGGTTTAAAAAGGGGCGGGGCGGGCGTGAGTGAGAGAGAGCTTGCTTCACACATGACGTCCCACCACCCATGAAGTCATCCATTCCTTTCAAAACTCTTCGATTATACATTTGACTATAAAGTCTAGAATCAATGTATCTAGTCTTTTAAAAAAATGATGAAAATTCAACATTTTTATTTCTAAAACATCACAACCATAGAGTTTTGATTACTGGTTACGCTCCAACCTCTTGCTTTTTCTCGTTGGCTGGTGTTCACGAAAACAATGAAATTACAAATATTTGGAGTTCACTTGCAAAAAATCAAACTTGCAATTTTTTAAACACGACATAATTTGAGGCCTAAAGTGAATCTCTTACAAGAATTTGTAATAAAGTAGGAACTTTATTAAATAGGGTTAATAATGGGACAAGTCCATGTATAAAAGAGGGGACTTGGACCATGGTTGTAACTTTTGATGATCATTTTTAGAAATGGAAACTCATGTTTCTTGGAGCTCATGGCTTCTTGGCTTGTGGAAGGCTATTTCCATTCTCTTGGTGTGAGAGACTAAACACACTTAGGCATCATGTTTACATGGTGATTACTCATATTTTCATGCATTACATCCCTTCATTCCAATTGGTATCAGAGCTCTTGATTTTGATCATGGGCATGCATGGGTTGTTGGGAAAAATTGCTTGAAAATTTGAGTTTCTTTTAATTTTTTTCTCATTTTCTTGTAATCCTTGAGTGATTCTTGCTAAATCTTCTCTAATCATGCTTAATCTCATGAATATGGTGAAGATTTTATGGAAATTGCTTGAATTTTGGGGGATTTTGGCCAATTTTAGCATTTCTGGACCAAATTTTGGGCACAGGACCAAATTTTTTGAAAAGTTTGGACCAAATTTGGGGGAAATGGTTAATCGTGATTAGGAAACTTAATCCAAAAACGTTTTTGCTTCTGTGGAGTTTCCTGCAACCCTAGCCATGGTTTTCCTCAACCAAACCTTCACCAAATGGCAAGCAAACATGGGGGAAACAATCATAAGCAAGTTATGAGTATTGTGTGGGAGCTTTGGTGCTTCAATGGGAAGGCGTTTTCACGATTTTCAGCGGCAGCCTGAAGGCGAAACGGCGCCGTTTTCATGGTAGAGATGGAGCTTCTTTGCTTGCTATGCCTACCATGGATCATATGCAAGCTTTCCCTCATGTTTTGGTAGACTTTTCATGCCATTTTCATGAGCATTGGTTACCTTCTACATGGCTGCAAATCAGTGCAAAAGTGGCCACGTTTTTCATCAATATGAAGCCTCCTTCAACAAATTTCAGTCATTGAAGCTTAAGGGATGCCATTGGTGAGTGCCTTCATCAATTTCTAGCAATTTTGAAGCATTCATTGGGGCTTTGGGAGTTGATTGGGGTTCATTACATTGAGAAACCCTAAATTTCAGAAATGAAGCATTTAATGGCAAATCTATGTAGCATTGGTTGGAATTGAAGCATCATTCACATATCATATATACCATTCATATGCCATATCCATGCTATGGATTGCCATTTGACAAGCTCATACCATGCCATGGAAACATGCTCATTTTGAGGCCATATGGACACTAGGAATGCAATTACATATGCCTTGACTTTGGTCTTACAAATGCTTATGCAAATGCCAAATGCCATGGTGAGGGCATTGTGATTTGATGGTTGATGTTGGATTGTTTTGATGAATGGAGTTATGAGAATGAGCATGAATTCATGCATAATGATTCATGAGAATATTGTAAATGGCATGAGTCATGCCACACACATGCAAGTGATTTTACCTTCATCCCATTTGTAAATTCCAAACACATACACTCACCATTGCATTCACTTTCATTTCCTAGTGAATCTAGCAATGTGTGAGGGTACCTTGGCGTTGGTTGGAGAGGCCAAGGGGAGCATGTTTTGAATCTACCGTGTCGTGATTGCTTTGGGAAAGCGATACGGTGGAGGATTAGGTACATGGTGGTGAAGACATGGCCTCAACCTTCACCTTGGAGGAAAACTTGGTGAAGGGGTGAGAAGGGCTTGGCCGGGAGATCGGCAAGCTTCAACGCGCGTCCTCAACAATCCTCACATCGACTTTATGGATGCATTTGGGCAATGGGGCCCCCTATTCCATCATATTGTGTGGATGTTGCTAATGCCTTGATGGACAAAGATTGCATAAGAGCTTTCATGGCATTGTGGGATGCAAAGAACATTGTATTTTGATTTCAGAAATTGCATTTTCAGTTGAGATTTGGCTCCATTTACAAAGGAGACTATGGCGAAATTCTTCCAAAATCTTGACTATGCATGGCAATTGAGGTTGGTGAAACATTAATTGCAGACCTTGGGATGCAAAGGAAGTGCAAAAGGTGCTAACAAAGGTGCGGGAACAAGCAAGGATCATTGGGGGCACAAAAGGGGTCACTTGGGCAAGAAAATTGCAGATTTACCAAACCCTAATTCAGTCCCAAACCTTTTGGACTGAATTAAAGGTGATCATACGAGCTCTTAGTGCTTCCTTAGAGCTACCCAACGAGCCCTTAACCTTTCCGTTTCGCTATCTCTTTGGGGTAGAAATTAGGGTTTTTGCAGAAACAGTAAACCCTAATTCAGTCATAGGGGTTTTAAGGTCTTCAAGATCTAATCACATAGGCTCGTAGTACTCATCGAGGGCTTCGATTTGAACTAAGAAGTTTTGCATTCGGATATTTCTAGCTCAAGTTATGCTCAAAATACTATTTCAGCCTATAACCCTGTAAACCCTAAAACAGAGAATAGTAGCACTTCTCACCTCTTAAGGGTCTTTATATAGTGGTCTAGTACACCTCATTAGCTCTCCAACAAGCTCTAGACCACTTCAATCGGACATCCCTACCTCAAGTTAGAGCCAAATCTTTGAAACCGATACTTTCCATGGGAACGAGGACAAGAGGGCGACCAAAGCATAACACCTTGACTCCCGACGAGGTAGAGGGAGGAGAAGCAATTATGGAGCAGGGAATCTCAGATGCTCCGGAAGATACTTGTGGGCATACTTCAAGGGAAGTGCATGAAGAAGTGAATGTTGGAAGTGCCCACAAGCCCACCCCACAAGCGTCACATACCATTCCCATCGATTCGATCATGCAAATGCTGATGCAAATGAATGCGAAGATGGACACGATGGCTACAAGGGTGGAGGTCAATGATAGACTTGATACTATGGCCACAAGGATGGAAGTCTTGGAAGAGAGGGTGGCTCGGCCAATGAGCCAACCTTCATTTGATAGTGGTCATGGTGTTTCACATGCAGGCAAGCAATATGGGACAGCTTTTGAAGGCCGTAGGGAAGGCAAGCTACCTATGGCACAAGAGGTTTCTCCCAAAGTAACGCATGAGCATGCCACCAAGAATGCTACTTTTGGATTCATGGCGGATGCACGGAGGCCCCTTGTCAAGGACATGTTTCATCCTTCTTTTCACTCGGGTCCATCTAATTCCAATATGCACATGATTGATGAAGAGGTGGTACTCGATTGGAACCAATTGTCCTTTGCCCAAAGACAAAGGGATGCTCATGAGAAGTGGATGGAGTTACCAAATGACATCAAGAGGGACTACAAAGACTTTGCGCAATTCATGGAATCGTATATGAAGATGCAAAGGTTTAAACCCTCTACCCAACATGACAACCCATCCTACACAGCTTCTAAGGATGTCAAAGACAAAGTCTCACTATCAAAGTTCAAAGGTGATGGATCATCTCCGCAAGAGTTGGAGGAGTGGGCTACTAAGCTTGACACTTATTTCCAACTTTACCCAAAAAGTGAGCGTGATATGGTACAATTTGCTTCCTTACACCTTGAAGATTATGCACATCAATGGTGGAGGCACTTGGTCAAACAAGGGAACACGCCATCAACTTGGGAAGGATTGAAGCGGGAGATGAACTTGGCCTTCATTTCACCCCTAGTGCTTGACCGTTACCATGAAGAATGGTATGAACTTTCTCAAAAGGGGATGATGGTGAGAGATTATATCAAGAAATTTTTGAAGCTTTCAATGTACGTGGAAGGCTTGAGTGAAGACATGAAGATGAAAAAGTTTGTGCATGGGCTTGAACACTTCATCAAGGCGGATGTGTCGGCTCAAAGGCCTAGCTCTCTCAAAGAAGCTATGAGGTTAGCCGAACTCTATGAGCCAAAGTACAAGAGATCTCAGCCCATGACCTTCACCAAAGACACACTCAAACCAACCACTACTTCTTACAATTTTGGGAAAGGTCCTACCTCTACATTACCATCCTCTAATCCAAGAACTCCTACATCATTTGGGGGTGGACAGCCAAAGAATGGGATACATCAATTTGATGCTAAAAGGAGTAGTGACTTCATGAAGAAGAAGCCCTTTCAACCCTTCAAGAAGACTCAAAGAATGGATGATCCAAAGATTGAGGAGTTGAGAAGCAAAGGGCTATGTTTCAAGTGCAAAGAGAGGTGGTCACCCGGGCATGTGTGCAAATCAAAGAAGATTGTGGCCACTATGATCCTCATGGATGAGGAAGAGAACAAGGATGACTCTCATGACATTGAAGAATGGAAGGATTGCAATGAAGAAGCACATGAGGAGTCACTTGAAGACCATTCTTTCATCACGGAGGATGGTGAGTTTCCGTTTGATCCGGGAGGTAGAGTTAAGGAAAGCCTTGTGGATGGAGACATGCCTACAAATGCAGAAATTTCAGCTTGCATATGCTCTATCTCGCAAGAGTTGTTGGCGGGTTGCAAGAACCCAAGCACACTAAGGTTGGTGGGGACTATCAATGGGAGGGTTGCACATATTCTTGTGGATTCCGGGAGCACTCATAGCTTCATCAACTCTAAATCCATCAACTCTCTCAAACTCAACACAAAGAAGACACCTACAACGTTCCAAGTGCAAGTGGCAAATGGGGAAAGTGAGAAGACTAGCTTGGTTTGCCCTTCTACAAAAGTGGTTTTATCCTCTTCATACACTTGGGAAGGTGATTTGGTGGTTTTGGATATGGGTCCCATCGACATTATCATGGGGTGTGATTGGTTGGCTTCACTTGGTGACATTCACATGAACCTTCAACAAGGTTTCATGAGCTTTCTACATCATGGGCAACAAGTGGTACTTGCTGCAAATGCACCTAAGAAGCTCTCTTTGATCACTCCAAGGCGGCTCAAGAACGAGATTAAGGCTTTTGGCACTATCTATGTGTTACATGTTACCCAAGAGGGGATGGAAGGCAGTGGACAGCACATAGATGAGGAAATGGCAACTCTTCTTAAGGAGTATGAAGATATTTTGCAAGTGCCAAAGAGTCTACCACCTAAGAGGGAGATTGACCATGCCATAGTACTTGAACCAAATGCAAAGGTTGTCAACAAGCCTCCTTACCGTTTGTCTAAGGTAGAAAGAGAGGAAGTGGCTAAGCAAGTGCAAGATTTGCTTGCTATGGGTCTTATTCAACCTTCACAATCTCCATTTGCATCTCCCGTTCTCTTGGTGAAGAAGAAGGATGGATCCTTTCGCATGTGCATTGATTATCGTGACTTGAACAAGGTCACAATCAAGAATAGGTATCCCATACCTCGCATTGATGATCTTCTTGATGAGCTCAAAGGGGCAAAGTTCTTCACCAAGATTGATTTGAGATCGGGATATCATCAAATAAGGATGAAGGACGGTGATGAAGAGAAGACAGCATTTAGGACGGAAAGGGGATTGTTTCACTTCATGGTGATGCCCTTTGGTCTTACAAATGCTCCGGCCACTTTTCAAGCATTGATGAATCGGATATTGGCTCCCCTTCTTTTCAAGTTTGTGCTAGTGTTCTTCGATGACATCTTGATCTATAGCAAGAGCAAAGGGGAACATTTATGTCATGTGAAGCAAGTGTTTGAAGTGTTGAGGAAGCACAAGCTTTATGCAAAGGAGAGCAAATGCACATTCATGGTCAATGAAGTGGAATATCTTGGACACTTGGTGGGTGAGAATGGCATAAGGGCTGATCCTAAGAAAGTGGCATGTGTCAAAGAGTGGCCAACACCAAGCAATACAACTCAATTGAGAGGATTTTTGGGATTATCTTCTTTCTATAGAAGATTCATGCAACATTATGCATCCATTGCGGCACCTCTTACCGACTTGCTCAAGAGGGAGGCTTTCTTTTGGGATTCCATTGCCAACAAGAGCTTCAATGAGCTCAAGGAGTTGCTCACTTCAGCCCCTATACTTGTATGTCCGGATTTTGCAAAGACATTTTATGTGAGGGCGGATGCAAGTGGTAGAGGAATTGGGGCAGTTTTGTATCAAGAGCATGGAGTCATTGCATTTGAAAGTAGAAAGCTTACCGAAAAGGAGATGGGGCTTCATGTTTATGAGCAAGAGATGCTAGCCATACTTCATGCCATCAAGAAGTGGCATCACTATCTTTATGGTGCTCATTTCAAGGTGAGAAGTGATCATAGGGTGCTGAAATTTTTCCTCTCCCAACCAAATCTTTCTCCAAAGCAAAAGAGATGGCTGGCCACACTTCAAGGTTATGACTTTGAGATATCTTACACACCCGGGAAGGACAATGTAGTGGCGGATGCATTGTCTAGAATGTGGGCTTGTGCTACAACTTCAATCATGGAGGTATATAGTGAATGGATCAAGGGAATTCAAGAGGAATACCTCATCAATGAGGGTGCTGCCCACATTTACAGAAAATTACAGCAAGGTGATGGTGGAGAATTTCCTCATTACAAGCTTCATAATGGTCTCTTGTGGTACAAGGATAAGGTGTATTTGGTTCCTACCTCATTCTACATACCAAAGGTGCTTCATGAGATGCATTCTTCACCACTTTCGGGCCATCTTGGTGTACTCAAAACATATGACAAAGTGAGCAAGAGTTTTTATTGGAAAGGCATATGGGGAGATGTAAAGAAGTTTGTGATGGAATGTGCTTCTTGTCAAAAGAATAAGGATAGCCATCAACTTCCAAGTGGTTTACTTCATCCATTACCTATTCCAGATGGTAAATGGACTCACATTTCTATGGACTTCATCACGGGTCTACCAAAGACAAAGCATGGATGGGATCAAATATTTGTGGTGATTGATAGGCTTACAAAATCAGCCCATTTCATTGCTTCAAAGACCACTTATGGAGCATCTCATATTGCCAAGCAGTTTTTAGAACATGTATTCAAGATACATGGCTTGCCACTTAACATAGTTTGTGATCGAGATACCAAGTTCATGGGGACTTTTTGGAGGTCATTATATGAGAGCTTGGGTACTCAAATCACTCCATCTACAGCCTATCACCCTCAAACGGATGGGCAAACGGAGTGCACAAACAAATGGCTTGAGGTGTACTTGAGGCACTATTGTCATGACATGCAAACATCTTGGGATGAGTGGCTTTATCTTGCTGAATTTTGCCATAATTCAAGCAAGCATTTGAGTATTGGCATGTCACCATTTGAGGCTCTCTATGGATATCAAGTACATGTGCCATCGATAGCCTTCCGTGAAGACAAAGTGGTCAATCCATTGGCAAAAGAAGAGTTGGAAAGAATGAGACAGCTTCTTCAACTTTGCAAGGACAATATGAAGAAGGCTCAAGATGTCATGAAGGCTAAGGCGGATGTTCATAGAAGGGATGTGGAGTTTGAAGAGGGTGATTATGTGCTATTGAAGCTTCCCAAGAGTCGGCATAACACTCTCAAAGGTGTAACCAACTCAAAATTGGCTCATAGGTATTATGGACCATACTTGATTATCAAGAGGGTTGGTGATTTGGCCTACAAGTTGGATTTGCCTTCTTCGACAAGGATCCATAATGTGTTTCATGTATCTAACCTTAAGAGGTTTATGGGATCTTTGCCTCAAGAGATGGAAGAGCTTCCACCCATGAATGAAGAAGGTGAGATCATTTATGAGCCGGAGAGGGTTATTGGTAAGAGGACAAGAGAGTTGAGGAATCGGAATATTGATGAATACCTTGTCAAATGGAAGCAATTACCCATGGATGAGGCTACTTGGCAATCATTGGAGTATGTCCAACAACATGGCTTACTTGTGGATGACTTTCCGTGACCAAGTGGTATGGTTTACTTGAGCAAATTGGGTAATATGAGGAGAAGTATACATGCTGTAATTTCTGGACAGCTTTGGGAAGGTCTACTATTGGGCCTATTTTTCTACTCCAACAAGCTTCATGGCATATCCTAATGAAGGATTATGATGTGGGCTACATATGGCTGAGTGTACATATCATTTTCAGCCCAATATATGGAGTCTAAATGAAGGATTTTCAAGGGTTTTCATCGACTAGAAGGGCTGTCATAACAGTCCCACTCATACACTTTGGGCTTGAAGCTTTGTGGACTTGTACGCATCCAAATTTTTCATTGTATATGTGCTTTGGATGTACTTGAGAACTCTTAACCACTTCCCATCGATTACATTAGAGTCTCATACTTTGAGATTGTACATGTTATTGATTTTGAGGACAAAATCTTTGGGAAGGGATGGTTTGTAATAAAGTAGGAACTTTATTAAATAGGGTTAATAATGGGACAAGTCCATGTATAAAAGAGGGGACTTGGACCATGGTTGTAACTTTTGATGATCATTTTTAGAAATGGAAACTCATGTTTCTTGGAGCTCATGGCTTCTTGGCTTGTGGAAGGCTATTTCCATTCTCTTGGTGTGAGAGACTAAACACACTTAGGCATCATGTTTACATGGTGATTACTCATATTTTCATGCATTACATCCCTTCATTCCAGAATAGGTGAGTTCAAGGTTTTTCATAGCACTAAAGCTGCAAAGGTTTTACATGGGGCTCTAGACCTAGTCGAGGGCAGTTACCAACGAAACATCCAAGGCAACGAAGAAGGAGAAAGCTCAAGCTTCAACCTCAAAACCAGTAGCCCAACAAGAGACAAAGGCATAAACCCCAAAGGCTACATTAGCTCTTGAAAAGGCTAAAGGATTGGAACCAGAAGTCCAAAAGAAGAAAACCTCAAAGAGCACATAAAAATGGAATGCACAATTAGTTGTCAAGGGCAAAGATGTTATGACCATTGAAAGTGGTTTGGATGATAGCTCTAAAGCTACCTCCCTTGTAGAGACAACAAGCGATCTCCCATTCAAACTAGCTTTTCCCAGAGGGAAGTAACCTATTGACTATGAAAACCTTCCAAGAGTACCCCAACCATGGAGAAAGAGTAAAAATGGTATAGGTTGAAGGTGTAGGCTAAACAATACTTGAGTAAGTGGTCGAGTACGAACCACTAACCACAGCCTTCATTTCCTCGGAAGTCCAAGCCCTTATAGGTTATCTTTTACAAGACAATTCTCAACTTTAGAGAGACTTATCCCACTAGATGAATGGGAAAATCAAAGCCCACATAACTGAAGACGAATGTGAAGAGGAGGGAATGAGCCATGCCACAATAAGCTTCCATACCCAAGACAAAAGGACAACCAAAAGTTTCCATAAACAAGCTGGGACACTACTTCAAAAATTATGAATTATATGTTGTGCTATGCCAATCTCCATAATTATAGATGATGGTGCTAGTGTCACTATAATCACCAAAAGGAGCTAGGAGGCCCAAGAAAGCCTACCACTCATAGGCACAAGCATCATGGTCAAGCTTTTGCCAATAGGACCACACCAAAACCCTTAAGCATCCTTTAGGGTGCAAAGATTAAGACCTTTGGGCTAAGATTCCACCACACATTCACGGTGATGAATTTTTAGAGAAGAGGGTCATACACCATGATCCTCGGAAGGCCTTACATGAGAGATGCAAGATTGGTTCATGATTGGACAAAAACCAATCACATTTATATACGCAAAAGTAACTAGTCCTTGAAAATAAATTTAAAAACAGGGAAGACTCATCCCATGGGTTGAGGCATTCTCACCAATGAGTCCACCAACACAACCACTCTAACTGCTTCAGTCTTGATACCTACAGAGCACGCAACACATAAGCTCATACCACGTTAGTTGATATCTGTAGAGCTTGTGACTTGTTGTTGGATGGTGAAGATGAGGACCAAGAACATAAGCTCCTCCTGGAGATTTCCGACTCCAAGGATTGGATTCATGTTCAGGAAAACCATGGACACTCTTCCACAAAAGCTTGGGTTAAGGTCTACATGATTGGATGGTGCCAAAATCACATCCATGTTCATGCTCGCTACATTTGAAACAAAACCAGCAGGCAAAACCAACTTGCCTTGAGCAAGTCCCCACCTAGCTATGTGGCCTACCTTGGTTTGACATCGGGGCTAACCACAACATTGTCTTGGGAGATGTGGACCTCATTAGGCCACCTATCCCTCGAACCATATCCACCAACTAGTACTGTGATAAACAATTCCAAATCCATAACCATCGGTTGTTGTGAAGCTGAATTTTATATTAAAACTAAATCTTGTCTTGCAAGTTTTATGTGACTCCCATAAATACATAATGAAAGAGAGCATCATCCTTGGAAGGGGATGGATCACGGCCACGGATTGCAATAGTCGAGCTCCCCTGCGGAATGGTTATTATACCCTTGCTAGATGAGGGAACCAGAACTTATCAACATCCCAAGCCTCGTCCTCCACTTATGAACCACTCAAGTAACTTTTAACACTACACAACACTCTCACCTCACTACATTAACCACCCCCTCAAACCATTATGGAGATCCTAAACCTCACTGGCAAAGACAAAGACCACCCCCTAAACCTCAACCTTAGCAACCCTTCAAGGAGGCCACCAATGAGAAGTGGGAACCCAAGAGTACCTTGGCTAGCCACCATGAAAAGTAGGATCCCCAAGAAAAGATGTAGCAGCCACCATTTAGCGAGGTGCCCACCCATGAGTGTAGATCTACCACAGACAAGCCCCATTGATCCCCATCAAGATGCTAAAAGCCAAGGGATTGTTTCTATGAATGGAACCCTTCCGTCCAAAAACCTTTACGTCCACACAAACTTGGAAGCCAAAAAGATGCACACACTTTCATGACACCACCTTGGCCAAATTTGCTAGCACACTTGATTGAGCTCTTTCTTTCTAGTTACAACTTCTGTGTTGATGTTGCAGCATGGTGCACAGAGGTGGGTCTGCTGGTCATGATGATCTTTTTAAGGTGGTGCCATGTGCACAGTTCTCTTTGGGTTTCGACACCATGGGTGGCTCTTCTTTGACAGGGGAATGTGTGGACGGGTAGGACCACTGTACATAAGCAAGGTGTTCCCTCTTGTTTCTTGCTCAATGTGTCCACGAGCTCTTTTTACTTCTCTAAAGGTGGTGTCTGTTGAAATATACAAGTGAATAGGGTGTGTACGGGAACAACAAGCCCTTGGTGGCTAGAGGCTGTAAAAGAGAATCTGTAAATGTGAGAGAACCTGTGAAAAGGTCAGAAGCATCTACTAGGAGAGAATAAAGGGTAGCATGAGGAGATTTAGGAGGTGTGGAGATATTCTGGGAGAGGTGGAGAGAATCAAGCAAAAGAGGTGGAGTGAATCAAGGAGAAATCAGTGGGATTGGATGCTTGGATGTAAACTCTATAAATTGAGGCATTGGCCTAATGAGAATTTGTTGGTTTTTGATTATCCATGCCTACATTAAGCTATCAGTTAATTGCTCACTAATCACGTCTTAATTATCATCTAATCTTGATTCTAGCATTTGATCCACCATAGCTCATCACATTGCTGTTGCAAATTTAACATGGTATCAGAGCCTAGCCTAGAATCCATCAATTTGTGAGCCCATTATCTTGCCAATCACCTAGCTAATTAGGATTAGTAGATAATTAGATTTTTAACCTCTTTTTCAAGTAGCCTTTGTATCCCTAGCTGGTGGAGGAGCTCCCTCTCCCTCTCCCTCTAGGCTCAACATTAGCTCAAAAGCTTTCAGCCATAGCTAGCCATACCCATTGGGCTCCAGCCCATTCAAGAGAGTCGTCAAACCGCCGCACATAGCTAGAGAAATTCGCTAATTTACAGGCGCCATTTTTCTGAGGAAAAATTGCTTCATCAAATGCATTGGCTCTAATTCCTCTTGGCCCTAGGGGTTTTCAAGGGTGCTCTACAAGCTGGTGAAGACAGAATTTGATTTGATCAAGTCTACAGTGAGATCCAAGCTCTTCATCAAATCTGCAGGTGACTTTGGTAAAATAGAGATTAAGCATTCAATGTTTGGTCAAATCTTGTGTTTCTTGGCTTAATCCTCTACTAGACTAATTGCTATTGATGGCCTTGAAAGGATTTGAGCTCATTTGAACTCCAAGGCCTTAGATCTAGACTCCCCGCATACTTTGTTTTTTGCACACAAAACAGAGGATTAATTTATTAATTAGTGATTAATCAGCACTAATCACTATATTTTGGTGCAATTGAGGGTTCAAATTAACCATTAGGTATCTGATACAAATCCCTATAACTTTAGATTGAAATTCGGAGATGGTTTGATACTCCAACCATTCCGGATTTGTTACCCTTGGTTTAATGTAATTTTCTGGTAAATTATGCTAATAAATTTGTGGTAATCATTATCTTGCATTTACCCCTTGGTTAATGCCTGTAAATTACACTCAAATTCAAGATTATTTAGAGCCAGAGTTGCATTTGGGAATGTGCATAAGAATGAATGCTATATGTATTATGTATTGGTGGGGCACACATGGGTGATTACATCATTGTAAAAATGGGATCAGACACTATCCTTGTCCAGAATAAGGCAAGAGGTAAGACCTCCCGCATAGATTTGGGTTTGCATTGCATAATGACACAAGATAAACATCAAAAGCCCAAAAGAACTGTCAACAATACACTAAAACATGTTGCTCACATAGAGCAAGAACTGACGGTCAAGCTCATGGCCCCAGCCATGAAAGAAGAAGAACATCTCTTTCCAAGAGGAAGATCCACACCAAGAAGAAGAGATAGAGGAAGCATTGAAGGAATACATGGACGCGTGAAGAGAAGCTGCCACAACAATAAGACTTAAAGAAGAGGAAGACATGAACATGTGAAGAGAAGCTGCCACAACGACAAGAAGACTGAAGACAAGAGAAGATATGAGGCTCCAAGAAGTGAGGAGAAAATCTCTGAGAGAGAGAGAGAGAGAGAGAGAGAGAGAAACTCCACAACCCAATGTAACCTGCCCCAACAAAGTAAAACCACCTCTGAGCCACCGACGATGTAGGCCATGTGGTAGATGTATGTGTGAGCACTTTAGTCACTCAAGGTCACGGGCACTTGTACATAGAGAGAGAGAGAGTGTCAAGGACTATGAGTTTAGGGACTTGAGGCACTGGTCGCAGACTATCAAGTAAGAAGGAAACTTGGTATAGGGTCCAGGTGTGCTAGGATTATTCACTTGAGAGGGGAGGTGTGCTAGGCACTGGTCGCAGACTATCAAGTAAGAGGGAAACTTGGTATAGGGTCCAAGTGTGCTAGGAGTATTCACTTGAGGGGAGGTGTTGAAATATACAAGTGAATAGGGTGTGTGCGAGAACAAGCCCTTGGCTAGAGGCTGTAAAAGAGAATCTATAAATGTGAGAGAACTTGTGAAAAGGTGAGAAGCATCTACTGGGAGAGAACTTGTGAAAAGGTGAGAGCATCTACTGGGAGAGAATAAAGGGTAGCATGAGGAGATTTAGGAGGTGTGGAGATATTCTGGGAGAGGTGGAGAGAATTAAGCAAGAGGTGGAGTGAATCAAGGAGAAATCAGTGGGGTTGGATGCTTGGATGTAAACTCTATAAATTGAGGCATTGGCCTAATGAGAATTTGCTGGTTTTTGATTATCCATGCCTACATTAAGTTATCAATTAATTGCTCACTATGTCTTAATTATCATCTAACCTCTTTGTTAATGATGTTGATTCTAGCATTTGATCTACCATACATTGCTACAAATTTAACAGTGTCAAGGTGGTGTTGGCACATGAGTCAATGTGGAAGCCATTGATCTTCATTCCTACTTAAGCTTTGGAGTTGGTGCTAGAGGCATAGCTTTAGGTCTCCACACCTACTTAGGTTTGACATTCAAGGGCACATTTGCAAGGGTTTAGGGCACGCGTTCGTTGATCTTGACACCCAGATGTGGGGGTTCCCTTCATAGAATCATTATACGTCTACTAATAATTTTTTCAAGATCCAACAAAGCCCAATAATTTCTAAGGTGGTACTGGGTATTAAGGACATTGCTTGGATCTTTTTGGCTTCTTGGGTTATGCAAACAACAAGGTTTTTGGGATCCAAACAGATAGGTTCCCTTCATAGAAACGCCCTCAATTTGTAGCAAATTGATGGGGATCCGACAAAACGGGGCTTGAGTGTGGGTAAAATTCTATTACTTGGGACTCTTGCTTGGTAGATCTGTTCTCGTGGTGGGTGGGCACCTCACTAAATGGTTGTCTTTGGGCATCCTATTTTTCATTGCTCGCCCTAGCGTACTCTTGGGTTCCCTCTTCTCGTTGGTTACCTCCTTGAAGAGTTGGTGAGGGAGGTTGAGGTTTGGGATTTTCCTTCAAAGTTTATATCTCTACCCAACACTATATCTGCGGACAGGCCATATAGTTTGTAGAGATGTTTGATAAAGAGCCTTTCAAACTCATATGTTTTCACATCTTATTAGTTGGATGTTGACCTTTTTAATTTTCCCTTCAAAAAGAGTTTTCATCCACAAAAACGGTTCATAAATTTGTAAAGAAGTGTTTGTGTGTAGACCATATGGTCATCTACTCTTGTAACTTCCCTAAGTAGTATGATAAAGAAAGCAAGACACACATCACATATTTTTCTTAAGTACTAAGACCGAGGAAACATGCAACATTGGTGTTTCATTTGAAACACCAAGCCATAGTTGTCACTTGCAACTATGAAAGATGTCAATAAAACACACATTGCTACTACGGCATCAAATAGCATCATGCCTTTAGTATACACCAAAAGTTCTATCCTCAAGAACCTCATATGAATGTGCTCTGACATTCAAGGAATTCCTTTGCATGTTCTACGACATCACAAAGATGTTTTCCTCTTGTGGTTAGAAACCACATGGACTTTAATTCAACAAATTTGCACAACAAGTCTTTTGCAAATTGTTCTATAATGTGGTAAAGTTCAATTGACCTTACACATAGTTCAAGGAAAGTTTCACTTTCCTCTCTCCAAAGGTTCTTGCATTCTTCCAAGAATAGTTTACGCATCTTGCAACGAAGATGATTTCCATATAAATAGCATCTATGTGACGTATAAATAGCATCAAGAGTAACGTGAACCAATAAGAGTACCACTCCTAGCCCACGAGTATATACATGTTGTCACGGATCTAAATTTCTAGGGAGATAGAATTTAAATAAATTTGCAAGAATTGATTTAAATTCAAACAATTCATCAAACACCACATGATCATGATCAATATATTCAAAAACAAATAAAAATACTTAGCTCACAAAATCATGACTCCAAGAGTGGGGGCAATCATCCCCCCTCATGTGTGTATCGCCTATTTTTTCCCACACATAAGTATTTATGAGATACTTTATTCCAATTTAGACCATAGCCTCCAAAAATACAAAAAAGGGTGCTTTTCTTGCATGACACTCTCTAATTTTCAAAAATAGAGTGCCCATAAATTGAGGCTTGGGTTTAAAGCATATAAAGCTTTACAAAATATTAAAGATCAAGTCTATGCTTGATAAACTATGGCTTTTTCAAAATAAATCAAAATGTGCACAAGCTAGCACATGTATATACAAAGCTTGTTTACAAAAATGGTGTGCAGTAATAAATTTGTGCGACTTCTCTTTAATCCTCGGAATCCTCTTCACCTATAAAATAACCAACAATAAATTGATGAAATAAATATTCCATAAGCATACAAACCATCATCACACACATGTTTGCCAGACATAAGTAACCCGAGAATCATCTCTACATATACGAACCAACTGAAACAAACATTGGAAACCCCAAGCATACGTCAATATCCACCAAACGTATTAATATTTATAATGGCATCACCCATGATATTAACATAATTTAGCATGATGCAAAGATAATCCAAGCGTCCCCGAATTATCTAAGAGGGTAGAATAATATTTTTAAGAGGGCTTAAAATATATTCCCATAACATTCTCTTTTGCTTGAGTTTGCAATTGCCCTTAATTGTCGGTTTGTTGAAAGAATGGAGGATTTCAAGGAAAGCATGAAAATATTTCTAAGGCACCCATCTTGCATCTTCACGAGAGGATGATTTTTGAAAAATATTAAATATTTGCTATATTGGTTTCCAGTACGAGTGGGTGTAATTTGATGGTCAATGATAGTATCTGGGACTAAAATTTATTGGTCTCCTTCAATAAGAGGTGGCTCTTCATATACTAGATGAGTGGCAAGTGGTCCTTTTGAAGGTTTTAATAAGCTAACATGAAATGAATTATGAATCTACCAATGAGAAGGTAATTCAAGTTTATATGCAATATCATTAATTTTGTGGATCACTTTAAATGGTCCATAAAATCTTGGTGCAAGCTTAACAACTGGGAATTTTTCAACACTTTTAAGTTGACGCTTTTTAATTTTCAAGAGTACATAGTCTCCAAGTTCAAAAGATATAGCTTTACGTTTACGATTTGCTTGCTTAATATACTTTTCTTGTGAGCATGAGCAATAGAATGTTTTATAATTCAGAATGGTAGTATAATCAATAGTGAATTGATTAGCAGCTTCGATTTTGTGAGAAAGTCTAGTTGTCGAAATAGGCAAAAGTTTTCCATACACAGTTTCGAAAGGTGCTTGACCAGTACTACTGAATGAGGAGTATTATTGTAAGCAAATTGGAGAAGATGGATGTAATTATCCCATGAGTTAGGTTGTTGGGCAACATAGGCTCTAAGTAGATCTAAGATAGTGTTATTAGTAACCTCCGTTTGTCCATTTGTTTCCAGATGGAAAGCTGTTGAGAAATCTACTTTAGTGCCTAAGTTAGAGAATAATGTGATCCAAAAGTTACTAAAAAATCTTGAATCTTGTAAAAAATAATGACTTTTGGCAATCTGTGATGTATAAATATTTGTTTGATAAACATATTCGCAGCTTGTTAAGAGGTCAAAGTTTTCTTACAAAAGGTAAGAAGTATGCTTGCTTACTTAAATGATCAACTATAGTCCAAATCATATCGTAATGATTCGATGTAGTAGGCAAACCTGTGATGTTCAATGTTCAAGGATATTTGTTCGCACGTATCATTAGGAATTGGTAAGGGGGTAAGGCGTCCTTGGGTTTTACCTTTGTAGCTTTTAATCTTCTGACAAATAGAACATTCAACACGAATTTTGCTATATCTTGCTTGAGATGAGGCCAAAAGAATTCTCTTGATACTAATTGTAAGGTAGCTGAAACACCTCGATGACCCATGTATGGTGGTTGATGCATTTCCTCCAGTATGAATTGTCTGAAAGGTTGTGTAATACACAATCTTTTTTGGAAGAAAAAATAACCGTCATGGCATGAGTAATCACCAATAGGGTTCCAATTATTATCTCTAAGCTTAGTCCAAATTTAAAAAAAAATTGGGTCTGTATCATAGGATTCTCTCATAGGGCTTAATGGTTGACTTTGAATAACAGAAATGTTATGAATACTAGGACGTCTAATTAAAGCATCGACCACAACATTTTCTTTGCCTGGTTGATATTGAATCATCGGTTGGAACTTTGGATAAATGAAGCCCATTTGATATGTCAATCAGAGATCAATGGTTGGGTCAACAAATGACGAATTGTCTGTCTTAATTAAGAATTCAGATCCCATTAAATAATATTTTCAAAGTTTTAAAGCATAGATAACTGCATCTAATTCTTTGTCATATGTACTATAAGTTCTTTCTGCTGGTTTAAGCTTACGACTTTTATAAGAAATTGGATGTCCATCTTGCATAAGAACAGCACCAAAGCCTTGTCCACTAGCATCAGTAATTACAACGAAGAATGGTCATTGAAAATCTGGTAAGGTAAGAACTGGTGCATGGGTCAATGCTTTCTTAAGTTGAGTGAAGGAATGATCATGTCGACTAGTCCAATCAAAATGTCTAGCTTTCTTAAGAAGTTCAGTCAAAGGATGTGCAATATATGCAAAATTTCTAATGAGCCAAGAAAAGATCGGAGTTCGTGAATATCACATGGTCTAGGGGGCCAATTAGTAATGCTTTTGATCTTTTTAGGATCTACTCTAACAATTTCTTCTTGAAAGAATTTGCTCTTTTCAGGATTGACATAGAGTTTATTCTCTTGAAGAAGTGAAAATACTTTTTCTAAATGTTGTTCATGTTCTTAAAGATTCTTACTGAAAACTAAGATATCATCGAAAAACACTACAAAAAAATTTTGATATTTCAAGAATATCCTATTTATCATTATGTTGAAAGTAGCTGGAGCATTAGTCAAATCGAATAGCATAACTAAAAACTCATAATGGCCAATTTGGGTCCTAAAGGCAGTTTTGTAGATATCTCCTTTGTCCATTCGAATCTGATGATAACCAGTTATCTCCTTTGTCCATTCGAATTTGATGATAACCAGATATCTCCTTCGTCTATTCGAATCTGATGATAACCAGATATCTCCTTCGTCCATTCGAATCCATTCGAATATGATGATAACCAGACTTTAAACACCATATAAGATAAAGTGGAAAAAATCCCATCCCTAGGTTGGTCGTGTTTTTCATTTTTGTGTGCTTTCTGTGTGAAAAAAATATTAAAAGACTGTGCAAACGTTTTAGGAAATATATGATATATACTATGAAATTAGGAGCCCCTATGTGCCACACTGTTATTTTAATAGTCCAAGAACAAGATAAAAGAATGGTCCTAGGGCCATTCTAAGGCTGTAGAGTAAAGAGAAACTCCTGTAATTTGGTGCTTTAAAATAAAAGTGGAAAAAACCCTATATGTAACACATTGAAGTTAGATGGGAGTTTGTGGGAAATCAACCATTCTAGTGCTAATGTGCACCTTCAAATAATAAGTAAAGTTTTAGTTTGAATAATAGAATAAGTTTTACTCTAGACGTTGCTACATAGGTCTCTTAAACTATGTGCCTTATCTCGCATTAGAAGAGGTAAATATGAGTGCATGCTTGCTCAAGAATCCCTTAAATTTAAGAACAAAAACGTGTATTAATAGAGGAATGGCCCTAGGACCATTTTTTACCTCTGATTGTTTATAATGGGAGTGGTACAAGATGAGAAAAATATGAAAATATAAAATAATGGGAGTGGTACAAGATGAGAAAAATATGAAAATATAAAATAATGTGAAAGGAGACACCAACAAATGATACGCTATCATGCATGATGGCTATTGATCTTGACACTTAAAATTGGTATAAACTAGAATTATTCAAATAACAATAGGCCATGCATGATAGTTACTGATCTTGACACTTGAATTGGTATAAACTAGAATGATTCAAATAACTTGCATTTGTAATCAAATTTGAGACTTCTATGTGAATAATAAAGAAAAGAGGAAGACCAATAAACAAGATACATAAGACTTGAGGCTCTAGCAAATAACATTAAATTTTTATTTCTAGTGCGAAATGTACATTATCTCATAGGAGAGTACACAATAGACTTACATTTTTATTATACAAGTGAAGGGATACCCATTGAGATTTTGTATGTCAAGATGGGTCTTTTGGTTTGAAATATTTACAAGATTTGTGATAACATACATGAATGAACATTGTTTTTGTGTCCAAAGCACCTTTCCTTTAATGACATCACCTCCATAAATATTCCTCCAGTACAATCTTTGTTTCAAGATTGATCTTAGTCTGAAAGATGTTGTTCTGTGTGTAGCGTCTCTTATTATGAGCACATAACCATTGACACAACCAATGGATAGTTGTGGTTTTTAAGAATCCTTGAAGTTCCTTCAGTGTCTGATTCCATGGCTTTGGAAATACAAGATAGGAACCTGGCATGTTCCACATAATTTGATACGGTGTGTCATCAAAAATCAAAGTGTTATCTCCATCCAAGTCTTGAAAATATGTCTAGATTGCTAGTAGGTTCTTGTGGTAAGCATGCTCATAGCGAAAGAACATAGGGCTTTTAAAGAACATCCTAGTGTCTTGGCACATCTGCATACTTGAATTTCATATGATGCTTTGGAAGACATAAATTGAGGATGCGAAGAATATCATCTAATTTGCATCTACTCCAAATCCAAACCTCAAACCATTTAAAGCAAAAGTCTAAGAAATTTTTTGCATAACGCACAGCATGGTACAATTCATTGCTTTATTGAACTATTCGCATGTGCTTAGTCCGATATAGCATCTCATCAACATGGTCTAGCAAATGATTCAAGAAGTATTCCAATCATATCAAGAATGAGAACCCTTCTTTAAGTGAAGGCACACATGCGAACATTAGTTGTCGTGGTACCAAAGATAATGAAACATGCCAACATAGCATCAACGGATTTGATGGCTCGCAAACATTTTGATTTGCCAAGATTTCTCCTATGCTATCATCTGAAATAGGAACACACATAATTAGCCAAATTCCTTCATTCATTACAAGACAAGAAAAGAATAACAACCCTTTATGTCTAGGCTCAAACAAGGGCTTACTAGTGGTATAGTGATCTTGGGGCCATTTCAAAGAGAAATAGTACAAAAGTGTGTATAGTAGGATGGCCCTATGATCATTCTATACCCCTTCTTTCACAACAATATACTACCACAATATATTAGTCCTAGTAAGACATGCTAATCTAGACCTTGAGAAAACTTACAGACAAAGGAATTGAGGACTTACGGTCACACAAAAATGACCCTAGGGCCATTCTTGCACTTCTTCTGTATGTAAAGAATGGCCCTAGGGCCATTCTTGGATGCCCTAAGGCCACTATATTAAATGATCTTTGAGGCCTTTAAGGCTAAACAAGGGCCTTATTTGCCATGAAAAAGAAAGGCCCCATGGCCATTCTGACACCTGTTGTGCATGAAAAGAATGGTCCTAAGGCCATTCTTTGATGCTGAGGAGAATGCAAGAAAGTTGGATGATCCAAGAATGGCCCTAGGGCCATTCTTCGATGCCTAGAAGGATGCATGAAAGTTGGGTGATCCACGAAGCCAATGCTAGAATGGCTCAAGGTCCAACCATTCTTGGATGCCCCATGGCCATCTCCAACTGGCCATCTCCAACATGACCTTGAGGACTTGGGGTCATGCAAGAATGGCCTAGGCCATTCTTGCTCTTGTTGTGCATGAAGATGCCCCATGGCCACTCATGCATGCTCGTTGATACCTTCAAGGGAAAATAGTGGCCTTATTTACCATAAAAGAATGGCCCTAGGTACATGTTATAGAATGGTCCTAGGGCCATTCAAAACTTATTGCGCAAATCTACTAGTACAAGGTGCTAATCAAACCTTGAGCAAGGGGCTTTAAATTATAGAAGGACAAAAGAGAAGATACTAAATAATAGATTGTAGAATGGTTTTTAGGTACATTATAAGAAACAAGTGGTATATAAAATTTATGTTGTGAACACACTTATAAACAAGCCTCAAGAGGGTGCACTCCGGCAAAGAAGTAGGGTGCACTTCGATGAAGAAATTGTTTGACAAAATATGATAAAAATTGCAATAAAGGAGACTCCTTAGAACAGGATGCACTCCCACTATAGGCTAACACTAGAAAAAATGCAACAAAGTTCAAGACCCTAAAGAGTGAAATAATGCATCAAAACTTAAATAAAGAGAATAAACATGTACATCAAGAGAATAGAGATATCTCCACAAACTCGAATAGATTCATCAAGAGAATAAACATGAACATCATTGTGAATATTTCTAAACTTCCAAGTTATATCTTGATTTAAAGTTCTTAATCCATTGCATTACATGAATAAATCTTTTGAAAAAACCTGCACACAAAAGGTCATGATGAAAGTTAGAATGCTACAATACACAGTTTTTGAATATATATGTAATATAGTGAGAAATTTTAGATAGGATAATACCTTTGCTCTACTTTTATTGATATTTAGAATGTTGAAATATACAAGTGAATAGGGTGTGTGTGTGGGAACAAGCCCTTGGTTAGAGGCTATAAAAGAGGATGTGTAAATGTGAAAGAACCTATGAAAAGGTGAGAAGAATCTACTGGGAGAGAATAAAGGGTAGCATGAGAAGATTTAGGAAGTGTGGAGATATTCTGGGAGATATTTTGGGAAAAGTGAAGAGGTGGAGAGAATCAAGCAAAAGAGGTGGAGATATTCTGGGAGAGGTAGAGTGAATCAAGGAGAAATCAGTGGGATTAGATGCTTGGATGTAAACTCTATAAATTGAGGCATTGGCCTAATGAGAATTTGTTGGTTTTTGATTATCCATGCCTACATTAAGCTATTTGCTAATTAATCACTAATTATATCTTAATTATTTGCTAATTACTCACTAATTATATCTTAATTATTTACTAATTACTCACTAATTACATCTTAATTAGTCACTAATTACTCACTAATTATATCTTAATTATTTACTAATCACTTTGTTAATGATGTTGATTCTAGTATTTGATCCACCATAGCTCATCACATTGATGTAATTTCAACATGGTATCAAAGCCATGCCTAGAATCCATCAGGTTTATGAGCCCATTATTTAATTAATTAGGATTAGTAGATAATTAGAAAATAATCAAAATTTTAGTTATTTTTCAACTCACCTCTGTACCCCTAGCTGGTGGAGGAGCTCTAGCTCGTTGCACACTCATCATTAGGCCAAACCCTTTTAACCCTAGCTAGCGAACTCATAGGAGCTCCAGCTAATCAAGACAGAAGCGCAAACTGCCGCCAGTTGCTGCAAAAATCAACGATTTATCAAGCGCCATTTTTCTGAGGAGATTTTGACATTGCTGCTTCATCCAATCAAATTGCTCTAATTCCTCTTAGCCCCGAGGGTTTTCAAGCATGCTCTACAAGCTGGTGAAGTGAGAATTAAATTTCATCAAGTCTACAATGAGATCCAAGCTCTTCATCAAATCTGTAGGTGACTGGTAAAACAGAGATTAAGCTTTCAATATTTGGTCAAATCTTGTGTTTCTTGGCTTAATCCTCTACTAGACTCATTGCTATTGATGGCCTTGAAAGCATTTGAGCTCATTTGAAGTCTAAGGCACCAGATCTGGACTCCCTGCATATTCTATTTTCTGCACAAGTGTCCGTATTATCTGTTCTTTGTACCATTCGGGATTCGTCGCTCAGGCTTCCTTCGGGGAAGCCTTTCGCACAAAACAGTGGATTAATTTGCTAATCAATGATTAATCAGTGCTAATCACTATATTTTGGTGCAATTGAGGGTTCTAATTAACCATTAGGTATCTGATACAGATCCCTATAACTTCAGATTGCAATTCGGAGTTGGTTTGATACTCCAACCATTCCGTACAAATTGGTTACCCTTGATTTAATGTAATTTCTAGTGATTTTATGCTGATAAATTTGTTGTAATCATCTATCAAACACCAGATTGAGTTGTAAAAGGGTAGACACTGCCCTTGAATCTTGAAATTGGATCAAGAGGTAAGACCCCCTTCACATCATCATGAGTACAGCATAGGAAATAGCCAAATTTAATGGGGAGCAATTTTACACATGGCAGACAAAAACCTCATGAGGAAAAATCTGTGGGGGCTAGTTGAGGGAAGAGATGAATGTCCAGAGAGAGGGGAAAATGAGTGGAAGAGCAGAAATGAAAAAGCATTGGGACTTATTGCACTCAGTTTAAATGATGAAATCATTCATCACATCACAGGGATACAATGGGCAAAAGATGCATGGGATGAACTCAATAAATTATTTGGCACACAAGCTAAAAATTCAAAGATAAATCTGTTAATGCAATTCTACAAATTGGACATGAAGGAAAGTGAACCTTTAATCACACACTTGAACAAATATAAAAGCATTAAGCAATAGCTGGCAGTTATTAGCAAAAAGGTAGAAGATGATGAGGCACTAGCAGTGCTTCTGAAGAGTGTGGACAAAGGTGAATATGAAAATATTGTAGCAACACTAAAGAATGTACTTGAATTGAAGCTACACGAGATAGAAGCAGCTCTACTAGAACAAGAGAGCAAAGGCAAAGAGAAGAAATGGCTCGACTCAACAGCAGGAGAAGAAAAAGCATTCTCCACCCGAGAAGGATTCTCTTGAGGACGAGGACGAGGAAGAGGCAGAGTAGGAGGAAGGACCTTCACTTGCCACAAATGTGGAAAGCCAGGACACATGGCAAGAGACTGCTACAGCAAACCCAGTGAAGAAGGAAACGACATCGGCAAACTCCATAGAGGCTCCAAAGAAAGTGAAGTCGGATCATCTTTTCACAGAGAGAGAGAGAGAGAGAGAGAGAGAGAGAGAGAGAGAGAGAGAGAGAGAGAGAGAGAGAGACCCCACAACCCAATGTAACCTGCCCCAAAAAGTAAAACCACCTCTGAGACACCGATGATGTAGCCCACGTGGTAGATGTATGTGTGAACTTTAGTCAAGGTTGCGGGCACTTATAGTAGCCTTGGACACATAGAGAGAGAGAGAGTGTGTCAAGGACTATGGAGTTTAGGGACTTGAGGCACTGGTCGCGGGCTATCAAGTAAGAGGGAAACTTGGTATAGGGTCCAGGCATGCTAGAGAGTATTCACTTGAGGGGGAGGTGTTGAAATATACAAGTAAGGAGGGAAACTTGGTATAGGGTCTAGGTGTGCTAAAGAGTATTCACTTGAGGGGAGGTGTTGAAATATACAAGTGAATAGGGTGTGTGCAGGAACAAGCCCTTGCTTAGAGGCTGTAAAAGAGGATGTGTAAATGTGAAAGAACCTATCGTGAAAAGGTGAGAAGAATCTACTGGGAGAGAATAAAGGGTAGCATGAGAAGATTTAGGAAGTGTGGAGATATTCTGGGAAAAGTGAAGAGGTGGAGATATTCTGGGAGAGAATCAAGCCCTTGGTTAGAGGCTGTAAAAGAGGATGTGTAAATGTGAAAGAACCTGGGGTGAAAAGGTGAGAAGAATCTACTGGGAGAGAATAAAGGGTAGCATGAGAAGATTTAGGAAGTGTGGAGATATTCTGGGAAAAGTGAAGAGGTGGAGAGAATCAAGCAAAAGAGGTGGAGATATTCTGGGAGAGGTGGAGTGAATAAAGAAGAAATCAGTGGGATTATATGCTTGGATGTAAACTCTATAAATTGAGGCATTGGCCTAATGAGAATTTGTTGGTTTTTGATTATCCATGTCTACATTAAGCTATTTGCTAATTACTCACTAATTACGGCTTAATTATTTACTAATTACGTCTTAATTATTTACTAATTACTCACTAATTATGTCTTAATTATTTACTAATTACTCATCACTAATTGCTCACTAATTATGTCTTAATTATTTGCTAATCACTTTGTTAATGATGTTGATTCTAGTATTTGATCCACCATAGCTCATCACATTGCTGTAATTTCAACATAGAAGACCATGATCGTTTAGCAATTTATTGATAAATGCCTTTGCCGACTAAGACCTCAAGTTACTCCCTCCTTTGCAACCCAATCTTTTAGCTAGAGAAATCAATTTTGATGGCTTCATGCTTGAAATTTGAGAACCTTCTTTGAATAGAATATCCTTTATCTCATTTCCCATGATGTGAGATGAGCTATCACTAAGGCTTTGCATGCTTCTTGCACCAATCGATTCTCCTTTATCACTTCTCTTTCCACCTGTGTTCTTCACCTTAGAAGAGTCTTGCAATTGACATGCAAGAGGAAGTTTACCAGTCCTCTTGCAATTGACATGCAAGAGGAAATTACAGTGTTGAACCTTGTTTGTGACCAAATCACATTATACTCTTGCCATTTGTCAATAACATCACCAACAAGGTTATATAAATCATGGCCATTCAATACTGGGAGCTGACCATATTGATTATTTTCAACGACAATATGTATATCTTTTGCATCATCAAGAAGCATTAAGTATGGTAGTAGCTCTCCCATGAGAACATTGTCATCTTTCTTATTTAAATCAAACTCGTTTGGAAAGATGTGGTTATTAGAGGGAGCAACACAATCTTTATATGGAGAGTCATCAATAAGAACTGTCCTCCCTAGCTCACATTGAAAGGCTTTTGACATTCTTGCAAGTGGTTTAAACGTTGCCTTAACACCTGGGTTTTAGAACTTTGCAACGACTTGGTTGCATCTAGTTCATCATGCAAATCTCAACAAACTCAAAGGATGCACAAAACTTAACTACAAGTAAACAGTTCTCAAACAAAAAGACGTGGTAGCCAATTTAATTCTCTAACTTGCACAAAATTTAAACTATGATAACCTTGCTCTAGGGCCATTCTCTCCATGCACAATAGCATTAGGAATGGCCCTAGGGCCATTCTTGTATGACCCCAAGGCCATCCTTGCATGCTCTAATGGCCTGATTGCCATGTTAGAGTGGCCTTGGGCATGAAAAAATGGCCCTAGGGCCATTCTTCTCATGCACAAGAATGATCCTAGGGCCATTCTTCTCATGCACAACAATTGCAAGAATGATCCTAGGGCCATTCTTACATGCTCTAATGGCCTCAAGGTCATGTTGGAATGGCCCTAGGTCATCTAAGAACAGCCCATTGAGCGATGCTCACATAATCAAGAAAAGAAAGAATGGCCCTAGGGCCATTCTTTTCATGCACAACCATTCCAAGAATAGACCATTATTCTCATGCACAAGGGCTATTCTATGATGCCCCAAGGCCATTCCAACACGACCTCTAAGGCCATTCTTCTAATGCACAAATAGGAATAGGAATGGAACTAGGGAGATTCTTGCATGCTCTAATTCAAGCCCATGTTGGAGTGACCTTGGGCATCTAAGAATGGCCCTAGGAGATTCTTGCATGCTTTGATGCAAGCCCATGTTAAAGTGACCTTGGGCATCTAAGAATGGCCCTAGGTTCTTTCTTCTCATGCACAACAATTGCAATGATGGTTCTATGGGCATTGTTACATGCCCTAATGACCTGCTGAAGGTCATGTTGAAATGGCCATGGCACATCTAATAATAGTCTTGGAGTCATTCTCACATGAACAAAGGGATGAAAGGATGGCCCTAGGCCATTCTTGCTTCACTCCAAGGCCACGCTGGAGTTGTCACGAGGCATCGAAGAATAGTCCTTAACCATTCTTAGTTAGCCTCAAGGCCATGTTGGAGTGGCTTGGGGCATTCAAGAATGGCCTAGGGCCATTCTTTTTGTGCATGATAATTACACAAATAGACTATGTACAACAATCACGACGTTTACACTAAAACTATGAAAGAGATTAACTTGGAAAAATAATTAAATGTGACAATGTAAATGATTAATATTTATGTCGTCAATCATCAAGAATGTACATAGAATCAAAGAAAGATATAATTAGCTAACAACTCTTCACCAGCATGAATATTGCATAAGGCTTCCACACATATGTAGCCATACTCTATTGAATTGACATTCTTATCTAATGTACACCAAGAGGGTAATTTTGGGTGTGGAGTAAAAACATACATTTGGTCTCATGTTTATACCTTGATAACTGTTTATGTATCTTGCTACATTTCCATACTCTACATCACCAATGATGTACACCCTATCCTCTAGACTATCTACCTTGGGATCCTCTTTAAATGAGTTCTTCAAAGCTCTTGGATTCCACTTGCACAACTCCTTCCAATCATGGAGATAGTACTTGTCTCCACCATAATGAAGAATACTCACACCTCTTGGAAGATAAGAGGATAAAGAAAGTCCAAGACTTGCTTCTCGTATGGTTTAAGAATGGACCATAAAGGTTACATTATTAATTTCAAACATTTTATCAATTGGAATAGGAAAAATGGATGTTCCAAGAGGATCATGCTCTCTCACATATCACGCAACACATGGTATAGGGAGGTATGCTTGATTTTCTGGGTCTGTACCAAGCATAAGCAATATGAGTGAAATTAGAAACCCATGCTATAACTATTCTATACTAGCTTGTGCATTGTACATGTTTGCAGGTAGATACGAGTTTACTTTGCACCATTAGTAGAGACAAGGGAGACTAGATAGGCACCTCTTGGTACATTCTAATATCCAACAAGGTATAAGGGGAGTAGATGCCAATCTTCATCAAACATAGAAAAGAAGAAAAGCATGTCTTGAAGCCAATATAAAATGGTAACAAAGGTATAAATTGGATCTATGCCATTAAAGAAGAGAATATATCTCTTCTCATCAATATATGGAGCATAAATTTTCCCTGAGGGGTCACTCTATGCTCATCTATACATGGAGAGATGAGAATTGACCTATTATGTGTAGGAGCATGCAAGAAAGTTGGGTGATCCATCAAGCCCACTCTAGAATGTCCCCTGGACCATTCTTGCATGCCCAAGAGCATCACAAGAATGGGCCATTCTTACACTTGTTGTGCGTGAAAAGAATGGCCCTAGGTCCATTCTTGTTTCCCCATGGCCATTCCAACACAACCTTAAGATTGAAAGAGTTGACCTATTATGTGTAGGAGCATGCAAGAAAGTTGGGTGATCCATCAAGCCCATTCTAGAATGTCCCCTGGACCATTCTTGCATGCCCAAGAGCATCAAGAATGGGCCATTCTTACACTTGTTGTGCGTGAAAAGAATGGCCCTAGGTCCATTCTTGTTTCCCCATGGCCATTCCAACACAACCTTAAGATTGAAAGAGGATGCAAGAATGGCCAGGGATAATTCTTTGACTTGTGGTGCAAGAAACGAATGGCCCACGGGCCCATTCTTGCACTTGTTGTGCATGACAAGAATGGCCATTCTTTCATGCCACTCTTGAATGCTCTTTCACGCCTTATTTTCCATGAAAGAATGGCCCTAAGACCATTCTTGCACCTGAGGCCATTCTAGGATGCCCTAGGGCCACTCTTGCATGTTGTTTTGAGGCCTGTAAGGCAAGTAGTGGTAGTTTCTTGCACCTCTTGTGCATGAAAAGAATTGCCCTAGGGCCATTCTTGGATGCCCCATGGCCATCTCAAATATGACCTTGAGGCTATCGGGTCATGCAAGAATGGCCATGGGGCCATTCAAGGATTCCCCAGGGCCACTCTTACATGTTCTTTGAGGCCTTTAAGGCAAAACAAGGGCTTTATTTGTCATGCAATGATGGCCTTAGTAGGGGCCATTCTTAGATGCCCACGAGCATGCAAGAAAGTTGGGTGATCCACCAAGCCCATGCTAGAATGGCCCAAGGTCCATTCTTGCATGCACAAGACCATCAAGAATGGCCCATTCTTATGCTTATCATGCATAAAAAGACTATGGCCATTCTTGGATGCCCCATGGCCATTCCAACACAACCTTAAGACCAAAAGAGGATGCAAGAATGGCCTTAGACTTAGAGAATAGCCCTAGGATCATGCAAGAATGGCCCACGGGAAATTCTTGCATGCCCTAGGGCAACTCACAGGGTGCTTTTTGAGGCCCTTATATCAAAATAGTGGCCTTAGTTGCCATGAAAGAATGGCCCTAGGGCCATTCTTGCACCTGTTGTGCAAGAATAGAATGGCCTTAGGGCCATTCTTGGGTGCCCAAGAGCATGCAAGAAAGTTGGGTGTGGCACCAAGGCTAAAATGGCCCCCGACCATTCTTGCATGCACATGCTCATCAAGAATGGCCCTAGGGCCATTCTTGGATGGTCCATGGCCATTCCAATACGATCTTGAGGCTCAAAGAGCATGCAAGATTGGAAAGGTCATGGGGCCATTCTTGGAAGAATACACTAGAGCATTGCAAGAATGGCCCTAGGGCCAGTCTTAACGTTGATGTGCATAAAAAGAATGGCTCTATGACCATTATTAAATCATTATATTGTGCATACAAGAGACTGTGCATAGCAAAAAAACCTGACTTTTCATATATAGTTTGGACCTAGGGCCATTCTATTGTGCATAGAAGAGACAAGAATACCTTCCACAAAATATTTAACTAGACACCTTAAGGCGACAAATTTATATTCAATAAAGAAAAAGACATTTACAAAATCAATGCCGTTAGCTCATGAGACTTCCTGTAAAAGAAAGCTCTCTTAGCATCTAGTGAACAGTTACACAAATTATTTTCTTTTCTCTGAGCGTATAAGCTTAGAAACCAAACCTGTAGTAGAAATTTGTCTCGTAAGCAAGGGTTGGGCTTCTTCAACTGTGCGAAACAGATGCTTAGGAGGTAGAAGTAGCAGTTGGTTGTGGGTCCTCATGAATCTTTTCCCACTGTTTAACACTATGAACCAACTTTACAAACGCTAAGACATTGGAATGCATGTCATCACGGTCTTGAGCTCTCTCAACTAGATACATTACCTCTCTTTTTGCCTTCAGTGCTTGCTTTGACACAAAGCCATTACTATATGCATCAATCATCATAAGATCTTACATATATAGACTCTTTATGCATTGCTCAATGACCATGGCCTTTTTCAGTTGTAAAAAGACTATGGGGTCCATACTCTTTACTTTATCATACTCCAATGGTAACATAGTTACATCTAAGATGGGACCTAAGCGCCAACATAGTTGTCATAGCCTTCATACATGTTTTCCTTGCTAAAAAAATAAGCACACTGAAGAGCTCGATTGCACCGCTGCATGGTGCATCATGCACAAAATGTAGAGCACCATAGAACATTCTATATGCCATCCAGGAACTTTCTGTAGAGCATCTTGCAGACGCACAATATCAACAATCTTTAAAAAGTAAAGGAATGCATATTATGATTGTGAGACTGCCATGATGCCATTCAACAATTGAGAAAATCTCTCAATGCTCCACTACATATCTCTTGCACTCCCTTCTGTTCTATCCAAGATACACAATCCAATTGGCATTTGATTTTGATAAAATCGAGCTAAAAAGTGTTCGCCTTCCATCTCTAAGCTCACAATGGGAATATGCCATGGAAGATCAATCACAACCTGCTCTCCCCTATGACAACAACAATGCATTGTATGTAACCATTTGCATCTGATGGAAACTCCAAGTTCGTCTTACCAACCTGCAATCTTGCCTTTATCCATGTCTCACACTTTCAATGAAGCACATGGTAGACACTATCATTAATGTGATAAGTTGAAGCCAGCTCCTGCCAGTCCTTGCATTTCTTTGAATCATTAACATTTTTGAATTGAAGCAATAGCTATCCTTGCAAAACCTTATCCTGCTTCAGTAGCATCACTCTGTCAATATTTTCCTTGTCTGCAACCCCCTTCGAGAGTAAGATGTTCCCTTTCAAAAGCTCTGTTTGAATAAGCTTGATAACGTCCTCTTCTAAACCACACAAGCATCTGAAATGAGATGGATTAGGCTTCTTTCCCCCAAGTTCGCCATTGTTGACATCTTCTATAATCTTTAGCCAAGTATAGAAGATGTCGTCGGGGGCATGTAACCATGTGTGCCTACTTCTGTGCAAAGTAGGCACCCATTGATGATTCGGCATTCGAAGAGAAATTCTGTCATCACGAGAAAACAAACAGAACATAAACAAGATAGTTCCAATTCTGGTACATCAAAAAAGCTATCAAATAAGATTAAAAAACATAAGATACAATGACTTACATCCTAATTTACATGAGAAGGGTGTCCCTTTGGGACTCCAACTGCTCTGCTGGTCTTGAAGGCTTTTTATACTGGCTTCTCAAGTGCTTTAATATGTCACTATAGGGCTGCTTCGTGAATAATGCTTGTGCCTCTAGATTTACCATCTTGGAGATGGCCACCGTCACTATTGGAGGTGCATTCACAACAATCCGAGCCTTTTGATACCTATAAACATCTTTCAAGTAGAGTAAGCTCGGATCAAGATTATCCTCTGATACAATTGCCTTTGCAGCATAGATAGAATGTTGGCCATCTATGATCCAATATGCATATTTTTTAACATCCCCTGCCCTTAGATCTTCCTTGGCTAGTGACTCGTGTATCCCTTCAGAAATCAGCTTGAAGGGCATTAGGTATGCACATGAACAAGGATTGTTTGCCTTTCCAGCAAACCATCCACAAATTTCTCTACTTTGATAATGTCCATGGGATGACATATAGTGTGGCTGGGTGCTACCAAACAATTATCCACCACGAGGATTTCATACTCAGTATATAAACCCAGAGGAAAATATTGTGCATACTGCTCCATCCCTCCTAAAGGGGAATCCTTCGCCTTTTTTCCTTTCTTAACTAGATCTTTTGGGTTAGAAATGGTTAGAGTGGAGCCCCCAGTCTCTAAAGTTGTGGCCACATGTTGTACCTTTGACTTTTTTGATCTTTTTGATGAGACACCAGCCCGGGAAACCGCATCTCTCTTTGTTACTTTCTTTTATAGTATCATAGTAAAAGCATTGAATAGCATTTCACAAGTAATTTCGGAGACATTATCTATATTCAGGTTCCACCCTCTGGAGAACATAGAATCCTCTTGATGAACCCTCATATACGATCCCTCCTATATGCAGTGGGAGAGAGTTGGTACGTGAGATCTCCACGGGTCTCAACATCAAGGCATTTGATTTCTTGATGCAAATCTACCATAGAAACATTGATTGCCTTGACCTGTCCCCTACCCTCATAGACTCATTTGTTGTCTTCCACTGAATGAAGAGATGGATCTGATGTAGCTTTTTGCCTTGAAGGTCATAGAGATCAAGGTACCAATCTTTTGAGTCTCGCTGGCTATGTCATTGCTTGAGGGAAATGAAAGATTCCTTTTGCTTAACATCTTTTCCTATGCAAAAGTGATTTTTGTAAGACAATTTAAAAACAATTCTAACATATTTACAAAAACAAATAAAGCAACAATGCACAAGAGCTAAAAAGGATAACTTCATGCATACCACCATAAGGAATGGTCCTAGAGGTAAATAATAGCATGCCCCAAGGGCATTCTTGAATGCTGCTATGGGGCCATTATTAATTTAAAATTACATGAAAAGAATGGCCATAGGGATATTCTTGGAAGCCTTGGGGTCAGTTGTGCATGAAAAGAATGGTTCTTACACCTATTAGGCCATTCTTTGATGCCCCATGGCCATTCCAAAATGACCTTGAGGCTTTGGGTCATTCAAGAATGGCCCTTGGGCCATTCTTCCACCTATTGTGCATGAAAAGAATGTCCCTATGGCCATTCTTGGATGCCCCATGGTCATTCCAAAATGACCTTGAGGCCTTGGGGTCATGCAAGAATGGCCCTTGGGCCATTCTTCCAGTTGTGTATGAAAAGAATGGCCCTAGGACCATTCTTGGATGCCCAATGTCCATCCTAAAATGACCATTCTTGGATGCCCAATGTCCATCCTAAAATGACCTCCTTGAGGCCTTGGGGTCATACAAGAATGGCCCTTGGGTCATTCTTCCACCTGTTCTACATGAAAAGAATGGCCCAAGGGCCATTCTTGGAAGCCCCATGGCGATTCCAAAATGACCTTGAGGCAGCCCAAGGCTCATACAAGAATGATCCTTAGACATGTTGTGTATGGCAAGAATGGTCCTAGGGCTATTCTTAGATGCCCCATGGCCATTCCAAAATAACCTTGAGGCCTTGGGGTCATGCAAGAATGGTCCTTACACCTGTTATGCATGAAAAGGATGGCCCTAGGGCCATCCTTAGATGCCCCATGGCCATCCCAAAATGACCTTGAGGCCTTGGAGTCATGCAACAATGGCCCTTGGGCCATTCTTCCAGCTTTTGTGCATGAAAAGAATGGCCCTAGGGCCATTCTTGGATGCCCCATGGCCATTCCAAAATGACCTTGAGGACTTGGGGTCATGGAAGAATGGTCCCTACACATGTTGTGCATGAAAAGAATGGTCCTAGGGCCATTCTTGGATGCCCCAAGGCCATTCCAAAATGACCTTGAGGCCTCGGGGTCATGCAAGTGTGGCCCTTGGGTCATGCAAGAATGGTCCTTACACATGTGCATGGAAAGAATGGTCTTAGGACCATTCTTGGATGTCCCATGGCCATTCCAAAATGACCTTGAGGCTTTGGGGTCATGCAAGAATGGTCCTTACACTTAGTATGCATGAAAACAATGGCCATTCTTGGATGCCCCATGGCCATCCCAAAATAACCTTGAGGCCTTGGAGTCATGCAAGAATGGCCCTTGGGCCATTCTTACACCTGTTGTGCATGAAAAGAATGGCCCTAGGGGCCATTCTTGGATGCCCCATGGCCATTCCAAAATGGCCTTGAGGACTTGGGGTCATGGAAGAATGGTCTATACACATGTTGTGCATGAAAAGAATGGTCCTAGTAGGGACATTCTTGGATGCCCCAAGGCCAGTCCAAAATGACCTTGAGGCCTTGGGGTCATGCAAGAGTGGCCCTTGGGTCATGCAAGAATGGTCCTTATACATGTGCATGGCAAGAATGGTCCTAGGGCCATTCTTGGATGCTCCATGGCCATTCCAAAATGACCTTGAGGCTTTGGGATCATGCAAGATTGGTTCTTACACCTGTTATGCATGAAAAGAATGGCCCTAGGGAATTTCATAGATGCCCCATGACCATCCCAAAATGACCTTGAGGCCTTGGAGTCATGCAAGAATTCTTCCACTTGTTATGCATAAAACCAATGGCCCTAGGGCCATTCTTGGATGCCCCATAGCCATTCCAAAATGACCTTGAGGACTTGGGGTCATGGAAGAATGGTCCGTACACATGTTGTGCATGAGAAGAATGGTCCTAGAGCCATTCTTGGATGCCCCAAGGCCATTCCAAAATGACCTTGAGGCCTTTGGGTCATGCAAGAATGGTCCTTACATATGTGCATGGCAAGAATAGTCCTAGGGCCATTCTTGGATGTCCCATGACCATTCCAAAATGACCTTGAGGCCTAGGATCATGCACAAATGGTCCTTACACCTATTGTGCAGGAAAAGAATGGCCCTAGGGCCATTCTTGGATGCCCCATGGCCATGCCAAAATGACGTTGAGGCCTTGGGGTCATGCAAGAATGGCCCTTGGGTCATTTTTCCACATGTTGTCCATCCCAAAATGACCTTGAGGCCTTGGGGTCATGCAAGAATGACCCTTGGGGTCATTCTACCATGTGTTGTACATGAAAAGAATGGCCTAAGGGCCATTCTTGGAAGCCCCATGGCCATTCCAAAATGACCTTGAGGCCCAAGGGTCATACAAGGATGGCCCTTACACATGTTGTGCATGGCAAGAATGGTTACCCCATGACCATCCCAAAATGACCTTGAGGCCTTGGAGTCATGCAAGAATGCTCCATTAGCCCATTGTTCCACCTGTTGTGCATGAAATGGTGGATATTTGAGGCCTTGGGCTCATGTAGGAATGGTCCTTACACCAGTTATGCATGAAAAGAATGGCCCTAGGGCCATTCTTGGATTCCCCGTAGCCATCCCAAAAATGACCATGAGGCCTTGGGGTCATGCAAGAATGACCTTGAGGCCTTGGAGTTATGCAAGAATGGCCCTAGGGCCATTCTTCCTCATGTTGTGTATGAAAAAGAATGGCCCTACGGCCATTCTTGGATGCCCCCATGGCCATCCCAAAATGACCTTGAGCCCTTGGGGTCATGCAAGAATGGTCCTAGGGCCATTCTTCCACCTGTTGTGCATGAAAATAATGGCCATTTGGCCATTCTTGGATGTCCCCATGGCCACTATTTCAATCTCTGTGATGTATTTCAAAGTAAAACAATGGATATTTGAGGCCTTGGGGTCATGCACGAATGGCCCTTACACCTGTTGTGCATAAAAAGAATGGCCCTTGGACAATTTTTGGATACCCTAATGGTGGCCATTCCAAAATGACCTTAAGGCCTTGGGGTCATGCAAGAATGGTCCTAGGGACATTCTTCCACCTGTTCTGGATAAAAGAATGTCCCTATGGCCATTCTTGGATGCCACCATGGCCATCCCGAAATGACCTTGAGGTGTTGGGGTCATACAAGAATGGCCCTAGGGCCATTCTTCCACATGTTGTGCATGAGAAGAATGGCCATATGGCCATTCTTGGATGCCCCATATCCATCCCAAAATGACCTTGAGGCCTTGGGTCATGCAAGAATGGCCCTTAGGCCATTCTTCCACCTCTTGTGCATGAAACGAGGCCATCCTTGGATGCCCCATGGCCATTCTTCCACCTCTTGTGCATGAAACGAGGCCATCCTTGGATGCCCCATGGCCATTCCAAAATGACCTCGAGGCCTATCCTTGGATGCCCCATGGCCATTCCAAAATGACCTTGAGGCCTTAGTGTCATCCAAGAATGGCCTTTTGGGTCATTCTTCCATATGTTGTGCATGAAAATAATGGCCCCAAGGCCATTCTTGGATGCCCCATGGCCATTTTTGGGATGCCCCATGGCCATCCCAAAAATGACCTTGAGGCCTTGAGGTCATGCAAGAACGGTCCTAGGGCCATTCTTCCTCATATTGTGCATGAAATAGAATGGCTCGAGGACCATTCTTGGATGCCCCCATGGCCACTATTTATATTTTAAGCCTTGGGGTCATGTAAGAATGGTCCTTACACCTGTTGTGCATGAAAAGAATGGCCCTAGGGCCATTCTTGGATGCCCCATGGCCATCCCAAAAATGACCTTGAGGCCTTGGGGTCATACACGAATGGCCCCACGGCCATTCTTTCTCATGTTGTGCATGAAAAACAATTGTCCTAGGGCTATTCTTGCATGCCTCCCATTGCCATCCCAAAATGATCTTGAGGTGTTGGGGTCATGCAAGAATGGCCCCCCTAGGGGCCATTCTTCCACCTGTTGAGCATGAAATAATGGCCATTTGGCCATTCTTGGATGTCTCCATGGCCACTATTTCATGCTCTAGGATGCAATTCAAAGTAAAACAATGGATATTTGAGTCCTTGGGGTCATCCAAGAATGGCCCTTACAACTATTGTGCATGAAAAGAATAGCAAAATAATAGCCCTTGGGCCATTCTTGGATGCTCCAATGGCCATTCCAAAATGACCTTAAGGCCTTGAGGTCATGTAAGAATGGCCCTAAGGCCATTCTTTCGCCTGTTTGTGGATAAAAAGAATGGTCCTATGGCCATTCTTGGATGCCCCCATGACCATCCCAAAATGACTTTGAGGCCTTGGGGTCATGCAAGAATGGCCCTAGGACCATTCTTCTACATGGTGTGCAGATGCCCCTATATCCATCCCAAAATGACCTTGAGGCCTTGGGGTCATGTAAGAATGGCCCTAGGACCATTCTTCCACCCGTTGTGCATGTAAAGAGGCCAATCCAAAATGACCTCCTTGAGGCCTTGGGGTCATGCAATCTTGAATGGTCTTTGGGGTCATTTTTCCACTTGTTGTGCATGAAAACAATGGCCCTAGGGCCATTCTTGGATGCCCCATGGCCATCCCAAAAATGACCTTGAGGCCTTGGAGTCATGCAAGAATGGCCCTAGGGCCATTATTTCTCCTGTTATGCATAAACAGAATGACTCTAGGACCATTCTTGGATGCACCCATGGCCTCTTTGGGGTAATGCAAGAATAGCCCTTGGGCCATTCTTGGATGCCCCCATGGCTACTATTTTATGCACTCTTATGCATTTTAAAGTAAAATGGTGGATATTTTAGGCCTTGGGGTCATGTAGGAATGGTCATTATTATACGTGTTGTACATGAAAAGAATGGCCCTAGGTCCATTCTTGGATGTCCCATGGCCATCCCAAAAATGACATTGAGGCCTTGGGGTCATGCACAAATGAAAAAGAATGGCCCTAGGGCCGTGCACCCATGGCTAACCTTAACCTTGAGGCCTTGGGGTCATGCAATAATGGCCCTAGGGCCATTCTTCCACTTGTTGTGCATGAAAATAATGGTCATTTCGCCATTGTTGGATGTTTCCATGGCCACTATTTCACGCTTCCGAATGTATTTCAAAGTAAAACAGTGGATATTTGAGGCATTGGGGTCATGTAAGAATGGCCCTTACACCTATTGTGCATGAAAAGAAAGGCCTCTGGGCCATTCTTGGATGCCCCAATGGCCATTCCAAAATGACCTTGAGGCCTTGGGGTCATGCAAGAATGACCCTAGGGCCATTCTTCCACATGTTGTGGATGAAAAGAATGGCCCTATGGCCATTCTTGGATACCCCCATAGCCATCCCAAAATGACTTTAAGGCCTTGGGGTATTGCAAGAATGGCCATAGGACCATTCTTCCACATGGTGTGTATGAAAAGAATGGCCCTATGGCCATTCTTGTGGATGCCCCCATATCCATCCCAAAATGATCTTGAGGCCTTGGAGTCATGCAAGCATGGCCCTAGAGCCATTCTTCCACCTGGTGTGTGCATGAAAAGAGGCCATCCTTGGATGCTCCATGGCCATTCCAAAATGACCTTGAGGCCTTGGGGTCATGCAAGAATGGCCTTTGGGGTCATTCTTCCACCTATTGTGCATGAAAAGAATGGCCCTAGGGCCATTCTTGGATGCCCCATGGCCATCCCAAAAATGACCTTGAGGCCTTGGAGTCATGCAATATTGGCCCTAGGGCCTTGGGGTCATGCAAGATTGGCCCTAGGGCCATTCTTCCTTATGTTGTGCATGAAAAAGAATGGCCCTAGGACCATTCTCGGATGCACCCATGGCCCCTTGGGGTCATGCAAGAATGGCCCTTGGGCCATGCTTGGATACCCCCATGGCTACTATTTCATGCACTGTGATGCATTTTAAAGTAAAACGGTGGATATATAAGGCCTTGGGGTCATGTACAAATGGTCCTTACACCTGTCGTGCATGAAAAAAATGGCCCTAGATGCCCCATAACCATCCCAAAAAATGACCTTGAGGTCTTGGGGTCATGCAAGAATGGCCCCAGGGCCATTCTTCCTCATGTTGTGCATGGAAAATAATGGCCCTAGGTCCATTCTTGCAAGAATGGACCTAGGACCATTCTTGGATGCCCCCATGGCCACTATTTCATGCATTGTGATGCATTTTAAAGTAAAACGGTGGATATTTGAGGCCTTGGGGTCATGTAAGAATGTTCCTTACACCTGTTGTGCATGAAAAGAATGGCCCTAGGGCCATTCCTCGATGACCCATGGCCATCCCAAAATGACCTGAAGGCCTTGGGGTCATGCAAGAATGGCCCTTAGGCCATTCTTCCACCTATTGTGAATGAGAAGAATGGCCCTAGGGCCATTTTTGGATGCCCCGTGACCATTCCAAAATGGCCTTGAGGCCTTTGGGTCATGGAATAATGGCCTTGCATGAAAATAATGGCCCTATGGCCATTCTTGGATGCCCCCATATCCATCCCAAAATGACCTTGAGGCCTTGGGGTCATGCAAGAATGGCCCTAGGGCCATTCTTCCACCTGTTGTGCATGAAAAGAGGCCATCCTTGGATGCCCCATGGCCATTCTAAAATGACCTTGAGGCCTTGGGGTCATTCTTCCACCTATTGTGCATGAAAAGAATGGCCATAGGGCCATTCTTGGATGCCCCATGGCCATCCCAAAAATGACCTTGAGGCCTGGGGTCATGCAAGAATGGCCCTCGGGCCATTCTTCCTCCTGTTATGCATGAAAAAGAATGTCCCTACTAGGACCATTCTTGCACCCACGGCCCCTTGGGGTCATGCAAGAATGGCTCTTGGGTCATTCTTGGATGCCCCCATGCAACTATTTCATGCACTGTGATGCATTTTAAAGTAAAACGGTGGATATATGAGGCCTTCGGGTCATGTAGGAATGGTCCCCTAGGGCCTTTCTTAGATGCCCCATGGCCATCCCAAAAATAACCTTGAGGCCTTTGGGTCATGCAAGAATGGCCCCAGGACCATTCTTCCTCATGTTGTGCATGGAAAAGAATGGCCCTAGGACCATTCTTGGATGGACCCCATGGCCATCCCAAAAATGACCTTGAGGCTTTGGGGTCATGTAAGAATGGCCCCAGGGCCATTCTTCCTCATGTTGTGCATGGAAAACAATGGCCCTAGGACTATTCTTGGATACACCCATAGCCCCTTGGGGTCATGCAATAATGGCCCTTGGTTCATTCTTGGATGCCTCGATGGCCACTATTTCATGCACTGTAATGCATTTCAAGGTAAAAATGTGGATATATGACGCCTTGGGGTCATGTATGAATGGTCCTTACACCTCTTGTGCATGAAAAGAATGGCACTAGGGCCATCCTTGGATGCCCCATGGCTATCCCAAAAATGACCTTAAGGAATTGGGGTCATGCAAGAATGGCCCTAGGGCCATTCTTCCTCATGTTGTGCATGGAAAATAATGGCCCTAGGACCATTCTTGGATGCATCCATGGCCCCTTGGGGTTATGCAAGAATGGCCCTTGGGCCATTCTTAGATTCTCCCATGGCCACTATTCCATGCACTGTGATACATTTTAAAGTAAAACGGTGGATATTTAAGGCCTTGGGGTCATGTAGGAAGGGTCCTTACACCTGTTGTGCATGAAAAGAATGGCCCTAGGGCCATTCTTGGATGCCCCATGGCCGTCCCAAAATGACCTTGAGGCCTTGGGGTCATGCGAGAATGGCCCTTAGGCCATTCTTCCACCTATTGTGCAGGAGAAGAATGGCCCTAGGGCCATTCTTGGATGCACCATGGCCATTCCAAAACGACCTTGAGGCCTTTGGGTCATGGAATAATGGCCTTGCATGAAAATAATGGTCCTAGGGCCATTCTTGGATGCCCCATGGCCATTCTAAAATGACCTTGAGGCCTTGGGATCACGTAAGAATGACCCTTGGGACATTCTTCCACCTGTTAAGCATTAGAAGAGTGGCCTTAGGACCATTCTTGGATGCCCCCATGTCCATCCCAAAATGACCTTGAGGCCTTGGGGTCAGCAAGAATGGCCCTAGGTCCATTCTTCCACCTATTGTGCATGAAAAGAATGGCCTATGGCCATTAGATGCACCCAAGGCAATCCCAAAATGACCTTGAGGCCTTGGGGTCATGCAAGAATAGCCTTAGGGCCATTCTTCCACCTGTTGTGCATGGAAGGAGGCCATTATTTGGGAGCCCCATGTCCATTCCAAATGACCTTGAGGCCTTGGGGTCATGCAAGAATGGCCCTAGGGCCATTCTTCTACCTGTTGTGCATGAAAAGAATGGCCCTAGGTCCATTCTTGGATGCCCCATGGCCATCCCAAAAATGACCTTGAGGCCTTGGGGTCATGCATGAATGGCCCTAGGGCCATTCTTCCTCATGTTGTGCATGAAAAGATTGGCCCTATGGCCATTCTTGGGGATGCACCCATGGAGCCTTGGGGTCATGCAAGAATGGTCCCCCCCTTAAAGATGCCTTTGTAAATATGCCAACTTGAAAAGTGTATATTCATGGGTACAGAGTTACTTTTAGAGAAGTACAGAGTTACTTTTAGAGAAGTACGAAGTTACTCAACCAAATCGAGGGAAAGAATTTGGTGTTTTGATAGATAGGGTAAAGTGGATGTTGTTCCTCTTTACTTCACTAGGAAAAAGAATAAACATACACATTTGTGTTTTGTAATATGTTTATAAAGTGCGTACAAGGACCCATTAATTTTTGTTGTCATTGGTTACAGTTGGGTAGTATATTTCCTCCTATATAGGTAGGTAGTGCATTGCCATTGTCACATGGGGAGGCAACAAAGATTCGTTATACACCAGACTTCATATTGGTATTAAACACAAATTGGATGTTGTGTTATTCATATCAAAGCGATATCAAAATACAGAGATTGATTTTGTTTATCTATCAGGGTAAGGTGTGTTGGAGAGTAATCCACATATTCACATCTAATAGAGGTGTCTAGTGAGAGTACACTTGTAGAGGTGTGTCTGAAGTACTATTGACTTTTGGATATGACTATAGATAGCCCATAAACATGTCTGTAGAGACATGGTTCACCGTAGAAACATAGATATGTATTGCTAAGTAACCAAAGTGGTTGCAGGAGTAAACATGTAGATAGGCATGTGTTATGGGAATATATTTTAAGCCCTCTTAAAAATATTATTCTACCCTCTTAGATAATTCAGGGATGCTTGGATTATCTTTGCATCATGCAAAATTATGTTAATATCATGGATGATGCCATTATAAATACTAATACGTTTGGTAGATATTGACATATGTTTGGGGTCTCCAATGTTTGTTTCAGTTGGTTCGTATGTAGGGGTGATTCCCGGGTTACTTACGCCTGGCAAACATGTGTGTGATGCTGGTTTGTATGCTTATGAAATATTTATTTCACCAATTTATTGTTGGTTATTTTATAGGTGAAGAGGATTCCAAGGATTAAAGAGAGTCGCACAAATTCATTACTTGGCACACCGTTTTTGTAAACAAGCTTTGTACATAAATGTGCTAGCTTGTGCACATTTTGATTTATTTTGAAAAAGCCATAGTTTATCAAGCATAGACTTGATCTTTAATATTTTGTAAAGCAGGATATGCTTTAAACCCAAGCCTCAATTTATGGACACTCTATTTTTGAAGATAAGAGAGTGTCGTGTAAGAAAAGCACCCTTTTTCTATTTTTGGAGGCTATGGCCTAAATTGGAATAAAGTATCTCGTAAATACTCATGTGTGGGGGAAAATAGGCCATACACACGAGGGGGAATGATTGCACTCAATCTTGGAGTCGTGCTTTTGTGAGCTAAGTATTTTTATTGATTTTTGAATATGTTTATCATGATCATGTGGTGTTTGATGAATTGTTTGAATTTAAATCAATTCTTGCAAATTTATATAAATTCCATCTCCCTAGAAATTCAGATCCATGAAGTGGTATCAGAGCTAGACCTAGGGAGATGGGGACAAGAATCAAGTGGTAAAAAGAAAATTCAAAGGTTTTTGAAGGATTACTTCTATTAACCAAAGGGAAAAAACCAAAGGTTTTTGAAGGATTACTTCTATTAACCAAAGGGAAAAAACCAAAGGTTAAGAGGAGGGTGGCAAACCACTTGTTGCAGAAAACCTGAAACCACTTTATACTTGAAAAGCGATTTTCCTAGATTCTTAACCTCATCCTGATCAGTCTGTATGGATGAAATCTATAATTGATAGGGAATACAACTTAGCTTTTGGATTTGAAAAACCACTCCTGGAGGGAGAAATCTATAATGGATGGTGTTTGTGTCTCCATAAGTCAATTTGTGAGAATATATAGACTGGAAGCCTATTTTAGAAAAAGAGGCTTAGTTAAGTAATTTCTATTTTTTTTCTTCCTTTCCTTTCTCTCCACGGTGACAGGATTGGCAAAGAGCCTCCAAGGAAAAAAAATTCTTCAATTAAAGCCGCGTTTATGTTGCGTGAATTACTCCAGGGAGGAGAAGAAGTTGACTAAAGTGTAGCAAAGCTTTTGATAATAAAGCTTTAATAAGCTTTATATATATATATATATATATATATAAAATCCACTCTACTTTTTTTAGCACATCCGTGCAGCTAAATCCAAGGAGAGAAACTCCATTGTTTTTATTAAAGCAAGCTTTGTAATTAAACTTTGCCAGTAAGCTTTAAAAACCTTTAAATCCTATCTTCAAAATACAATTCAAGAGAACTCATCACTCCCCCAAAAAAGAAAACAATTTAGAAAATTTCAAAAATTTCAAATCTTTTGGAGGACGGAATCGAGCCAATCATTTCGTGGACTAATTCAAAAGGCTAAATTCTCCGTATTAATTTAGTTGCAATGGCTACTTTACCCATTCCACCCATGGTACAAGAATAAATCTTAGCACTTCAAGAACAAATTGCTAGTGAACGAGAACTCTGACGCAAATTAGAGCATTAAGTCAAGCGTACCAAACGCAAATGCAATGCTTCTAATTCCTCCAACTCAGATGAGGAGGAAAGTGATCATGTTAGATGCACTATTAAAGCTACATTGCATGCTCAAAATTCTACGAAAGTCTCATGAATCAGTCAAAAGGCATTCACTTTCCAAAATTATGATCAAGAACGATGCACGAGTCCTCATTGCTTGGATTAGCCAACTAGATGACTATTTCTCTGTGGCAAGTTCTCAAAAAAGGATAAAATTATCGATTGCACCCAGTAGTTCTCAAAAAAGGATAAAATTATCGATTGCACCCAGTAGTTCTCCTTTTGGTGCTCCAGTTCTTCTTGTTAAAAAGAAGAATGGTACATATCGATTGTGTATCGATTATCGTGCACTAAACAAAATTATTCTTAAGAATTGATATCCAATACCTCAAGTGGATGACTTGCTAGATAAACTTAAAGAAGCTCAAGTCTTTAGCAAGATCGACCACAAAAGTTTGGTTATCATCAAATTCAAATGGACAAAGGAGATATCTACAAAACTACCTTCAGGACCCAAACTGGCCATTATGAGTTTTTAGTTATGCCATTCGCGGTTTGACTAATGCTTCAGCTACTTTCAACAGAATGATGAATAGGATATTCTTAAAATATAAAAATTTTGTTGTAGTGTTTTTCGATGATATCTTAGTTTTTAGTATAAGAACATGAACAACATTTAGAAAGAGTATTTTCACTTCTTCAAGAGAATCAACTCTATGTAAATCCTGAAAAGAGTAAATTCTTTCAAGAAGAAATTGAATATCTAGGACACATTGTCTCTGCTAATGGTATTAGAGTAGATCCTAAAAAGATCTAAAGCATTACTAATTAGCCTAGACCACGTAATATTCACGAACTTCGATCTTTTCTTGGATTATGTAGTTACTATAGGAAGTTTGTTAGAAATTTTGCATATATTACACATCCTTTGACTGAACTTCTTAAGAAAGCTAGACATTTTGATTGGACTAGTCGACGGACCATTCCTTTGTTGAACTTAAGAAAGCATTTACCCATGCACCAGTTCTTACATTACCAAATTTTCAACGACCATTCTTTATTGTAGTTACTGATGCTAGTGGAGAAGGCTTTGGTGCTATTCTTATGCAAGATGGACATCCAATTGCTTATGAAATTCATAAGCTTAAACCAGCAGAAAGAAATTATAGTACATATGACAAAGAATTAGTTGCGATTGTCCATTCTTTAATACTTTGAAAACATTATTTAATGGGATCTAAATTCTTAATTAAGACAAACCAACAAAGCATTTGTCATTTGTTGACCCAACCATTGATCTCTGATCGACATATCAAATGGGCTTCATTTATCCAAAGTTTCCGACCCATGACTCAATATCAACTAGGCAAAGAAAATGTTGTGGCCGATGCTTTAAGTAAACGTCCTAGTATTCACAACATTTCTGTTATTCAAAGTTAACCATTAAGCCCTATGAGAGAATCCTATGACAGACCCAAATTTTTCTAAAATTTGGACTAAGCTTAGAGATAATAATTGGAACCCTTCATCACAGGTTTGCCTACTACATCGAATTATAACGATGTGATTTGGACTATAATTGACTGTTTGAGTAAGCAAGCATACTTCTTACCTTGTAAGAAAACTTTGACTTCTCAAGAAGCCACGAATATGTTTATCAAACAAATCTTTGTATATCACGGATTGCCAAAAGTCGTTGTTTCTGATAGAGATTCAAGATTTTGTAGTAACTTTTGGATCACATTATTCTCCAACTTAGGCACTAAAGTAGATTTCTCAACAGCTTTCCATCCGAAAACAAATGGACAAACTGAGGTTACTAATAACATTATCTTAGATCTACTCAGAGCCTATGTTGCCCAACAACCTAACTCATGGGATAAGTACATTCACCTTCTCCAATTGCTTACAATAATACTCCTCATTTAGCTACTGGTCAAGCACCTTTCGAAACTATGTATGGAAAACTTTTGCCTATTTTGGCAACTAGACTTTCTCACAAAATCAAAGCTACTGATCAACTCACTATTGATTTTACTACCATGCTGAATGACGTAAAACATTCTATTGCTCATGCTAAGAAAAGTATATTAAGCAAGCAAATCGTAAACATTAAGCTATATCTTTTGAACTTGGAGACTATGTACTTTTGAAAATTGAAAAGCGTCAACTTAAAAGTGTTGAAAAATTCCCAGGTGTTAAGTTTGCACAAAGATTTTAGGGACCTTCTAAAGTGATCCACAAATTTAATGATGTTGCATATAAACTTGAATTACCTTCTCATTAGCAGATTCATAATTCATTTCATGTTAGCTTATTAAAACCTTTCAAAGGACCACTTCCCACTCATCCAATATCTGAAGAACCATCTCTTATTAAAGGAGACCAAGAAATTTTAGTCCCAAATACTATCATTGACCATCAAATTACACCAACTCGTATTGTAAACCAATATAGTGAATATTTAATATTTTTTAAAAATCATCCTTGATCGTGAAGATACAAGATGGGTGCCTGAGAAATATTTTCATGCTTAAACTAAAATCCTCCGTTCTTTTCAACAAACTGGCAATTGAGGGCAATTGCAAACTCAAGCAAGAGGGAATTTTATGCGAATATATTTTAAGCCCTCTTAAAAATATTATTTTACCCTCTTAGATAATTCAGGGATGCTTGGATTATCTTTGCATCATGCCAAATTATGTTAATATCATGGGTGATGCCATTATAAATATTAATACGTTTGGTGGATATTGACGTATGCTTTGGGTCTCCAATGTTTGTTTTAATTGGTTTATATGTAGGGGTAATTCCCGAGTTACTTACGCCTGGCAAACATGTGTGTGATGATGGTTTGTATGCTTATGGAATATTTATTTCACCAATTTATTGTTGCTTATTTTATAGGTGAAGAGGATTCCGAGGAGGATTGAAGAGAAGTCGCACAAATTTATTACTGCACACCATTTTTGTAAACAAGCTTTGTATATACATGTACTAGCTTGTGCACATTTTGATTTATTTTGAAAAAGCCATAATTTATCAAGCATAGACTTGATCTTTAATATTTTGTAAAGAGTGATATGCTTTAAACCCAAGCCTCAATTTATGGGCACTCTAAGATAAGAGAGTGTCATGCAAGAAAAGCACCCTTTTTGTATTTTTGGAGGCTATGGCCTAAATTGGAATAAAATATCTTGTAAATACTCATGTGTGGGGGAAAATAGGCCATACACACATGAGGGGGGATGATTGCACCTAATCTTGGAGTCATGCTTTTGTGAGCTAAGTATTTTTTATCTATTTTTGAATATATTGATTATGATCATGTGGTGTTTGATGAACTGTTTGAATTTAAATCAATTCTTGCAAATTTATTTAAATTCTGTCTCCCTAGAAATTTCGATCCATGACAGTGGTATCAGAGCTAGATCTAGGGAGATAGGGGCAAGAATTGAGTGGTAAAAAGCTAAATTCAAAGGTTTTTTAAGAGTTGCTTCTATTAACCAAAGGGCAAAAACCGAAGGTTAAGAGGAGGGTGGCAAACCACTAGAAAACCATGAACCCACTTTATACTTAAAAAGCAATTTTTTCAGATTTTAAACTCCTCCTGATCCATTTTGTATTGATGAAATCTATAATTAATAGGGAATCCGGCTTAGCTTTTGGATTGCTATGCCACTGCTAGAGGGAGAAATCTATAATGGACGGTGTTTGTGTCTCCATAAGTCAATTTGTGAGAATATACAGACTGGAAGGTTTTAGAAAAGAGGCTTAGTTAATTAAATTTCTATTTTTTTCCTTCCTTTCCTTTCTCTCCATGGCGACGGGATTGGCAAAGAGCCTCCAAGGAAAAAAAAATCTTCAATGAAAGCCGCGTTGGGCTGCGCTACGTGAATTACTCCAGGAGGGAGGAGAAGAAGTCGACCAAAGCGTAGCAAAGCTTTTGATAATAATGCTTTAATAAGCTTTTTAAAACAAGCTTTATATATATATATATATATATATATATATATATATAATTCGATGTACTTCTTTGTTTTAGGGCATCCGTGCAACTAAATCCAAGGAGAGAAATCCATTGTTTTTCTTAAAGCAAGCTTTGCAATTAAACTTCGCCAATAACCTTTCAAAACCTATAAAGCCTATCCTTAAAATACAATTCAAGAGAACTCATCACTCTACACAAAAAGGCAACAATTCAAAAAAGTTCAGAAATTTCAAATCTTTTAGAGGACGGAATCAAGCCAATCATTTCGTGACTAATTCAAAGGCTAAATTCTCCGTCTTAATTGCAATGGCTACTTTACCCATTCCACCCACAGTACAAGAACAAATCTTAGCACTTCAAGAACAAATTGCTAGTGACCGAGAACTTCGACGCAAATTAGAGCGTCAAGTCAAGCGTACCAAAACGCAAATGGGATGCTTTTAATTCTTCCAACTCGGATGAGGAGGAAAGTGATCATGTTAGACACAGTGTTAAAGCTACATTGCGTACATAAAATTATAAGAAAGACTCACGAATCAGTCTCGAGAGGCATTCACTTTCCAAAAGTATGACATCAAGAAGGATGCACAAGTCCTCATTGCTTGGATTAGCCAACTAGATGACTATTTCTCTAGCGAGAAGTTCTTAGAAAAGGATAAAATTAAATACGTTTGTAATCATTTGATCTCAAAAGTACGACTTTATGGTGGAACGTGATTAAGCAAGGTGAACATCAACCTTCAACATGGAAAGAGTTTCAGAAACTCTTAATAAAGAAACATTTTCTACCATCACAGTACAAAGCTAAAGCACGTCAACGATGGGACACTCTACACCAGATTGATAAAGAGAATGTCCAAGCTTATATTGACAAATTTTGGAATATTCTTTTACAAGTTCAAGTAATTGAAAAAGTCAAGTTCAAGTAATTTTGGGATATTCTTTTACAAGTTCAAGTAATTTTGGGATATTCTTTTACAAGCTCAAGTAATTGAAAAAGTCAAGGAAAAGAGCAACGTAGAAAATTCATTGCATGACTTAAATCTACCATTAGGGTTGACGATGTTAACATGTTTCATCCACATGATCTTAGCACTACTATGGACCTTGCCTTAAATTTAGAACATAAAACAACTATATCTAGAGATTTCAAGATGCAGGATAAATCTTTTACAAAATCTTCTTTTCCTTCTAGTACTTTTGATAAATCTAGGATGTAAAAGGGAAAAGATATGACTAAAGGAGGTACTTAGAAGGACAACAACAACAAATCTTTAAATGGACAACCAAAGAATCGAATCTTCATATGCAACAATTGTCACAAGAAAGGACACCTCGTGTAGGATTGCCCTGATAAAAAGAAGAATTCCACATCGATGGCTCGACTCAACGTTATTGAAGAAGATGACGACGAAGATTCTTTCAAGCAAGAGGGTAACTCTGATCCCGACTATTCACATCAAGGTAAGTTTTCAATTCATGCTTTATTGAAAATTCAAGGGAAAATAAAAGGAAAATCAATTTCTATATTGCATGATGATGGTAGTTCACATGATTTAATTTCTAAGAAAGCATTGAAAGCACTTAACCTAGATACATCGTACTCTAGTGACAAAGTAAAAGCTGCATTTCAAGGTACTCAGTACAACTGCACCAAGGAGGTTAAAGATTTAGAATTACAGATGGGTTCACTAAAAGAAAAGAGAACATTCCTAGTGGCACCTTTACAAGGTGTGGATTTCATCTTAGGTATGCCATGGAGACATGAGCATAACCCCCATATTGACTATGACACCCATATCATATGGTTAATAAAAGATGACCAAGAAATTTATCTTTAATGTCAAAACAAAGGTGAATTAGGTCCATTTTTTACTCATACTCAAGAAAAAAGAGCTGTACAAAAAAAGGAGAAGACATTTTTGATTTTTATCAACCAGCTTATTGCCCTGGATGACTCCAAATTAAATATGTCTCATGACTCTTTCGTCTCTAAATTCTCTAATAGCTTCATAGACGATTTACCACCTGGCTTACCAAGACCTCGTCCCAGAAGACCATAAAATTGAAATAATTCTTGGTAGCTCACTGCCATGCAAAGCTCGTTATAGAGTTAATATGCTTGAAAAAAAGGAGATTCAAAGGCAAGTCGAAGAACTATTAGATAAAGAATTGATTCCACCCAGTAGTTCTACATTTGGTGCTCCAATTCTTCTCGTTAAAAAGAAGAATGGTACATATTGATTGTGTATAGATTATCGTGCACTAAACAAAATTACTATCGTATAAGGCCTTGGTTTTCTCGACGTCCATGACCAAACAATTGCATCCGCCTCTTCCCACACCCGAGGATCTACCTTGTTCTCTGCCCAAAACCCCTTCCAACAATCAGCATAGACCTCTGCTCTGTTAAACCACCCTTTCTTGCACACAGTGCCCAATACTATATCAGAATCTTCTTGTAGTTTGGTGACTTCCTATCCATATCAATGCTTGATTTATCCATAGCAAGCCAAATAGGATACACATCTCTGTTTGGTGGGAGCAACAAGTTAAAGTCCCCTTGCTGGACATCTAGCATTGGGTTGAATTCTTCCCTTGGTTTCTCTCGTTAAAGTCCACAATAATGATCATTGTACTCCTCGTTACCTAAGAGCCTTTCAGGCTCAAAGGAAGCATCCATGTCCTGCTGTTTAGAGCCTTAAGACTTTGGCCAAAAATGTGTGTACAATCTAGCCTCCCATGCTATAATTGGTTTATCAAGCTCTTGGATTACATTATTCTAGTAATCTATCACATGTCTATAATATCTTGGAATAACAAGACTGTTTCCAAGATTTTGTCAAAATTAATATAAGCCTTTATACTTGATATCACATCCTCATGCCCCTTTACATGCTCTGCCACCATCGACAACAAAGGTGGAATACTTGGTGGTAACATTGGCTTACCTTCAGTATCTTTCTTCCACAGTGGAATACCTCCGTCTCACTAGGCCTCTAATCAGGTGGTGCTATATGCACTTTATATTGCATTACTGGTGTGTCCCCATTCATGAAGAATCAAAATTGAAGTGGATTAGAGTGGCCCATAAGTGCGTCTTGCCCATCACAAATGTATCCATCACAATATCACTCTTGAAGTCAGGCACTTGAGTTAGCAAAAAAGGCACTGGTGAAGAGATTGAGATGGTCCTTAAGGTGTCCATCAAATGTATCCATCACAATATCACTCTTGAAGTCAGGCACTTGAGTTAGCAAAAAGGCACTGGTGAAGAGATTGAGATGGTCATTAAGGTGTCCATCAAATGTGGTAAAGTGAAGGTTTGTTTGACTCTCAATTTTTCTGAGAACCTACTAAACATTGCATCTATGTCCTCATGTGTGTGTCCGACCATTAAAAATCCCAATTGAACAGTTTTAAAAACTCCCCTTACAACTAGAAGAGATAGATATGAAAACAAATATCAATTCTTGTTTTCACCTGCACAATTATCTAGTTACACTAGCAAGTTCTGTGGTGAACTGTGAAAAGCTGAAATCACATTGACACCTTGTAAATCATTTGGACCTGATGCATGTTCTCCTGGAACAATGGTTGTTGTGGAATTTGCATGTGCATTGTCACTTGATACCTTGCTAGCCAATAAGCTCTTTACCAATCAGTATCATAGTGGTAATCTAAAGCTTCCCTTGAGCTCAAGGCATGGAGAAGCAAAACATTGCTCCTTGACGCCCCATTTGTAGCTAGATCACCAAGGGGGTGCTTATCCAACCGCTCTAGGTTATGCAAACACAATGCAATTGATCTAATTGTGAGATTAGGATCCAATGGCCATAACCCATTTAGCATAAAGTGACCATAATGCCGCTCCGCATGTCCATGAGTGATCATACCAATCAATGCCACCTGCAGTCAGCTGCCATGCTAAATCTGTGTCACCTGCAGTCAGCTGCCATGCTGAATCTGTGTCCTTTGGTATCGTTCGTAGTCTAGGAATGGCGGTATTCTTTTGATCCATCTTATCATGGATGATACACACATATTTCTCTGGTTGTAATTCTAAAAATGCACGCCATGCATAGTACATGTTTCTACAACTCTCTTGCTGACTCATGTGAACTTTTATTTCCTCCTTGATCTTTGCTCTTTCCTGTAGACTTGGCTTGGGTCCCATTCTAACCTTCAATTAACTACACAAACTGCACTTAGAGAACTCACTTGTCTTTGTCAATGCCACGTGGGGATACTCTTGATTCCATATTCTCCCAAAAGAAGACTTGGATAACTTCTTTTCATATCCCAATTGATCAAGTCATCTAATATGTCAGCCTGCTTGTATGTTTCGGGTATCCTTAACTGAGTCTCCCTTGAGCCATCCAGCATAGTTCTACTCTCGTTAGGCATTCGCTCTAAGTTAATGTTGATGAAGTCCTCAAGCAGTGCTCTAGCCATACCAGTATGCTCAAGGCTTCTTCGGACTATCCCTGTGTTTCCATGTACATGTTGATGCACACCAGCCTCAAACTTTTCCCTGTAGTGGTAAAAGGATGTCTTCAGGATTCCATGCACCTCATACCATGATCAGCAGCAATAGACACCCATCCCATTAAGTTTAAATTCATATTTAATCTTCTTTGTTTTTGAGTCTTGTAGCCAAGACACAGAGAGCACATCATATACATAGTTTGTCCGAATTTCTTGAGATTGTCCCCAAAAATCTTGGCGTATGCGCATTATGTCGTGATCTGCAAGCTGACAACATTTGTTTCTACAACAATCAATAGAGGCAACCCTTTGCATTGATTCGGTTGACAAATAGAAACTCGAAGTTGGTGGTTCTCTCTCATTTGGAGTTCTTTTTATGTATAGCTTCTCTTTTTTGAGGTTGGGACCTCTTGAGCCACCATTGGATACTCAACACTGTTCTACTCGCCCACCATCACACTACATGTCTTCAAAGGCTACATAGCATTTCAATGGAGTATTGTCTAACATTGTAATTTTCTTGATAGGCCACTTAACTAAGTTGATGCTATTCACCTCATAACCATTTCCACTTAATGTACCTACCCTCTTGTGCCCTATCAACAGCCATACCTACGCAATGCTCACCAAGTTGTTCAAAGTTGACATAGTTTTCTGGAAGCACATACAATGTCAAACCCTTGTACATTATCTGGGTGTTGCTCTCATGCCATAAAAGGACATTTTTGCTCTTCCAAGACTCTCGAGTTCTGATGTCAAACTCCAAAGATGTCACTGGTATAGCATCCACAATTGGAGGTTCCATAGGACCGGCTTGTCCATCTGCATTTTCCATTTTCTCTCCAACATTTGGAGAATCTCTAAAAGGCATTAACATAACTTTAGGCCAACGAACGGAAGTCCAAACTGCACCTCTTAGATCTCGTGCATCCATAGTTGGAAGGGAAAGGTCTACATCCTTTACACATTTCTCTACAAACACAGACACATTCCCTTGACCGATCTTAGAGCCACTGCAAAACATCTCTGGATCTATTCTAGAGATGCAACCAACTCCAACACATTCACTTGCTATAGCATCATAAAGACCTTGTCTCTAGGTCGAGCATCCATATCTATCAATGATAACATCATAGAGTCAAGAGTAGATCGTGCAAATCTCCAAGGATGAAAACATAATACACTCAATTTTGGTCATAATACTAGGGTATGTTTGAAAGGGCTAGAATGGCTAGAAAGCTATGTATCTAGTTTGAAATTCAAATTTCAGATTTGGGACTGCCCCTAGGATACCAAGAATGGCCACATGGCCATTCTTCTCATGCGCACAGTATTGATGGCCCTAGGGCATCTAAGGGCACCCAAGAATGGCCATAGGGCCATTCGTTTCATGCACAACATGTGGAAGAATAGCCATAGGGCCATTCTTGCATGACCCCAAGGCCTCAAGGTTATTTTGGAATGGTCGTGGAGCATCCAAGAATGGTCATAGGGCCATTCTTTTCATGCACAACATGTGGAAGAATGGCCCAAGGGCCATTCTTGCATGACCCCAAGGTCTCAAAGATCATTTTGGGATGGACATGGGGCATCCAAGAATGGCCATAGGGCCATTCTTCTCATGCACAACAGGTGGAAGAATGGCCCTAGGGCCATTCTTGCATGACCCCAAGGCCTCAAGGTCATTTTGGAATGGCCATGGGATGGACATGGGGCATCCAGGAATGGCCCTAGGGCCATTCTTTTCATGCACAACATGTGGAAGAATGGCTGGAACAATGGCCCAAGGGCCATTCTTGCATGACCCCAAGGGCTCAAGATCATTTTGGGATGGACATGGGGCATCCAAGAATGGTCCTAGGGCCATTCTTTTCACGTACAACATGTGGAAGAATGGCTGGAACAATGGCCCAAGGGCCATTTTTGCATGACCCTAGGGCCTCAAGGTCATTTTGGGATAGACATGGGGCATACAAGAATGGCCCTAGGGCCATTCTTTTCATACATAACAGGTGCAAAGACAATTCCTACATGACCCCAAGGCCTCAAATATCCACTTTTTTACTTTAAAGTGCATCATAGTACCTAAAATAGTGGCCATGGGGGCATCCAAGAATGTCCATGGTGCCATTATTTTCATGCACAACATGTGTAAGGACTATTCTTGCATGACCCCAAGGCCTATGTTTCATTTTGGGATGACCATGGGGCATCCAAGAATGGCCCTAGGGCCATTCTTTTCATGCACAACAGGGGTAAGGACCATTCCTACATGACCCCAAGGCCTCAAATATCTACCGTTTTACTTTATAATGCATCATAGTGCATGAAATAGTGGCCATGGGGGCATCCAAGAACAGCGCAAGTATTTTCCAGTAGCGAGCGATTCCTCCAAAATAGCGAGCATTTTTTTCTCTCTCTACTCTCACTCCCTCACTTTCGCACTCTCTTTCATTCTCTCTCTCTCTCTCTCTCTCTCTCTCTCTCTCTCTACTCTCACTCCCTCACTTTCGCACTCTCTTTCATTCTCTCTCTCTCTCTCTCTCTCTCTCTCTCTCTCTCTCTCTCTCGATCTCAATCTTACATCCATGCTCTCCCTCTCTGTTTAAACCCCCTATCTTATTTTGTATCTCTTTACACTCCTATGCTTACTCCTTATCTCTTGATGCAACTTAAAATTACTATACAAGAAGGTACAAGATACACCCCTCCCCTCTCTCTCTCCCTCTCTCTATGCATGAAACAATTACAATAGATTATGTCATGCAAATTACAATTGATGATTCAAACCCTCAATATAAAACCCACAATTATAAGTTAAACTATCCACTGTGGGTCTAACTACTGCAGAGGCTTCCTCACTCACACGAGGCACTTCGGTGCTTTTGGATCCTTCTGGTTGAGACATCCACCACATCATGTTGTGTATGAGACTTCTTAGAATAAGTTTTGGGAGCCATCTTCTATCCTCATGTAAAGGCTAATATGAAGGCACAACACACACAACAACACTTGTTAGGCTCTTAAAAGACAAAACACCATGATGATCAAAAAAATAAATACAAAGGAAGGGGGAGAGAGAGAGAGAGGGGGAGAGAGGGAGAGAGAGGGAGGGAGAACCTAGCAAGGGGGAGGGTTTGGAAAGGAGGCTAAAATGGAATGAAGTAGTTTATAGTGGGGTGATCTCCACTAGTGAGCCTTTAGATGCATTTTAGCACATGGTTCAGAGAGCCACATAGGCAATTCTAGCTTTGTGTGAGAGTAGCATCGAAGAAGAGGGTCTTGCTAATAAGATGGGTCCAAGAGTTAGTAGAAGTAGGATGGGACAAATGAAGAAGTTATAGAGAGGACTTCACCACTTGCTAGTGGAAAGGACTAGAGACAGTGATCTAGAAGAGGCACATTGTATTACCTAAACACTTGTGCGTATCATGGGGTCTTCTTGGATGAGATACAAAAGACCATGGGTGGAGAAATTTACCCAATTTAAGAAGAGGATAAGTGCATACATGTATGGTGTGGTGCACATCCTGGAGCCATAGGGAGAGATGGATTTCACCTAGGTAGGGGGAACTTACAAGCCAAATGCTTCTTTTGGAAGACGAGTTGTCTCTAAGCCAATAGTGACCACCTAGAGTAGTTGAAGAAAATCAAGTACATGGGATTAGCTACCCCATGGAATTGAGATATCTAACTAGAGGTGTTGTCTTATGGGGGAAGCACCAAAGTTAGCACAAAGAATCTAAGCTATGCCGAGATGGCATTGTGATAGCCACTAGTATACGAGTGTGCTAATCACGTAGCTTAGTAGCACTATGGAGAGGCTTGGGAGCCTAGGGTGTTACAAAAAGAAGGATATCCATTAAACTCCTTAGCTTGACAAATGCTAGATGGACGTCGAGCCTAAATCATTCCTTAGACTTGTGTGACTCTATAGGAGGGGTCTTGAATCAAGTGGGGGAGTGTAACAAGTCTGCTCGTTAATCAAGGTCGCGAACGAGCGATATGTGGCTAGTGTGTTTATGACGCACGCTTGATTGTGCGATGGAGCATGCATCCCGTAAAATGACTCAACGGATAGAGCGTGCATGCGAAGACCATGCCGTGATATGGAGTTCGGCATGGTCAGGCTTGCATCAAGTTGTGGTTATGAGCATGACTCGAGATGGTTGACAATCTCGTGGTGCAGGACATCAAGTGGCCGAGACGAGGGGGCTGGCCACAAAGGTGTGCTTCACAAAGAGAGTGTGGAGCATTAGTTATAATAAGCTACCCTAGTCCATAGGAACGACGGCCAAGGACGTGGAGAAGGCTGCCCGGTCCATTGAGAGAAGGATGGCTTGGTCATTGGAGAGGTCCGCCTGTTTGGAGTGAAAGGTCACCCTTCCATGTGCAATCGGTTGGCCAAAGGTTGGCAACCTTTGGTTAGCCTCATGAGAGGCAATGTGGGCATGCTGAGAAGGGGCACACGCAAGAGCTAGATGGTGGAGGCTTTGTGGCGGTCAATGGTGGCGATGGCCAGCACGACGGCGGGTGTTGAGAGCACCCGTGCCTTGAACACGTAATGAAGGCTGGCACATGGGGCTTGCGCTTGGGCTACCAGAGCGGAGCACAGAAGGGGCTGAGCCCATTGGAGTGTTGGTCGCCTACGCATCACAAGGAGGACCAGCCGGTGCGGGTAAGGGGATGGCTAGTGGGTGATGAGGAGGCCGTGTCTATGGTCGATTGGATGCGCCATGCACTTACGGGGTTGACTGCCTTCAATCAGGAGAGCTTGGCACTGTCAGCAAGTGAACACGGAGAGCCACATGCCAAGAGCCATGGAGAGGTGGTTGCACATAAGGTGGCAAGCCGCTTGTGCGCCGCCTGTGTGCCATGTACACAAAAGGGGTCAAGCCCTACGCGCCTGAAGATGGGCCTGGTTGGTCTGGTCTGCAGCCGAGTGCGTAGGCCAAGCCTGACGGATTGGGCTGGTCATCTGCGCTTGGCCAGTGCACATAGAGAGACTCCACAAAGGACATGGTCGAGCGGCACCATATGCTGAAGGCAAAGGGATCATCCATAAGCTGCCACATCAAATTGCCAAGCATCGACAATCTGACGTGGCAGAAGCAAGATGAAAATTTTCTCACATCAATTGCGCTCTAGCCCTTTTCACGTCGGATTCTTGTCCCAGCTTGTAGTGCCACGTCAGATTTCCAACCGTGGGTGACAATCTGACGTGGCATATACAGTGGCATATACATACTACACAAAAGTGTTATTTCATCTATTACCAAATTTTGTAACACAACTTCATAACTTTTATCTCCTATAGATTTATGGCCTTATGAAGACATTTAATAGAAATCTCTCTCTCTCTCTCTCTCTCTCTCTCTCTCTCTCTCTCTCTCTCTCTCTCTCTCTCTCTCTCTCTCTCTCTCTCTCTCTCTCTCTCTATTCCCATACTATTTATTATCATATCAAGCTTGTCCTTTGCATAGTCTTGTGTTGTTTGTCACTATAAATTGTTTTATCTCTCTTTATTGGGATATGTCAAATGTATAGGATCATTTGACCCTTATCCCTAGTGATATATCATTTATCCCTCATTGTTTAGACCCCTTTCTTGTAATATACATCTTCATTATTTATGTGCCCATTTCTTGGGATATACCAAGCATGTACAAGCTCATTTAATCTGACCAATTTCACCTCCTTAATTAGTGTGTGCCTCTGTATAGGACATAAAATTTGATGGTAGACATAGGTTTGTGCATGCAATGCTTTAATCTCTCTCTCTCTCTCTCTCTCTCTCTCTCTCTCTCTCTCTCTCTCTCTCTCTCTCTCTCTCATACTCTTTCTAAGGATAAACAAAGCGTAGAGGTTCATTTGATCTAATCAGATTCACCTTCTTTTTATGTGTGTTCCTCTGTAGAGGACCATTAATTGGCATAGACATAGGTCAATTCAAGCGACTACTCTATGCTCTCACTATATGATATCTCTCTCTCTCTCTCTCTAACCCGATCTTGCTACCACGTCTCTCTCTCTCTCTCTCTCTCTCTCTCTCTCTCTCTCTCTCTCTCCTTTCCCCTCTCTCATGAGATGTGGTAGCAAGATCTGGTTAGAGAGAGGGGGAGAGAGAGAGATAGAGAGATAGAGAGAGAGAAATATATCTTATCCTTACAAGTCTTTATAAGTTTATTTGTTAGGATACACCAAGCCCATAGGATAATTTGACCCACACCTTTTTTTCCCCTTGCTTGCTATGTCCACCTCCATTATTCATTTCTATATTTCTTGGGATACACTAAATGAAAAGGCTCATGTAACTTGATTTGTTTCATCTCCTTGCTTGATGTGTGTGCCTCTTGATTTCTTATACTCTTGGTATACGTAAAATCATTTATGTGGCTATTACTTGGGATACACTAAGTGGTGTAGAGGATAATTTAACTCGATCAATTTTTTTTTCTCACTTACTAGTGTATGCCTCTTAATTTCTTATACTCATGAGATACATTAAATGCATAGAATCATTTTATCCTTACCATCCCCCCCTTTCTTGTTGTAGATGGCGAGCCATGTCATGAGACTAGTCCTTCACAAATGCATTCAAGGTTAGACAATATCCAACCTTGGAGCATGTTCTAATGATAACATAAGTGGTTGGTTTACTTTGTATAGTCATCTATAAACAGAAAGAAATAAATGGATCATGTTAGAGATGGTGTAGGCATTAGTCCACAGAGATTTGAATGGACAATCTAGCTAAACACTTAAGAGGAGAAGAAACTATGTCTCAAGACAAAGGTAAAGGCCTAAAGGTTTCACCTAATGGCAACTACTGGAAGAACTCTAAGAGATGACCAATACCCTAATTTTCCCATTGTTGTTCAACAAGGCCTTCCTAATTTGTATGTGTTTCCTCACAAAGACATATGGGTGTCTACATTCATACTTGATTAGAGTGATGTGCCATGAGATGAGAATTGTATAAATACATAATGATGCAATTATTTTTTGTGCCACATTAATTTATTAATTATATATTTAAGCACATTTCAGTCCCTAATTATAACCCTAAATGTAACCCTAACCTTACATGTAACCCTAACCTAACCCTAAATTTTTTAATTTAAATATTTAAGTTTCTTGGATTATCTCTCCCTTGCCCTCCCATCCTCTCTCTCTCTCTCTCTCTCTCTCTCTCTCTCTCTCTCTCTCTCTCCTCTCTCTCTCTCTCTCTCTCTCTCTCTCTCTCTCTCTTCATGGAGGTCAAGCTACTATTCCCCCAGCTTACTGGTGATGCTGACATGTGTGTTCCATCGTGCAATGGAAAAGGTATTGTTAGCAAGGACTTTTTGATTAAAAAATCTTATCCCAAGGAGTTTAAGTCCTTAGATGCCATCATTCATAGAGAAGATGAGGAAAATCATGTGAGCCTTATTCCACATCAAGATATGGAGGGTAATGACCTCTATATCCTTGAGGGGTCACTTTCTCTCTTGTATGAGGTGACATTCACTTCAAAATGTCATACACCCACGTGTAGTCAAGTGTTTGTGGATCTTGAAAGTCCCTCACAGTTTGTTGATAAAGTTCCCTTATGGACAGAGGTTCCTCACAATTTGTAATTGATGTGGAGGATGATACAAGCCATAGGCTAGAGTTCAATGTGCATATTCAAGATTAAAAACCAATTGGAAGATCTAGAAAGATTCATTTCTTAGATGAAGAGACAACTGTGGGCAGTGAATTCACATATACTAGTGTGGTGGAAGCACCAATACATCAAACCTTATGGGCAATTAGGAGAAACTTTTGGGGAAGGCATAGAAGTTGGTGTTTATGATAACACATATCAAAGGCCATCCAACATGTACTTGTCTAGATTTCATGGGAAGGATTGAAAAGAGGAAGCCATATCTTGCATGCAAGCACCTATACTTTGTGTACCTGAGGGTTCTCGACCTCAGCCAAAATGAGAATATGTTTATTCATCAACCAATGTTGGCCGAAAGGGATGTCATTGAGGCTCTAAATAGAGACAGGACATACCCAGAGTTGGTGGCCTAGAGTGTAAGCAAGTACAAACATTTGTATTAGGCTGACCTTTTTTCAATTTTTTGAACTTGGCTTGTGAACAATATGGATGCAAAGGGATTCCAAAACTTCAATGGCTAATGTCCTTATCCACTTAGGGCATGAAGATCTTTTTTGTATGTAATAACATGACTTTTTATTAATATGGATGGAAGGGATTAATATGGATGGAAGGGATTACAACACTTTAAACATTATGTGTGATTAATGGATGGAATAGAATGCTACACTTTCTTCACTAATTTATTTGTCCATTTGTCCACTTTTTTGTTGCAAGGATGTTGTACTAACATGTGAGAGAGAGATAGAGTGGGACAATAGAGAGAGAGGGAGTGTAGGGGTTGGGTATGGAGAGGAGAGAATGTGAGTGAGGGAGAGAGATACATACTACGAAGAGAGTAGAGAGAGAGGGAGTGTAGGGGTTGGGTATGGAGAGGAGAGAATGTGAGTGAGGGAGAGAGATACATACTACGAAGAGAGTAGAGAGAAAAAAAAGCGCTCGCCAAAAAGGAAGATTCGCTCGTTATTTACAAATTACTCGCCAAAAAAATGTGTTCCATCTTTATCCAAATTGCTCGAGCCACTTACTACGAAGTTCTCTTCTATGTTGACTCAAACCTTTGGCACTACGGCACAAAGTATGGGGCATTCTAGCACCCTATTGTTGTTGATTTAAAGACATTCACTCAACAACTATGTCAATCTCTAAACTCTATGGTTAGCATCTAACCATGAGTCCTACTAGGCCGTGATAGTAGCCTTAGACTTTAACTTCTCAGTGTAAATATAAATAGCAAAGTCCCTAAAGAAGTTGCTCAAAACTTTATGGTACCACCTCATAGCCATCTATCATGCTTGTGCATAGCTTGAAAATAGTTTCATGCATACTCAACTACACACTGAACACTCTTACCAATTTGGTTTAGCACCAAATTGACAAGGTTAGGTCTTTATCTAGAATAACAAGCACCTAAGTTTTGTGATTTTCCATAAAATATGAACTCGTTGCATTAGGGGAAGGTTGAGGTCTATGGGGGGCCTTTAAGCTGCCATGAGATTAAGGAGATGATTAGTGTGAAGGCCAATAGGAAAAATACATGTGTACAAAAACGTTGGGTTGATTAAGACCCTAAATCTTGTGGTCAAAGGTAGAATCTTACCTTTTTCAGATCTGCCAGCAAAGAAAATCTTCAATATCTTTTTTTTAAATATTTTTTTAAAGGAAAAGTTTCAAAAAGTTACCCCCCCTCACTTCCCTCTTCCCTCCAAAAGTAGGGGCGTGTTTCTCTCTCCTCCCTTTTAGACTAACCCACTTTCCCCATCTACCACTCACTACGCCCTCACTTGCAGCCCCATCTTCATCCCCAACTTGAGGAAAGCTCTTTGCTACCACCTACTCAGAGAAAGCTCTGTTATCAGCCTCTTTCTCTCTCTAGAGGAAGCTCTGTTATCAGACTCTCTCTCTCTCTCTCTCTCTCTCTCTCTGTGCAAGCAGGCACCTAATGCAATCTCTCATTAGCTTTCTTTTGAGGAAAGCTCTTTGCTACCAGCTACTCAGAGGAAGCTCTGTTATCAGCCCTTCTCTCTCTCTCTAGAGGAAGCTCTGTTATTAGACTCTCTCTCTCTCTCTCTCTCTGCCTCTGCATGCAGGCACCTAATGCAATCTCTCATTTGCTTTCTTTTGAAGGTTTAGCTTTCTCTGTGTGTGTGTGCATGTGTGTGTGTGTGTGCATGTGTGTGTGTGTGTGTGTGTGTGTGTGTGTGTGTGTGTGTGTATTGTGTGTGTGTGTGTATGGATTTGTAGCAAACTTCTTTGAAGCTTTAGCTAGCTCTCTCTCTCTCTCTCTCTCTCTCTCTGAGCAGGTATTTGCTTTTTTGCCATATTCTTAACATTCACTTTCTTTTCATTTGGGCCATCTATGGCTCTTCAGTGTGTACGCAGGCCATCATCCACTATCGAGTCCATGGCTATTTCCACAGTACAGGATGATGAAGGTTATTGGATTCCTACCGTTTTTAAGCGGTTCATGTGGATAACGAAGGTTTGGAGCACTTGAGCCAATTTCTCCTCCTGCACTAAATATCCGGGAATGGCCCATTCCAGACCCCACCACAATGGAGAGCTTTCAGCGCAGGATTTTCCATGACATTCAGTCAAGCCTAAAGGCTGCATATGGATCCCACAGGATAAGTGTATCTCTTTTCATGCCTTTACATGTGTTTATTGCTATTTTCAAAGCAGGAAAGTTCCATCGCACCCCAACAATGTAGATAAGCAAACATGGCGCCTTTGAAGTTCTAGATACATTTCTAAAAGGCGATTGGACCACCAAGGTGGCAGAACATAAGGGCGATGTAATAAAGTGCTTAGCGGTAATGTCAATGGTAAGATGCAGGTATCAGATAGGCAAGCAAAATCTAACTATGGTGTACCCTATTAGAAGGTGGAAATGCTCGCATGGTGAATGGGAGGCTTTGGACTCTGATCTCTATGCTAGGGAGGAGGTAGAACTTCATATTGAAGTTCACCCAGGAGAGGAGCATACAGTGGTAGTTAATGATGATTGGAATTTTGCTCAATTGAGAGATCGTATTGTCATGTCCTTTAATGTAAGGAACCAATTCAAGTTTGTTGTTTCTAATCGACCCATGCGTCAAAGGTCAGAGAAACATACACTCTGTGTGTCATTGGAGCCCCCTAGAGTCCTTAGCTTGAAAGACTATTAAGTTGCAGACTTAGGTAACATTTTGAGTGATTTTGGGCGATAATTTGTAGCGGTGTACTTTTGAATACAAAATTATTGATTGCACCATAGTCCCAATGTCCTCTGTATTTCACTGTGCAATTTGGATTTTAATTTTGTTAATTTTAAAATTTTTAAGTATGTTCTATAAATTTATTAAATGTTATAGTGGAATGCTTTATAAGAATAGGTTTTGCTCTATAAAGCTCATTTCATTCTTAAGATCTTGCAGTTTCTATTTCCCTTCAACATCCCGCCATGGCTTCAAGCTCTAACTCGCTACGCGCAAAACTTGAGAAAATTGGGCTCTCAGCAGGTGCAGGTGAGAACATCGCCATTTTTTAGGGGGTGACTGATATGCAGAAAACTATAGACCTTCATGCAAAGGCTTTTCAAGAGCAGGTCCAGTACATGAATGATGTAGTGGCACAATATGTCGTGCAATTGCCTGAATCCACCACTAAATGGGTTCCAGTGGACTTAATCAGGCATATGTACCATGGTGACAAGTCGTTTCGATTCAGGCTCAACCGATTTTTGAAAGGGCTTACATCTAGCAATTATAGGGTCAAAGATGATGACACCGTTTATGAATTGCAGGTTGGTAATGTAGGCACCACCTTCCTTTCATGGGATATGACGTTAGCACTGTTTCTGCACAAGAAGCCAGGGATACAGAAAAAAAGAAGGGAAAGGCAGTGAGTAAAGAAGTAGATCTTGTGAAGGAATCCAAAGGCGAGGTGGAAGAGGTTTTCTCAGAAGAAGATGAAGCATCCATGGCCTTGATGCTTCTTCAACAAGGGTCAACTGAGGATGAAGAGCCTCATCGTGACCTCGAAGGGGATGAAATTGTGGAGGAGATCCCTGAGTTGGATGTAACCGCTTTGAATCCCATCATCATGGATAATAAGGAATTTCTTTTCCTTGATGACATTTGTAAATCCTTGGGGTTAAGGGAGGATGAGGCCCTAAACATATTAGCAATTGGGTCTGGTTTCTGCAAAGAAGACACACTTGAGCAACAGACTGCAGGTGTACAGATTGATTTTGATGACCATGATCTTACCAAAGCGCTAGCATTCCAAGGTTATGATACAGAACGTACAATTGAGGAAACTGTTTCCAATGCTCTTGTTGCTATAGAAAATGTAGCAGCAGAGTATGAAAGTGTCCCTCAAGAAGCATTTCAACCACATAAGCGCTTGCATGTAGATACATCAGCGTGGAAGCAGCATAGACATATGCAACCCACGCATTAGCCAATGTGATGATGACATTGAGGTGGGGTTAAATCAAAGTTGTGCCTTCATATTTATAAGTGAGTTATTACTAACACTTGATTTTTTTCCTTGTAGAAAGCTTATATTTTTGACAAGTTTGCTGCACGTGGAGGTGGAGTTCGTGTGCAATCCGATGGACGAGACACCTCCCTGATTCATTACCTTCCTAGCCTCTCTCCATCATTTATTCGAGTAATCCATTTAGAGTACTCTGAGGAGGCACAAGCAGAGCTCATCAAGTGTAAAGCTCTAAGTGGGGTTCTCACCGAAGATGGGCTAGCAAATAATGCAAACAAATGTATACTTATTAGCAGGGAGGCAGCTATGTATACATTTGCAGGCAACTACACCGGCCACGTGCTAAGCCATTGTGCCACTTCAATCTCCAAAGGTGTAACCAATCCTATTATTATAGCTAATAGCCTAGGTGAGAAAGCCACGCAGAGTGATGAAGCTAAAGAAGCTCTCAGAAATCTTCTCAGGAACTTGTAATTTTCTTTCTACGAAATCAATACAAAATGTATACTTTTTTAATTGTAATGTTTCTAAGAAGTCTGAACCATTTCTCTTGTTTATTTGTTGTGTCAGCACTGTGCCCTCTAAACTTTTGGCAGGCATGTGAATGTGTAGGAAATTTCATTGATAATGATCAAATATTTGTTCTTTGAATGTCACTTAACATCCAGTTGAAATCTGGCAGTACAAAATCTGAACAATTTTTAAAAAATCAAAATTTTTTTTTTATGTTTTTTGATGTTTGTAAGCATATTTTTCATCAAAAAAGTGCACATAATGCTGGAAAGAGTCCAAAAATTTAAAAAAAAAGGCTGTGCGCTACGGCGCGAATTTCTGCCTTTCAAACTGCAGGCCAGGCTTGAATTCGCGCCGTAGCGCACAGCCTTGTTTTGATCATTTTTTCACACATTAGTGCATTGTGTGCACTTTTTTTGATGATTACTCTGCCTAGAAACATCAAAAAAAAAAGAAAACTGTTGCTTTTTTAAAAAATGTTCTATCTAATGCCAGACTTCACCAGGTGATTTTGAGCCCCAAATAACTTTTTTTTTGTCCCTGAGCTTTTCTAAGGCCTTATTGAGCTTTAAGCCTTTTTTTTGGACCTAAAATAAATTCAATATAATTTTGTTTCTGCACTATGTAAGGATCCTTTGTTCAATGCCAACAACAATACCACGTATAACAAGATAATGTTTCACAATCACCTTATCAATAATATAAATTTTGTTCCTGTTTAACTAAGTCTCTTAATACATGATCAACAGTTTTACCCATTCAAACAACAGTACAAGAAATGAAATATCTGCTTTTATAACACAGTTGAAACAAATAAATACGTTGGTTAACGAGTCATTGACAATATCTTATAGATTCAAAAAAATATATTACAATGTCGAGATTACAAAAGGCACAAAGGCCGCCGCCTAAAAGCTTAATCCTATCCTATAAAGCCTTCCTTATGGAGCGCTTTATCTTGACGTAAACGTAGTGCAAGTGCCATGTCAACAGGCTTTAGGGTCACCCTTTTGGCGTGAGCATGGCACAGCACCAAATCTTGAAACAGAGAGACCAAAATTGTTTCTGACGCCTCTTGGAGGGCCTCCAATGCCGTACTCTGTACCCGAGTGACCCTGTCACTGTACTTGTCGATGACTTCTTTTACAACTCTTGCAAAAGGGGCCTTCGCCATGATGGGGTCTGTGCTCTTTTGGTACTTTCTGATTTCTCGCAGAGCCACGGTCCCTGGTTTCCATCTTCTCTTCTTGTTGGCTACAGGGGGTGGTGGTGGATGCGACCTCTCTTCCCATGGTTGTCTATCATTTCTAAATTTTTTTCACCTTTCTTGCTCGGCTGGATCTAGATTTAGTCTTCTTTTACTTGCTTCTGCCTTCTTCTTTTCTTGTTCTTGTTTTAATCTGCATGCTTCTTGAATTCTTTGTTCCCGTCTTTCCCTCTCCCTTTGCACCTCCTGCTCCAGTCTTTCCCTCTCCCTTTGCTCTTCCTGCTCCAGTCTTTCCCTCTCCCTTTACTCCTCTACTTGTCGTCGATCCTCCTCTTCCATCTCCACCTCTTGCTGCCTGTTTGCACGTTCCTTCTTTCTCTTGACACGAATCTTTATTCTTTGTTTTTTAGGTGGAGACGGGGGCTGACGCCTCTCAAGTTCCTCATGTAGTGTTTCTGCTAAGAGCCTATCCTGCTCTTCACGATGGCTTATTTCCTCTGCTTCATAGAAGTCAGTAGCCTGTTGATACTGCTCTTGCTCAATACACAGAAGTGCTTCCTGGTCTTCCTCAAATGCGACCCTTAGCTCCTCTTCTAGCTGCTGAGGGAATAGGGCTTGCGGTTGCTCTCTTCTTCTATGCTCCTCCTCATCAATCTGGCGTTGTTGCTCTTCCAGCACACGCTCCTGCTGCTCAGCCTCAGAGGTCGGGGGAATGGTGTACGCATGGCTCTAAATGAGCCGGTGTACACCGGCTCTAAATGAGCCGGTGTCTCCAGGCTGCTTGGAGACATCCTCAATATTGTCCAGTCCTGAAAACACATCCGGCTGTACATCTTCCTGTCGGGTCTCTACCTCTCTGTCCATGCTTGTATGCTTCTTTTTGATACGTTTTTGCACTTGTTGAAATGCCTGTGCCGCGGCGACTGCGTGTATCAAGTTGTGTGCACCAGACGGTACGTTTGGGTTCTCAGTTTTGCGTGCAGTGTGCTTAGTCCTAGCCATACATTGACTTACACGAGTGAATGAACGTGAAAATGTAATTTTAAAACTCACTTTTACAGGTTTATATAGTTTTTGAAAAAAACTTATTAATAAAAAAAATCTCGACATTAATAAAAAAGCTTTAACTTAAAAAAGGCTACAATTTTTTAATATGGAACCCATTTTCGACCCATACGCCTCCGCGCAGCGAACCACTCACGCATCCCATGCACGGCACTTGATGCTCGCCATGCAATTGCTCATTGTGCAGATTGACATTTTTTACAACCCTTCGTAGTAATGACACCTGCCCTTTTGGTTTCTGTCGGCGTCAACCTCCCAAACTGCGATAAAACCAATTAAACATCTCATGCAAGGCATTACTTTTTTCCTTACCACCTCCACCATGTCGCGTGTTCTTAAAGTATGCTGCCTTAGCTTGATAATGAGAGCGCTCCATTCCTTGGGTGCTCCAAATTGCCATTGGACCATATTCGTCAAGAAAAAACTGTGTGTGGGCAAATATAATGTGCTGCAACAAAGATCATATCAGAATTTTACTATTTGGCGATTAATATCAGTAAATAGATAGAAAGGCAAATATAATGTGCTGCAACAAAGATCATATCAGAATTTTACTATTTGGCGATTAATATCAGTAAATAGATAGAAAGGTAAATACCATATAGTGGGTGATATGTGTTTCTCCCCATGCATCAACCATTTGCTGAGTAAATGTATGTATTGCAGTCTTTAAGTTTGCAATCTCCTCAGCAACAAGTGGAGCCTTTTCTAGCAATTGAATCATTTTGTCAAGTGACTCCCACAACCTTGCCCGCTTGAGACCAAGCTTTGCATTATTCCCACGATAAGTGGTGCATTCACAAATGGCCTTCCATAATTCATATTTTGTGTGACTATTGTACCCCTCGTAATTTGAGAGAAGGTGTCTTGCTTTGGACCCACCCATGCATATTTTATTTGGATTATCCTGACCCGGTCCTGACTTTTTAGTATCCTTAGTTAACTTTACAGCACCACCATGAAGCCCCACGCTTGAAAGGACATCTTCCAACTTACTGATGCATTCGTTGCGAAGATGTTCAGGCTCCATATTCCATGCATAATTGATATGTAACTTCAGTAATTTGTCCATTATGCGTAACCTAGCATGAAGTGTGCAAATATGAACACGGGAAAGTGGAATCTCTAATATAGGGCTCCATGAGATATCTTCTTGATCACGATTAGGCGGACAATTGGTATTACAATTCATGATGCCATTAACCCACTGCATAGGTTTCTTTGGATCTTTGTTTTGCGTTGTACTCATTGAAGTTGGTTGTACATTTTTTTTGCCCTTTGCATGAGATTTGGTCGTCTTGGTGGCTGCAACCTTACCTGAAGCTTTGCCGCGATCAATATACTCTGATTTTGAATGGCAGCAATAAATACATGGAAAAAAAGTATTTGCTCCTAGCTTGCATCCCAGCATACACTTCAATGTCTTTAAATCACTTGCCATGTGCCACTCAACTGTGAATGTTCCTACATCTTCCACATGCAAAGTTTCTCCTTTTGATTGCAATGATATGACATTTGGGATGCCTGTTCGGGTAAGGTACCATCGCAATGTATCATTCGTCTCCTGTGGAAGCTCAAATGCTGACAACCACCATATATTCTTTTCTGATTGCACTCCATAGTAATCTTTTCCCTGAGATTGACTTCCCTTGTTGGAATTTGAGGCTTGTGCACTACAGTCAAGAAGATTATCATCCTGTTCCAGATTTCCTTTGATAGCCCTGTTCATAAGTGTTAGGCTGACTCTTTCTAATTTTCGTCCTTTTACAATTTGACACTCATCAAGCTTTAACACAAACACAGCCTGACCTTGGCACTCCTCAATGCTTAGACCATAATAAGAAATCATAGCTCTTTGAAGGGTCCTTAAATCAATAAAGACATTGTTGTACTTGTTGTATTCAAATACCTTTGTAGTACATACAGGCAGAGCATCCTCCACATGACGATAGCCACCTAACATGGTCGCAATTTCTGAGTTTGCACTTTTTCTTGCCATGGTTACACTGTATGGAGTTGGTAGCATGGGTCGAAGAAAACCTTTAGCACGATGACCTAGTGTAAACACCCTGTAAATGGCTTCATATCCCTTCCTACTGACACCAGCACTATCACATGCATCCATAATCTGTATGGGGCTTACCATATTTTGCAGCTCTCCAGAAATTTTGTTTCGGATTTGCTTAGATATTTTGCATGTGGTATCTTCTGCAGCTTATATATGTCTGATAACTTAACAACATGTTTCAATATGCCTGCTCTACATTCCTCAGCACCACCTTCATATCCCATCATATCCCCAGCAATATCTCTACATGGAATATAAATACAAAATAAAATCAATATGTTTCACAAAACAGAAAGGCCTGCAAAACAATGGCAAGAATAGAAGTTACCTTGTTGCTCGTACACGTTGTTTTCTTGCTCCACTTAGGGTTGCCAAGGTTTCTAGGGACTGACGCTTTCTTTTCCGTTATCGAAAGCCTACTGGAAGCTTCTTCAGGCTTGCAAGGTGTCGTTGCTTGTTTCGTGCATCCTGTTTGGCTGCATTCACCTTGTCCCGTTCAATATCAAAGGCCTACTTAAGCAACAAGTTGTTCTTTTGGAGCTCCTGATTCTGAGTTTTCAAGTTGTTCACCACTTCTTCAAGCCTATCAATGTCCTTCTTGTGTTGCTGTTGCAACTCAAGCCATAAGCCTCAGAAATGCAGTCTTGAATGCGATTCCTGAGCTGCAACAAAAGAAAGCCTCCTACAATAGCCAAATAGACCATTAGCTCCATCACCTACATAACTAAGAAATGTAGTGATATTAACAAAATGAGGTGGAGCATTGGTGAGCGGGTCAATAGGGTATATGAATCCATTCGTCCAGAGGTTAATACATTTTCGCCCTTGTGATCGAAGAGTACCCAATGGCACATCGGTCACACCACTTGATTTTGTGCTGCGGATGGTAGCATACTCAGCAGCCAAATCTACATGTAACATAAACTTTGCTGCTCTGTTAGATATATCTTCAAGTGGCATTTTCTTTAGGGTTAGGCAATGCTGAAAAGAGCTTCTTGTAGAACACAATGCAAGAGTGAGGATAGGGTATTCTGAGGAGAGTGCAATGAAGTTTTGCTGTAAAAAATATTAGAAGGTCATAGATCTTCTGATTAGGTAATAAGAGAAAGGACAAGGAAGATGGCAAGAGGCATAGAAAATGGTAGATTGAGGTTTTGCAGCATAATACAGTAGAGAGAGAGAGAGAGAGAGAGAGAGAGAGAGAGAGAGAGAGAGAGAGAGAGAGAGAGAGAGAGATGTAGATTGCAGACAGAAGTAGGGGATATGTATGGTAAAAATGCAAGAATGGAAAATGGTAAGCTTTGAAGCTATGGAGGTTGACAGAGGGATTTTCTGCACTTCAATGGGGGAAAGACATGAGAGAGAGAGAGAGAGAGAGAGAGAGAGAGAGAGAGAGAGAGAGAGAGAGAGAGAGAGAGAGAGAGAGCAAAAAATGATAAAAAGATGAGGCATGGAGGATGAGAGAGTGTGAGATATCTGCATTTGGAAGTGCAGAGGTTATGGAAGCTTACTAATCAGAGATGCAGAGCCATGGCACACCCAAATGTGAGAAAGGGGAAGAGAAAGAGAGTGGTAGAGAAACGAGGGCGTCTTAGAGAGAGAATGTAGAGAGAGAAAGTGGGGGGGACCTAAACGTGGAGGGAAGAGAGGAGGGAAGCTTTTCAGCCATTTTGAATTTGGGGAAACCAAAAAGTTACCCCCATTTTAGCTCAAACAAATATATATTTGAAACAATAGAAATGCATAAAGATCCCCTTGTCAGGACTAGTCAAAGTATGCTTAGAGTCCTTAAGCAAAAGTACTTAAAAACATAATATGGCAGCTTAAAGGGCCCCCATAGACCTCAACCTTCCCCTAATGGGAAGTCAACACCTATATCGGTTAAATGAATCTATCACTTTCTTTCAAAAAATTTATCACCCCAATTTAACACAAGGTTAAGAGGGCATGAAGGGTCCACCCCTGAGTGAGCACTCCGTTCTCAGTACACATAACCCAAGAGATTCGTCTGATCACTCTGGATCAGCGCTCACTCTTCTTCTCATAGAAACCTCGCAAGACCTCTCAGGGACACTCCCATCCTATTAAACGAAAGGAGCAATGACATACTCCAAAGGTGGGTAGAGTAGCTCCGTACTCTATCTACAAGCCGTGTTAAACAATTAGTCCGTTAACATCATGAACATCCAGGTTTCAGTAAACTTTGAATTGAAAGATCACTACAGTTCCACTCTAAGATTATTACAAATCTTAGAATAATTCATCTCTACTATGGACCATGCATGAATGCTTGCATCTCTATGGACTAAACATAATATACTTTGGTTATTAAGTAGCACAACACTATGGTTGTTTAGTACGTCCTCATCCAAGATATCGTCTCATGAATCTAGGACCATACGAGTATTGTCAGACTCTCCATCTTGATTTTGTTAAGTGCAACATTCACTAAGCCTCAATGGGCTAGGCTATAGCATCATGGCCCAAAAATGTAAGACAAAAATGGGCAATGGATTGATTTGCATTATCCCAACAATGGAAACTAACGTCCATTTATGCCCACACAAAGTGGGTGGGTTGTTACAACTTCCACATCTTATAAAAACAAAGATTTTATGATGTTAGATCGATGTAACACCACTACGGGCGTTACCACAGGAGGGGACGCTCACCACCCAGCCATAGAGGAAGAATGAGGATTGCCCCTCATCCCCCAGGCTATATAGTGTGTGGCCTGCCGTCCACACTAGCCTGGCCGCCCATGACTCCGCATGGGCGTCCTCTCCCACTGAACCCTGAATGGCCACGTCCTTGGCCATTCGGTCTGCCGCCGCCGTCGGTCACAGGCGTTATAGCCTACGTGACATTACCTCCCCTTAAGAAGAGTTTTTGTTACGCTGCGCACGATCTAACTTTTTACTCTCAAATGCAATTGGGTGTCCCCTTTGCATAAGTACGGCCCCAATGGCCTCATTACTAGCGTCTATTTCCAAGACAAACGGCTCATTTGGAACGACAATAGTCAAAACAGGTGCAGCTGCTACGGTCACCTTGAGCTTATCAAAGCTCTTCTGTTGGGCTTCCCCCCAACTAATGTTTTTAGTTTTTGACCGTAATTGGTCAGTCTCAACGGGACTGCGATCTTCGCGTAGTCCTTCACATACTATCGGTAGAACCCTGACATGCCAAGAAAAATCTGCAGTTCCTCGAGATTCTTCGGCGGTGGCCATTTAAGAACAGCCTCTACTTTTTCTGGCTCCATCCGCATACCATTGGCGGATATAATATGGCCAAGGTAGTGAATTTCTATTTCAAAAAATTCACATTTGCTCTTCTTTGCATATAGTTTGTGCTCTCGCTCAAACACTAGACGCAAATGCTCTATGTATTCTTTCTGTGCCTTACTTCTATGTCTTACTGTACACAAGAATATCATCTAGGAAAACTACTACGAATTTTCCCAGATATGGACGTAAAATGCTGTCCATCAGCGTCATAAACATCGCTGGAGCATTGGTTAGCACAAATGGCATAACCAAAAACTCAAAATGCCCGAAACGGGTCCTAAATGCTATCTTCACAACATGCTTTAATTCTAACCTGATGATACCCACATCTCAAGTCTATTTTTGTGAAGTATCTCGATCCATAGAGTTGATCAAACAACTCATCCATGCATGGCATCGGATACTTGTTCTTAATCGTTATCTGATTAAGAGCCCTATAGTCTATGCACATCCGCATAGATCCGTCTTTCTTCTTTACCAGAAGAATCGGCGATGCCCACAGACTTGAACTAGGCCGAATAAAGCCTTTGTTCAAATATTCCGTCAATTGTTTTTCCACCTCCTGTGCCTCAGAGTGGCTTAATCTATAAGCAGGTTTGCTTATAGGTTTTGATCCTGGCATAACTTCGATGCCATGGTCTACTTCTCTAGATGGTGGTAAACCATTTGGTAAATCATCAGGAAAAACATCTTGAAATTCCTCTAATAAATTCATTAAAGTATCTACGTAGTTTTTCTTTAATGTCTCTTTCACCTTGGATTTTTTCTTGTTTGAATCGCATGCATGCCAAACAAGGTTTTCAAACAGTGGGTCTCGTCCAAGGCTATTTTGTTTTCCTTGTTTGTCTACGTAAACATCAATTACGGTTTCATCAATGGAAACAGAATTCAAAAGAGGGTAACAAGCATATACCTCTGCTATCTGGTCTCTGCGGATTGCTGTACACAACTCCATGGAGGAAATAAGTGGTGTGGCAGGGACAATACGGTCGCCCTGCAGGGTAATGACTCTACCTCTATGCTCAAAACATAGCGTATTATGTAAGTAATTCTGAGCTAGACTCCCTGCCTAGATATACGTTTGCTCTGGCTAAGTGCATGACCTAAAAGTCAAGCGGAGCCTCGTAGTCCTGCATAGATAATGGGACTCTTAATACTACGGTATTCCATACTGTTTTGTCATATCTGTTGGCTAGGCCAACAGTATACTCATGATCGCTCTGGGTCTCAGTCAACCCCAACTTCTTGACTAACGAGTAGTTCAAGAAGTTGTGGCTAGCACCATCATCGATAAAAACTGTGACTCTACGGCCACCTATGGTGCCATACATGCGCACCATGTCATGCGGACCTACAGTAGGTTGCCACATCGCTGGTGTCACTGAACAAGCATGATGCTCATCATCACAATGACACACTGTCACCTCTCTGAACTCTGCGGAATTGAGAGGGAGTTTCTGCATTGTATGCAACTGCCTAGAGGATTTACCATCTTTTTTGGGCTCGTTGCCACTCGTGCTAGCTTTAGGCTTTGGACACTCAGCCTTCATGTGCCCTACATCATTGCAATTAAAGCAGCGATTTTTCTTTCGCGCTTTAATATACTGCTCTTTCTTTTGGATTTCGATGTCTCTTTTCTTCTTGGATGGTCGCGGTTTTTTAGACCAATGACCACCCTGTCCTTCCTGGTCCGTCCTATCCCCTTGTTTATCACTGCGGAACCCTTTTCTTTTAAGTCCCGACCTCCTCTTTTCACTACCCTCAGCCCTGCTCGAACCACCATGTGCACTACGGCGCTTGATGTCATTGAATATCTGCGCATACTTAATTGCCTCTGCTAAGTCTTTAGGCTGTATAGGGGCTCTACGTACTCAACTTAATCATCTTTGAGGCCTCTTTTAAAGCCTCGCAATGTCTGGAATGCATCGATCCCCTTTAGCTTGAGTACTATTTCCCTATAGTCTGAGATGTGTTGAGTCAAGGATTTGTTCTCCATCGAGCACTTGTCCCATAACTCCCAGCTTCTCTCCACCACTATTAGGGATCGGGCTCATACCCGCGCTCCTAGCCGCTAAAAATGACTTGTGAAAAAAAGTAGCGGGCCCGTGTATAAGCGCGTGTATCATCAATAAACCAAAATCATTCGTTTAGAATTTTCAAGTACCTGTCGACCGTATGGTCTCATGGCTATCTCAAACTGCGCGTCCGTAATACGTCCCTCGGCTCTGAAGATGGCCCACGTGTCACGTCTGCTATGTCGGCGAGCATACGCAGTATCGTGGGTTGTGGGCTTCCTCCCCGTAACCCGTCGTCGCTGTATCATAATCAACACAATTTGTAAGATTAAAACAATCATAGAATCAATGAATTAAGTAAACAATCAAATAAAGTGGCAAGATACGAACTCTGCCTCCCATGACTCGACGTCGCCAGATCCGAAATGCGAAGATCCAATGGTCTCCATCTGGATCCGTCATGCCTCCACATGTTGCTTGCTCTTCACGCCACCCTCTGCTCGTTTCTTTGCCTCCTTCCACTCGCGTTTGTGCGCAGTGGGTAGGTTTCTCGGCAGGATAGCCACCCGCAGCTACATTTAGCCGGTCATCGTACGCGAGTTTTTTAAGGTGAGATCTTTTATTACTTAAGATCTCCCTTATTCGCGTCCTTCCCCATACATCCGAGAATGTAGCATGTGGGGGATTGGGGTACCGACTATGTACAGCCTCTACCAACTAATCGGCTATTTTGATCTTTAAATTTAATAAAACAATTTCTATACAAGTTTGATACTACCCCACGCATGTACTCCATTACCTCCCTCCCCCTCGCATCCATCACTATCCCGCTCCTATCCGTCACATCATAGCAGATCACTCTCTCCACCTCTCTCATCTCCTCCTCTTCCGAACTGTCTCCTCTAACTCTTCTCCCTCTATCTCCTCTCTCACCGCGTGCCCTACTACCTCCCCCACCTCCCCCACCTCCCCCACCAAAGCACCCGCCGCATCCTCCACTCCCACTCTTCCTACTGCTGTGGGTGGAGTCATGACTAAGGGATTGTCTACGTGACGGTGGCTGTGAGCCCTGACGTGACGGTGGCTCTGAGGGAGCACGTGATGGTGGCTGTGAGGGTGTGCGTGAGTGTGTCTGGGACGAGGTATGTCTCCTCGGTGGACGTGGAAGAGGAGAAGCTGCATGCCGTCTCGTCGAACTCGTAGGCATAAATGGCACACTAGAGTGCCTTGGATACTCACGGTAGGGGTATAGACACCAGGCATGGAAGGAGGGGGATGGATATACATGTACTCTGTAAGCTCAACTAGACCAGGATGGCGCCCAAAATGATTTAGCATCTCCATCAGGTACGCAAATGGATCGGATGAAGAACCTGGAATATCCATAAAGAATCTGCAAAAATAATCCTCATGTACATCATGGGCTGTCTCTTGACTCACACAAATATCATCATTCAAGTCACCTATCAGCTTGCAAACCATAGAAACAGGAAACACAGTCTCGTGTATACACCCGTCTAGAAACGCGTGTATACACCCGTCAAAAAATGCGTGTATACACCCGTCCAGAAACGCGTGTATATCCGCGTGAACAGACTGTGCAGACTGGATACACGCGCTTTTACACGCGTTTCTACACGCGACCTGCGCAAAAAATTTTTTGAAAGGGACGACCGACTCCGACAATGTGTCCTTATAAAAGGCCCACTGTCACCCCTGTCAAAATCGTTCACCCAAAATCGTGTGCACAGAAGCAAAAGGACGGAGACAAACCCAAAAAGTAAAGAGAAAATAGCATAAACAAATCTGAGGAAGGAGACAAGGCAAAGGACAAACTGACTCACCTCTGAAAAAGTGAGTCTTCTTTCTTGGTCGGCTTCCTCCCGTGTGTGCTCCTTCTCTTCTCCCTCCTTGGAAGAGGCGAAAACGAAAAAGAACAGTATTGTTAGTTCAAAATCTTTATTTGGGGAAGGCGGGCTATTTTTAGTTTAAACAGATCGCCGCGTTTATAAACGCGTGTATGTTCACGTGTATGATAATTTAGCTGCGTTTATACACGCATTTTGCAGGAATTACCCGCGTTAATACACGCGATTTTAAGGAAATAGCCGCGTTAATACACGCAATTTTTAGGAAATAGCCGCATTAATACACACGATTTTTATACTTTCATTAAAAATATATTATGATTTTGTGTTTTTTGGTTTGTACATAAGATGTCATCAACCTCCTCAAGCAGTTCTGGGGAAGATGAGACAATGCGTCATCGTAATCGCGATGTGTGGTTGGGACAACGGATCAAATGTATGTGTAATCGATGGATGCATTGTACGAGCACGTCGAATTACCTTGAATCACATCTCCATGTATGGAGAATGGAATCAAACAGGTTTAGAGGTGAGTAGATGTAAATTGATGGTATTCAAATGACTCATGGTATCCAAATTAAATTAATAGAGTTGTAATATATAAACTCTAATTGAAGCAGGATGCAGTACCACACCCTAACATGGTGCTCTACGCGCGACGAGAGCACGCAAAGCGTCGACGAGATGATGCTGGAGCTTCGGGATCTATTGTCAGAGATGAGTGGGAAAGGGATGACAATAGCCCTGCACCCCACGAAGTTGTGGAAGAGGAAGTGCTTGATGATATGGTGCGGAATCTTTTTAAGGATAATCCCAAAGGTATGGACGACGATGATATGGAACAAGAGCATCTTTACAAGGCTTCATTGACACCGATTTTTGAAGGGTGCACATTCTCTATTTTACGTGCTTCACTTGAACTACTCAATATACAAACAGTTTATGGATGGAGCAATGCAAGTCTTGACGTATTATTGTAGTAAGCATTCTAACTTACAAATTTGAATTAGTGGTTTAAGGTTTAGGATTTAAGACTAATTATAATTGATGATATTGGATGCAGGCTATTATCAAACATGCTTCCAAAGGGAAATAGACTACCCACCTCAAGAGACATAGCGAGGCGCTATGTGACATCTCTTGGAGGATTGGATTATGATCGCATACATGCATGCGTCAATGATTGCATTCTCTTTCGTGGGATGCATAAGGAGGCTCGACATTGTCCCACTTGTGGTGAAGCAAGGTATAGAACAGATATGAAGAGTTTTGATGTACCTCGTAAAGTCTTGCGACACTTTCCTATAATTCCTCGCATCAAACACATGTTCAAGTGCAAATCCATGGCAGAGCTCATGTCATGGCATTCCTCACATCGATCGGATGATGGCATGTGGAGAATTTCCGCAGACACTCCTGCTTGGAAGCATATTGAAGATGAGTGGCCCAGCTTTAAAACAGAGCCCAGAAACTTGAGACTTGGCCTAGGTATGGATGGAGTGAATCCATTTGGTTTCAAAAGCACCGCATACAGCGTGTGGCCAGTTGTGTTGGTGAATTACAACCTTCCACCATCAATGGCGATCAAGTAGGGACATCTTATGTTATCCCTTCTAATTCCAGGGAAACATAAAGTCAAGCATATGGATGTTTATCTTGAACCGTTGATTGATGAGTTGGAGGAACTATGGAGAGGTGTTGCGGTGGTGGACATTAGCAGGCCTCCTTCCTCTCGACACTTCGACTTAAAAGCAGTGTTGATGTGGACAATGCATGACTTTCCAGGATACAGCGATTGTTCTGGTAAGAATTCTAATTACCTCCCTACTCTAATACTATTGGCTATATATATTAATTATACATATTGACTTTATTATTCTAACTTTTATTTATATTTAAACAGGTTTGAAAACATCGGGTAAACATGCATGTCCTGTTTGTGGCCCTTCGTTAGTACATGAGTATGCTGACGATTTGTGTAAGACCATATTCGATAATCATCATCGATTTCTCCCCTCAGATCATCCTAAATATGTTGCTAGTAAGAGTAACATTCCTCCACAAACACTTCGTGCAAAAGATTGGAAGCGTATTTGGGAGTCTACAAATATTCTTCCTCCAGATGGCATGAACAGGTATAGTAATGTTTTTTCAATCTTGTTTTGTGTAGTCTCTAATTGGATTAAAGGTCACATAGAAAAATCCCTTGTGTAGGTACTCCATTTTTTTTCGGCTACCATATTGGACCCATCTTAAGATCAACCATCTTCTTGATCCCATGCACATCTTCAAGAATGTGGGATCTGGTATTTGGGAACATATTATTGGTACTCCATTTTTTTTCGGCTACCATATTGGACCCATCTTAAGATCAACCATCTTCTTGATCCCATGCACATCTTCAAGAATGTGGGATCTGGTATTTGGGAACATATTATTGGTAAACGAGACAATGTTAGCGTACGTGAGGACTTGCGGGTCGCAGGACGTATGCGTCAAGCTTGGCCACGTTCGTCTTCCGCCTGCACCATGGATTATATCAAAAGAAAGAGGAGAAGCAGGTAAAGCAGGCCATCACCACTTTGCGTACTCCCACTGGATGCATGAGATCATTGAAGGGAGCCTTCATAACCACTAAGAAAAGAGGCGTTGAGCAACTATATGGGTTGAAGTCCCACGATTGGCACAAGATGCTTCAAGTAAGTGTTTTCCAAGTCTTGTACGTTGAAATTAAATTTTGTAATACCATAAACCATACATACATGTGCTCTTATGTGTGCAGTTCATACTACCTACTAGCATCGACCATTATGCAAATAAGAGTTTGAAAAAATGTATTTATAAGATGGGCGAGCTTGTGAGGTATATAAAACCCATGTCAGATCACCCTTCATTATACCTTGCAAAATGAACGTGCATGAGGTATAACGTACTATTTATTTATTTTTCAGATATGTTAGTTCCAAAGCAATTGATCCAGCCACGTTAGATGATGCGCGTGTTATGGCAATGGAGGTGGTTTGTTTGGTAGAGGATACTTTTCCACGAACCATTCTCACAAGTCAACTACATCTCATTGTGCATTTAGTGGACGAAATCGCTTTATGTGGTACTGTGCATGCATGTTGGATGTTCTTCCTAGAGCGCTTCATGAAGACCTTAAAAGACTTTGTGAGGCAAAGTGCAAGGCCTGAAGGAAGCATGGCCGAGGGTTGGTTGATACAAGAGTCTCTTGTATATATTTCAGAATTTCTTGGTCAGGTGGATAGCTCTTTGCCACGACTATGGAGCAATGAAGAGGACTTGAGGATGATCTCTATTGTGCCTCAAGGAAAAGGACAGAGTAAAGTAATTGACAGAACATTGATTGATAATCTCAATTTCACTTGCATCCTTAATAGTGATGTGATGAGCAGATGGGTTACAAGATATGAGGATGCAAAGACAAAAAGGCAAGCAGAAAGAGCTCTCTTTCGGAGGCAACATGGCTCTCATAAGGCGTACCCTAAGCATCTAGCAACACTTTCGAATGATATCCATGTTGATTGGTTGCATGAGGAAATGGAGAGAGCAGAGAGCGACGAGGGGCTGCATATCACGGCGGAAGAATGGGAGTATGCACGAGGATGCATGTTAAAGGTACATAGAACTAATGTTTTGCATTAGTTGTAAGTGATTTGCTTTTAATATTTATTCACATTGCTTACACAAATATTGCTTCTATTTTGGTCCAGTGCACTATGTTCAATGCTATATGGTGTGAAGGCAAGCATTTTCGAACACAAAGAATTGATGAAAAGAGGAATACACAAGATTGCGTTGTCATTAGTAGCTTTGAGGGAGCTAATGGAAAAATGGATGATTATTGTGGCATAATCCAAGATATATTTAGGCTTGACTTTCGTCGCTTCTTTGTGTATGTTTTGGATGTCAAATGGCAAATGAACGTGGTGGAAAAAGGGCCTGATGCAACGATAAAACGCCATGCAAGTGGCTATGTAACTATTGACTCTACAAAGTTTTGGCAAACAAAGAAAGATAGGCTCGTATTGCCACAACAATGTGAGTAGGTATGCATTTTTTTACTAATGTGTTTCATGTACATATATATCTAAGCTCGCGTACCCCTTGACTTTTGATATGCTAATTAATTACTGTAGTATGTGTATTTGAGTAGGTTATCTATCTACCAATGGTGCATGACATTAAATGGTGGTATGTCATCCCTATTGCACCACGTTCCAAAGTGATGTATAATACATTCACTGATATGGAGCATATGGAGGATGTAACAAGCCGCAATGAAGATGATGTCAAACATGCCAATGAAGATGTTGTGATCGATGATCAAGAAATAAGAGATGATCATGATAATGAGGATGAGTGTGCCATTTCTCATGATCATGAGAATGACCCTACCATTGAGGACGATGGTGATGTTGATGAGGATGATTAGGACATCGATACCATTATCAATGGAGTACAGAATATCGATAGTGGAATAAATTTAATCGTAGCCTTACAAATTGATCAAATGGATATTGATGTTGATTGTTTGGCAAGGATGGATCTTATTGAAGATGAGATCGAACCCTAACCAATCCGTCACTGTATCGTTCTAAATTGATGACATTTCTATTGTATGTGTTGTCTTTTAATTATCATCTCATATGCATGATTTATTTTTGAATATATTTCATTGTTGTAAATGCATGTAGTGGGATTGTGTAATGATATATACTGTAACGTACTATGAGATGGTTTAAAGAAAATAGTTCTTAATTTTGTAAAGGAATTCAGTTTTTTTTCAGTTTTTCTTTGATTAATGCATGTATGGCAGCGTGTATAGCAGCGTGTATTGATGCGTGTATTTAAACGCGCTTATACACGCGTTGATAAATGCAAATATACACGCGAATGTAAATGCCAAAATACACGCGCCCGATTCTATTCAAATACATGCGCGACCATACACGCGCTCGTAATTTATCGCGTGTATGACAGCATTGTCTTGTAGTGCGCCTCATTAACATGCAAAAACTCTTTTCGAAACATCGTTTCAAACTCCGTCCAAGTGGCAGGACGAGTTGTCAAACTCATCCACCACTTGTACGCTTTGCCGGTTAATGAGAGGCTAGCCTCTATGGGATGTATCCGGCTAGGCTGCTGTCGCAGCGCGTGCAAATCTGACCACTTCGCTAGAAACATGTTGACTGAGTCCTTGTTTCTCTCCTGGGCTATGTCACCCATAAACTATTCCCAGACTATGCTAGAATATGATCTCTCTCATTCGTATCGTTTAGACTCTCTCCCATATGTGACCATGCACACACAATGTTTGAGATGTTAGTAGTGTGATACACACACATTAATTGGACAATGTCAAAGCTAGTGACATGTGACTACACACACCAAAGTACAAACAATTCTTCCAAATACATAACCATGCACTACATGCATGACCAACTTGTACACTGAATGTTGTCATTAATAACTGGTGCTTGGAGTCCTTCCCAAGACCATGTGAAAAGCATAAAAGACAGTGCCGATCTAGGTGTTTGCCATCATGGGAACACATGCTTGTGAAAAAGACTCTTACAACTACAACAACACCTGTCATTTTTAAAATCTTTGGAATCATCTTCCACGTTGGGTGCTGCCGTGGCCGAAAACGATGTGTCTCACTTACAGCTCCCACACACATTTAAGGTATGTGCAAGGTTAAGCTTCGTGGGAACAAAACCTCCCCCAGTACATTTTTTAAAAAAAATAGTTTTTTTAAAAAAAAGGCTCTGAGACTTTATCAGATCTAGTGAGGCAGCAGGCACGCTTTCGACCTTACAGGCGGGCCTGGTAGTAGGCAGCGCACAGAATGGCTCAGCTAAGGGGCCTCCATAGCTTTTGGTGCACCAACAAAGAAAAAATGGTGATGGCCAAGTTGTCGTTGCTGCCTCAGCCGTGTGCAACTGACGTGGAGAAGGCGTTTGTAGGCGGCACATTCAACGACGCCGAGAAAGCCCTCCTTATGAGCTTGCTTTCTGAGCAGCAAGCTCAACGCCTGGTTGTTGTGCGCCCGCTCTGTTTTGCCCAAAAACATGACATTTTCTCACCTTGGTGCAACCGAGAAAATTGTTATCGGCCAACGACTTGCTGCTGAAGGTGTCACTAGCCAGCTGGGTCTCTGTACGCCCCGCGTTGCCACCACTCTGTTAGCTTCTCTATAGTCCTACGCTGCCGACTCGCCTCCACCTGTGCACATTGCTGCCAACAGCAGCATTAGCCCATGGCTCTATTGTAGCAAGCGCTAGCTGCTGCTGCCCAGGCCGAGTCGCCTAGCCTGGCTGGCAGACTTGGCTCACCTGGTTGCCTGGCTAATCTTGCTAGTTGGTTTGCCTGGCAGACTTGGCTCACCTGGTTGCCTGGCTAATCTTGCTAGTTGGCTTGGCCGGCTGGCAGACTTGGCTCACCTGGTTGCCTGGCTAATCTTGCTAGTTGGTTTGCCTGGCTGCTGTCCCAACGCAGCTGTCTAGGGTATCCTGTCTTGGCTGCCCTAAGGAGAGCCATCATAGGCTTCATGCCTTGCAAACCCCATCAGTCTCAGGCCCCAAAATGGGTACTTGCTACAATCGCACACATATCAACATTCCTCGTCCATACAGAGGTAGGCAGACCCTAGAAAAACAAGAGATCTCAAGTAAACAAAACAAATTAAGGAAAACAAGATAAGGCTTATTTTTTTCAAAGGCTAGTCACATGCGAAGAAGCAAGAGAGGACTACGCCGGCTATGATACCAATGTTACATCATCGTAATCGCAGCCATAGCACAAGAGGACAAGGAGCTCTAGTCACCACATAGCCATAGAGGAGAATGTGGATAACACCACACTCTTGGGCACTTATACGGGCATGCCCGACCGCCCAAGTGCCCAAGAGTGTGGTGTTATCCACATTCTCCGACTTGGACGCCCTCACCCCTAGACCCTGGATGCACACGTTGTCTGCGCTCCGGCATACAGACTCCAAATCTAGTCGAGCTCCCATGTGCTGTTACAAGCTACGTGACACACTCACTCCCAAGACCTCCGTCTATTTTTTTTCAATTAAACCCCCTACCAAATAATGTGCTTATATGGGGAGAGGTTGTAAGAGAGTGTGGGTGAGTGAGAAAGTGAGAGAATGAGCAGGAAAGAGAGCATGCACAGCTTTCTCACTATCACAACAAGAGCCACTAGCCATAACATCTCTAACACTTTCTCTAACCTCCCATGCACACTTCCATCATGCACGCAAGTAGGTAGCTGGCCAAGCACCAACACCGAAGCTGAAACTACCATAAGAAACCACCCAGACACCAAACCCCATAGCACCAACAAGGTCACCACGTCAACTGAAAAAGAAGAAGACCACATTCGGCTGATACTGGAATTTCAGCAAGCGAGATGATCAATGCGTCCACGTCTTCTCGCGCCAAAACGATAAGTGTGGGTAAACACTTCACTATCCTTTTATTACTTATTTTGGCTCTCCCCACACTGAGTGGGTAAAGAACTCCTCATAGAAGCTAGAGCTAGCACATCTAGTCTTGCTTGTAGGTACATCACCTAGATCATCTAATTTAAACAACCGGCAAGTCTAATAGAAAATATCACTAAGACCAAACGCAATTCAGCTTCACTCACATCCTTTCACCACCATAACTTAGGCACATAGACTCGGATAGTCCTTCCTACCTTGTGGTCCATCCATGACCCTTCACCTATCACGCCTAATGGTTACAACCATACCTTATCAAGGCACTCTGACACAAGATCCCATTCTTGCATATAGCATTCGTGCCCCATGCCAACACTTTGCATGGTTGCATCTCATTCTTGCTCAGTCCAGTCCACTTTCCATCCATGAAGCACAATTCTAGCGTCTCCACAATGAAAAGGACTACTAGCCTTCCATTTGCACGACATGCTTGGACTTCATGAAGATACGCACCATAGAATCCTCCATCTTGCCCAACCAAATGAGCATCCCAATCACGGTCTAGGGAATCATCATCCATGCACCCAAACAGAGAACTTCACACAAAGCAGTGATTCAATCAAGCACGCTCTCTCCACCTCCCTGACATCACCATGCTTCAAGCAAGCAGACCAAATAGCCAACAATGTTTCAAAAATGAAAAGAGAGTAAAGGGAACACAAGAGACACACCTAACTCATTGCATGATAAACCGAATTACTAGCCAACTATATACTACTCATGTTGTCAGGGTATGACAACAGCTCCATCATGATGTTGTCCCAAACGACCAAATAACTTTTTCATGCCACTTCACGTGCAACCATAGCTGCGCTCCTCTATACTCTGCTTCAGTGCTAGATAAAGCAATTGTGGGTTGCTTCTTGTTGCTGCTCCAACACCCACTAGTAGACCTCTTGTCATAAGCACTACCTGCGCATATATGCATCCATATACCATCACATCCTTTCCATGCTTATAGAATAAACCATAGTGGGTAGTGATCTTCACATATCTCATGATCCTCATGGTAGCATCCAAATATGGCTTCCTGGGACTCTGCATAAACTGCCTAACTATACCCACTATATAACATAAATCTGGTCTAGTGATGGTCAAGTAAATTAAGATCCCGACCATCTTCTTGTACTATGTAGTAACATCATCCAACTCATCACCAAGATCAGCCCTTCATTTTATGTTCTACTCCAACAATGTTGTCATAGGCTTGCATCCAGTCATGCCATACTTTACCAACATGTCCAAGGCATATTGCCTTTGCACCGACCAAATACCATGTGATGCCCCAATAACCTCAATCCCAAGAAAGGATCTCAACTCTCCTAAATCCTTCATGTCAAAATGGCTGCTTAATGGTACCTTCACATTGGCAATGTCATTCCCACAATCACGTGTGACTATCAACTCATCCTCATAAATAACAATTACCACCATACCATGATCTATCTTCTTCACATATAGTGAAGAGTCTGAATTTCCCACATGAAATCTAATTCTCACAAGATACTTGCTAATCCTATCACTCCATGCTTGTGGTGCTTGCTTCATCCCCGTATAATGCTTTCTTCAATTCGCATACATATGTTGGAAAGTTTGGGTGTACATAACTCTCTGGATGTTCTATAAACACTTCCTCTTGCAGCTCTCCATTCAAGAATGTATACTTAAAATCCATTTGATGCAATTCCCAACCTTTAGATGCAGCCAATGAAATCATAGATCTTACTATAGCCATTTTAGCCACTGGGCTAAATGTCTCATCATAATCATGTCTATGCATAACCTTTAGCGACCAGCCTTGCCTTATACCTTTCCATAGATCCATCTGACTTGTATTTGACTTTGTAAACCCATTTACATCCAATCACATTCTTTTCTTCTAGTAACTCAACCAAATCCCATGTATCATTATGTTCCAAAGCATCCATCTACTCATTCATAGCTTTGTCCCATGCTTCTTTTCCAATAGCCTCATCAAAACAAGAAGTCTCCACATGCTTTACCATAGATGTCACATATGGATAATGCATAGCATGCCCACTATATGTTAATCTCTCTACTGGATATCTCCTTACCTTTTGTGACCTCCTCAATGGCTGTGGGTCACTACGAGCTCCCTGATCTCTAGCATGTGGCAGTACATACTTGTTATTCCTCAAATCTGAAGTTCTTATCACTGGGATTTCCAACCCATCATCCAGGCTCTTTGAACTAGATGAGTCATAACAACCTACATTCTTAATACCAATGTCTTCAACTTTCTTTTACCCTTGTCCAATGCACTACTCTCAATGCTCACATCATGTCTCAATCTTCTTGACCATGGACTCACATTGTCACTACTAGATGTTTCATATGGGCCAGACATGCTAGTAGACTCGTTTAAATGTAAATATGCATCAATGTCATCAATCGTGACACTCACTTTGCTTATACCAAACTGGCCATCTCATCAAATATCATATCTCTACTAACGAGAACCTACCTTGTCACTGGGTTGCAGCATTTGTATGCTTTTCTATCTTGCGGAAACCCAATGAACACACATTTTTCAGCTTTTGGGTCTAACTTCCTCCTCTTCTCATTTGGCACATGCCCATAAGAAATGCATCCAAAAACTTTCAAATGTCTAATATCGGGCCTAAACCCTATCATCCATATCTCAGGAGTGCTCTCAGGAGTACTCTCATGTATGGCAGCTTTTGTAGGTGTTTTATTCAAGATGTACACCACCGTAGCACATGCTTCTTCTCAATAATACAAAGGCATACGCTTTTCATTCATCAATTCTCTTTCCACTACACCTTTCTCCCTATTCCTTCTCTTAGCAACCCCATTTTCCTAAGGAGTACACCTATACGTGAGTTGCCATCTAATACCATGTTCCCTCAAGAACCCATCAAATGCATGTGAGGTATACTCACCACCACCATTTGTCCCCTCAAATATTTAATCTAGTGACCATATTGTTGTTTCACAAGTGCTTTAAATTCTTTAAACTTGCCCAATACTTCACTCTTCTCTTTCAAGAAGTAAATCAAGTCATCTTGTTGAAATCATAAAGAAATGTAATGCAGTACCTAGTCCCATTTATTGATTGGGTTTGAGTGGGACCCCAAATGTCACACTATGCCCAAACTCAAGTGGTCTTCTACTCATTGAATATCCCTGGGAAATGGAAACCTTACTTGTTTCCCAAATTTACATGTGTGTACTCTTATCATATTTGAATCTTGGTAGACCACCAATAACGCCCTTCGTTTGTATAGATTTCAGGTTTTGTATGTTCACATGTCCAATCCTTTTGTGCCGAATATCAATGTCTCGCACTATCCCATGATTGTGAGAAAACATGGCAGACTTCAATTGTGTTATTTTTACATCTAGCTTGAACAATCTCCCTTCTTTTTTACCTTTGGCAGACTTCAATTGTGTTATTTTTACATCTAGCTTGAACAATCTCCCTTCTTTTTTACCTTTGGCAATCAATTTACAGCCATGCTTAAAGTCCTCAACAAAGCATCCATGCTCATTAAATCTTACCTAAATCCTTGTTCTACCATTTGTCCAATAGATGCCAAACTCTTTGTAATATGTGGCACATACAACACCTCGGACATGGTTTTCACTCTGTAATCATGCACCCTCAACGGTACACTACCAACATGTGTAATAGGATGTTGTGTATCATCACCTGTGGCAATGTAACCCTCAGTTTGTGTAGGCATCATGTTATCAAATAACACTCCATGGCATGTCGTGGTTTGATACACTTGAATCCATATATCATATTTCATCACTCTCTTTACGTTACATCATAGTACCCACTCTCTTTACGTTACATCATAGTACCCATCACATGCTTCATAGCAAAGAAATGACATGTATGTCCATTTCTAGATGTTTCATAGAGTTACCATGTTTCACTCTACCACCACAAAGAATATTCTGCTTTTTGTAGAAATCTCTATCCATATGACCCAGTTTACCATAATAATGACACTCAATGCCATGCATATTGTATTGTTGTGATTGCCAGTTTTATCTCTACCATGAGTTCCAAACCTCCCTCTAGCATGAGGATAAAAACCTCTACCACCATGTGCACCAAATGATGACTGTGAATCCTGTTGTTGTGGTGACCTATCATGCCAACCACATCCACCTGTAGGTTCTCTTGAACTAGATTTCCCCTTGTCTAGCACCTCTCTGAGTGTAAAATGCATAGTCCCTTGCATGCCCACCACTGGTACTAAATGAAGTACCTAAACCAAGTTTCATTTTCTCCACAATAAGGAAAGAGACCAAAACATCAAAATATCAGGGATCACCACCTCTAACCGTGATAGAGGTTTCAAATGCCTTATAGTCTTTTCCCATACCATTTAATAAAATGGCAACCAATCATCATTTTCCATAGGGGCACCAATAGATGCAAGTGCATCTGCACATTCCTTAATCTCCTGCACATAGTCATTGATGTTCATGTTATTTCGAGTTACACTATGTATCCTTTGTTTACATCTTCTTTGGTTGAGTAGTTATATCATACAACTTCACCAACATATCCCAAGCAACCTTGGGATCGTTTGTATCCTGAATATGGCATAACATCCCATCTATCACACAAATCAAGAAGTAATGTAGCACTTTGAATACTTTTTCTGTCTCATTCCTATGTGTTGTAAGCTGAGCTAGAGTTGTATCAAATGTTGGAACCCTGACCTCTGTTTCCTCATCTGTCTCACAAGATTCCAAAGCCCTTTTCCTTTCACAAACTTTGTTATGCATTACTTCCAAATTCGGAAGTTGTTTCTATGAAGATTTTCCCCAAGAATCTTATTTGGACCATCACTCATCTTGCTATGCACAATGTTCATTGAATATACCAACCAATCAACTCAAACACTCATACATGCATGTGCTGCTTCATCACCAATGTTGTCCACACATTCCACATTTTTTATGGCGACTAAATCTGAGACTCAAAACCATTGTTTTCTCAATCTAAAAACCACTTGGTGCCCTCCAAAAATTCTAAGAAATACATTCAAAAAATTTCACCAATTTCTAGAATAAGCTCAGTCACATGTAGATACATGCATACATCATATGTGCATGTATCTACGTGTAGATACATGCATACATCATATGTGCAGACCATATGCTTCAGTTGACTTGCATCACATACATCCCGTTCTCAAAACTTGTTAGGATCTTATGACACCTTAGAGAAGAATTACTCAAACTCAAACATAAAATTAATAGAACATAAACTTTGCACAAATTAAAGACCAAAACCTTATGTAAATAATTTAACAAAATAGCATAAACCATGAAAGCTTGAAAATAGAGAAGAAGTCACCATTGACACATGGTTGGGTTCAATCTAGCCTAGGTGCATCCACATGTGTGCACTCAAGCTTCAATGGAGAGCTTGACCAAAACCTGTATTTTTCTTTGCTTGGGCAGCCCACTCTTGGCTTCAATCTCTTCCAATCACCTGCAAGCCGTAAGATTAGGGTTAGGGAAACTCACCAATGGTCCTTTTGCGAGGTTTGGTGTCCTCTCCATAGCTTCACAATCCTTCAATGGCTTCTTTCACAAGCTTCTTCTTCACAACTTTTCCCTCTTTCTCACAAACCCTAATGAGAGCTACCTAGGCTCACCTTGATGCCATGAAAAGAGAGTAGAGGGAAACACATGAGACACACCTAAGTAGTCAGTGCTCTCATTCCATCAACACACCAAGTAGAGGGGAACACAGGAGACACACCTAAGCAATCATTTTTTTCATTCCATTAACACACACTAAGTAGAGAAGCTCCATAGCTTTCCTTCATTGTTCACCACAAAACACATCACATTACATAATGATAAGTTCACACTAAAATAGACCTAATGCTAAGACCTATATAGAAGCCATGCACTTTGCATTCATTCCCCTTGTTGTGCTATGATTCTATAACATGGCATTTGTATCACTACTACTGGTGACTTGGCTTCTAAAAGTAGTCTACTATATCAAAGAAATACTTTCTCTACAGGGATATGGTATTCTCTCTCATTGTGTGAATTCGCCATAATGGGAGTGGTCACATTTTTCTCTGACCATAATAGAACCATCCACTACTTGTGTGGGAGATGTTTTCGGTCACACCATCAACTCCCTATCTCAAATTGTAAGTAAGCGTAAAAGAAAAATAAGTGTTAAAAAAAGAAGAGTGTTGGAGTTTTCACTAGAAGACGTTTCTACACGAGCCCACCTTTTGCCTAATGTCCATGCACTTCACCTACAATATCCACATACTCTATATGTACACGTAGGTGTTGTTATTTCATGAACCTACATTGAGCCTCATCACACAATCGTCCAAGTACATTTCTTGATGGGGGGACCATGGCGAGCGTAAGCCTGGTCCATGGTACAACCCTTCGCCACCTATATCTTCCTCCAATCAGTAGGAACTTGCTAGGGCCTCATCATTGACCACACCACCCATTTGATCCACACTGCCTCTATCCTGAGTGCTTAATAACAAAAAATCCCTTGATCCACAGTGGCCGCCCAGTTCCATTATGTCTATGGGCATAGTGTCCGCTCCCATGCCTTAAATGAAGTAATAATCTTGACTCCCCCAGAAAGGGATGTCAAGTGGATGTCAAAAAAAGTAGCAAAGAGAGTCGAAGATAGCTGTTGAGTTTAGAGAAGTGCATACACATGGGCACAGCTTTTGCCCAATGCCCATGCACATCATCTCCATATTTCACTAGGGGCATCATATTTTGTTTCCACTTTTCACTTCTCACATCATGCACAAACACATGCACTTGCAACTAACCGCGTCAATGTCAACCCTCCAAGTACATCTCCATGCAAAAATACTAACCATGCAAAAGGGTCATTGATCAAAAAGAAATTATCATATCAGAAAGAAGCAAACATGTAGAGATACAAAAATAAGGAAAGAAGGTATACATAACAATATAAGATTAGAAAAGTAATGGTGTATAGCAAAGTATTGTTTAAAGGAGAGGTCTATAAGATTGGAGATTATTTTATGGTAAATTGTGTCCCCTCCAACGTAGAAACAATGTCATTGCATATGACACCAAATATTTAAGAGCGAGAAGGTTATTAAATTAGAGAGGTTATGTTGGATGTATTCCACTTTGGCTAGAAGAGGTTATGTTGGATGTATTCCACTTTGGCTAGAAGAGAAGGATATTATTCAAGTGATGTCTCACCTTAATGCATTATGTTCCTCATATGATCTAAAATATGCAATTTATTAAGGTTGTGGATAACACATCAAAGCAAGTAAAAGTACCATGGTTGGCATGTTTAATATACAAGAAAAGAGAAACATAAGGTATTGATGGAAGATAATGATTGGAAAGATTGATAGTTATTTGTATCATACAATGCTAAGTGGAAAGTTAACAAAAATAAGAAACATGATAATTGGGAGAGAAGCAAAGACAATGCCAATTATGCAGTAATCATAGCTTTATTTATCTTCAAGAATGAGATCAAAATTGTTAAAAGTCAATAGTATGTTTTTGTGTATTATTAGTTTTTGCATGCTTTATGTTTTTGGGTGTTAGTATTTTGCTTATGCAAGTTTAAGATGGCTGAAATGAATGTATGGCGGTAATGTTGAAGAAAATGACGTTGTGCGAAGATAAGAATTCCTCAAGTCTTATGAATACAATGATCGATGACATCAAAAATGCTACAAAGTCAAAATATGTTAGGTGAGTATTTGATTATTTTTTATGTAGTACGAGAAAAAAAAACATATTCACTACATAATTTCATAGTTGTAAATGGACATAACTAGAGGAAGGGTAAACCTAGAGAAAAGGAAACACTAGATATGTATAACTAGAAAATGCGTAAGATTTTCACTACCTAGGAAAAATTTGACACATTTTCTACAGTTTTAAAAAATATGAAATTTTCACTACATAATAGGAAATATTGTCTATATTGAAAAAAATTCCTACATAGGAAAAAATTCCAGTGTTGAATCCACATTAAGCTATCTAGTAAATGTTCTATTTTCTCTAGTTTACACTTTTACTAGATATGTTCATTGGTGCCTATGAAATTGTCTAGTGAATATCTTTTCTTTCCTATGTTCATTTGTGCCTACGAAATTGTCTAGTGAATAACTTTTTTTTTAATGTAGGGAATGAACAAAAGCTCCTTGTGAATATATATTTATAGCATTTTTAGTTGGCTAAAAGCATTAGTAAAAAGGTTATAATACCTTTATATCAAAAGTAAGAGGTGCCTTACAAGCTTCGACCTTCACATGGAGTAAAATATACTTATATGCATAGGTGATGAAGCCGGCCGTGAGAATGTGTGCGTGCGTGAAAGTGTATACACACACACACACACGTATGTATGAGAATGTGTACATACATTTATGAATGTGTACACACACACATATATATATATATAAGTGTGTGTGCATATATATATATATGCACGCGCACACACACACACATATGTATGTATGTATGAGAGTGCGAACATACATACACACACACATATGAATATTATTTTAAGAGTAAAAATACACGTAAATGAATAGCTATTAAAATTAAATCAAACCAAAGTTTAAAAAAGTGTGTATGCAAAAAGAGAGAGAGAGCGAGAGAGAGAGAGAGAGTTCCTATCGATTTGGACCCTTAGCTTCTCTTTGATAAAAATATTAATCTACGTCGATGCCACACTTCCACTTATCCAATATATACCAATGAAAAGTTTAGGTTATTTCCCAAATTTACAAAAAATAAAGTGCGATCTTGACTCATGACAGTCTACTCAAAAAGCATCAACTGCATCGTGCATAGCAGGCTACATGCTATGACATCCTGAGTCACATTGTCCACACCCAAGTGGATGCAGTTTCATGCATTCCACCTTAGCGGTGGACAATCCTCCATAGATGAACCACCATACTGGGTTTGTAGCACTTCTTCGGAGGTGGAAGGCAAACTCGGCCATGATGAAAGGCTAGCACTAAAGAGCACACATGCATGCACAGACAAACCCCATGGCTGGTCGAGCAATGCAAACCAGCTTCTGGCAACTTGGACAAAATTCTCAAACAAAGTATGCAAGTCTGCTGTTAGGAAGAAATATGTTTTCCAATTCAAAAATGTAAGGCGAGTAACACAATAGTGACTCATACGATCTAAACAAATATAGATACTCATTAGGCACTGCTTTTACATCATGTCTTCAAGAAAGGGATAATCTGTGTATCCTATAACTGGGTCCTGGGTGTAGAAAGTCTCTTTCACATAGTCATTGAGGGGAGCATTCAGCTCAAATCTTCTCGGTAAATCCGGGTTTGAAAGAAACCAGCGTCCATATGCCACCAAATCTGACCCTCCTGATTGAATCACTTCATTTCCATTGTCACGATTGTAACCTCCTGCTGCTAAAAAGGTTCCATTGAAAGCTTTCCTTGCAGGTCCGAGAGAATAAGGGGTTTGTATCTCCTCCATATACTTTACAACCCTAGGCTCGAGATAATGTGCATACGCAATGTTGTACTTGTTCAAAGCATTGGCCAAATACAAAGATAATTGTTGAGGGTTGGAATCAGCGGCATCTAAGTGAGCACCAAAAGGCGATAAGCGGATGCCCACATGCTCCGCACCTATTTCTTGGACAATGGCTTCCACTACTTCCAGTGTGAATCTGCATCTGTTCTCCAAAGAGCCACCATAACAATCTGTCCTGTCGTTGATGCCATCTTTCAAGAATTGGTCGAGCAGATAGCCATGTGCACTATGAATCTCGACACCATCAAAACCTGACACCCAAATGGTGATGAGACCTCCATCAGTATAAGTACAAACATAGGCATTGCTACAAGTTCATACATGACATATGGTGATGAGGTGGGCATCGCTACAAGTCTGAGCACAACCATGGCGATGACATGCCATCATTACCACTACATACACAACACATGGCAATGAGCTGGCATCACTATGACTACATACACAACTTATGGCGATGAGATGGCATTATGATGACTTCTTGCACAACACATGTGGAATGAGATGGGATCATTACGACTACTTACACAACACATAGTCATGAGATGAACTCACTGCGACTACATACACAACCTGTGGTGATGAGATGGGCACTACGACTGCATACACGATGCCATGAGATGGGTATCACTTCGAGAATATGCACAACATATGGTGATGAGATGGGCATCACTACAACTACATACACACAACACATGGCAATGTGATGGGAATCACTACAATTACAAACCACACATGGCGACAAGATGGGCATCACCACAACAAGTACACAACACATACAGATGAGATGGGCATTGCTGTGGCAATGTGATGGGAATCACTACAATTACAAACCACACATGGCGACAAGATGGGCATCACCACAACAAGTACACAACACATACAGATGAGATGGGCATTGCTGCATCTACATATGCAATGCCTGCATTTTAAGACATTAAGCTGCTCATGGATAGCCAGAACTGTTTTCATAGCAAATGCCCTCGCTACACTACATGAGGATCTTGTGAAATCTTAAGCAAGTCCATTCTCATATGGCATTTAACTAAAAGTCTTAGTATTTTTTTCACACTGTATTCCCATGCCAATTCTTGACATCAAAAAATTGCAAAGACTCACATAAAGAGGAGAAGTTGATAAGATACCTGCAGCTATTGCATTTCTGGCTGCAATCCGAAAGTCATTTACAATGTGTGGAATCTCCTCAGTCCTCAAAGCCCGGGGTGTAGAGTAGTCAGCAAGCTCTTTGCCTGATGGTGTCAAGCCTTTATCACATAACCTTTTGTTGCTGGATGAAAGAGGAGGCTGACCACCAGGCTGATAGGCTGCACAGAACATAGTCTGCAGCTCAGTAGAACATCCCCAGAATATTCACCACCCAGCGATAAGGACCTGTACCTGTGCTAGACACCCTGCCAACATGCCAAATTTGATCAAAGAAAATGGCCCCTTTGTCATGAACTGCTTGCACAATGGGCTTCCAGGCTTCCACATGCTCATCAGTCCATATGCCAGGTGAATGGGGGTACCTGTTCCACCGGCAAAATTACAGTCTTAACCTCCATGGTTAGAGGCCATATTTATACACACTTTTACATGTATATGAGATACTCTGATCACAGTTGGAAGCCAATACTCAAGTAAATGGGCATACATCAGTGCTTACTTTCATCACATGTAAATAAGATACTGTGAAGAACTTAAGCTCAACCAGAAAAGAGATTAGTACCCTTGTGCTGTGTCTGAGACGCCGGTGGCTTCGGCAATGAGCAATCCTCCTCGAGTTGCGCGCTGGGAATAATAGAGGGCGGCATGAGGTTGTGGCACATGGCTATAGGACCTACATCTGGTGAGAGGGGCAAGAACCACTCTGCATTTTGCAGAAAAGAGAGTTAGAATTTGACCACAGAAGCATTTTTCCAGAAACAAAAACAAAAAAGGGAAAGAACACTACATTGAATAAAAGTTCAAAGCCGAACAAAACTCAAAACAAAATAAAATGTAGAGCCCCATTAACCCAATTGATTACGCAGTTCAGCTCCAGAATCAGAAATTATTTTAAATCCAAGGACCTGTAAAACAGCTGCATGAGGACAGAGAAACCTCGCCATAGCCAAATTTCGGCTTAGAACTTGGGAATTTACCTGTGCGAAAGCTCGAAAGGCCCCATGCGATAAGGGGTGAACAGAGGCTCCTGTTTCTTCGCATTCTCTTCTTCGTTTTGCCCTCCACCGCCCATTGATGCTTAATGGTGGGAGGCGCTGTGCTAGAAGTTAAGGAAACCTTATTAATTTCTTGGTTAAACCCACAGACAGACAGAGACAACACACACAGAGAGAGAATCACGAGGTTGGAAATTGGAATGCCCTCCACCCACAGACAGAGAGAGACAACACACACAGAGAGAGAATCACGAGGTTGGAAATTAGAATGGACAGTATTTTCCTTAATCAAAATCTTATTTGAGGACTTTGTAAAGGGCTGCTTTTGTTAATATTAATATATATAACTATTGTTTTAAAAAAACAAAGTTGCATCAATTGGCACCATAGTTGTTTTTTTGACGCATCACACTTTTTTTAAAGCATTTTGGCCATAAAATATTGGTAAATTTTTGAAATGCCCATCAAAAATCAAGCATGAAATTTGGCACCCATCAATACTAGTGGTAAAAACATTTTTCCAAGCCCCTTAGAAAAAGGACAACATTGGTCAGTTTTATAACTAGATTTGTCATTTTACTATGCCCACCTCTAGTTAGTTGGTTGTGTGCTTTTTTTAAAAAAATTTACTAATAATTTTTGTGTACTTTTTACTAAGGGGTAGTATAATTTTCATGATTGAAGAGCGTGTACTTTCAAATGTACTTTCCAATGTTACAAAAAAAGTATGGTGTAGTTCTTGATTGGTCACCAAAAATCTTCAAATGAATTTGAGTGATGGTCAAATTAAGGTACAACTTTTACCTTTTATTCTTGATAGGCCACAAATCTTCAAGTGAATTTGATTGATGGTCAAATTAAGGTACCACTTTGACCTTTTAGAATTGTTATGTAGTTCTTGATTGGTCACAAAAATCAAGTGAATTTAATTGATGGTCAAATTAAGGTACAACTTTTACCTTTTAGATTTGTCAATGTGTTGTGTCAATTTCTACATTAAGGGAGAAATGAACTAAGAAAGGGCCTCTTTGCTTTCTTAATCCATCTCCTAATGAAAAAGGATTTGGAGCTAGACCAATGGGAGGGGAGGTGGAGGGCACATTGGTTTAAGGCTCATTGGTTTAAGGCTTGTCTCGCACTCTCTGTAGGTTTGTCACCCTACACACAGACCCCTCGCATCCCCCCCCCCCCCCCCCCCCCCCCGCCCAAAAAAAAAACTCTCAACCTCCACCTACCCTCCCTTCTTTATCATGTGGGCTCCACGTCATGACATCAGCCAAAAAGTGACCTAGAGAATTAAAAATAAAACTTTCCCTCGAAAAAGGATATAACCTCCCTAATAGCCCTATGATCAAAACATGGTTTTAACACCATATTATGCTCCTTCCAAGCTTGCAAGCGTATTTCTATTTTCTTGCCATTTTGCCTCCATATTCTCCTTAGATCCAATCTTTCTTGATTAGCCACATCTCTATTTTCCTACCAACACACCTTCTATCTCATGATGTTAATAAGGATTCATTCCCCTCTTGTTGTTCACTATCATTTTCTTTAGTTTTTCCATCCACCTTTTTGTTTGTAGGTTTAAGGAAGATTAAAAGCTCTCTTCTTCAAGCTCTTCTCCATACCCCCCCCCCCTCTCATGTCTTGTGTAAGGACTTCATCTCTTCCGTGCTTGTACACAATGTCAAAAATGACAATAGACATTAGAAGAGAGTTCAAGCAAGATTCGTAGATGTTAATGTAACCTGGTGCCATAATATTGGGTATTTCGGAGTTAGTTGGTGTGAACACCTTCTATGTGTGTGAACAATCCTTATTAAAGTCTAGTTCAAAAGATAAGACTTGATGCCTATAAACGCATGTACTTGGGAGGTTCTCTAAAAACATGGAGCACCATTTGAGTTATGTAATCTTTCTCTCTTAAGCTTTGTCATACATACATACATATGTATGTATGTGTGTATGTATGTGTGTGTGTGTGTATATATGTATGTATGTGTGTATATATACATATATATATACATGCATATATGTGTGTGTGTGTGTGTGTTATACACATACATACATGCATTGTAATGTAAGGGCCATTGACATAGGTAAATAATGGTCCAAGGGCTTATGGACATGGGCCTAGGCTTAAGTGTGGTCATGGGCACTAATAAGTGTGTGAAAGGGGATGAGGTATATAAGTAAATTGTAAAACCCTAAACACAACTAACTCATATATACATACATATATATATATATGCATTGTAATGTAGAGACCATGGACATGTGTAAATAATGGGCCAAGGTCTTTCAACATGGGCCTAGGCCCTGAGTGTGGGCATGGGCACTAATAAGTGAGTGTGAAAAGGGGATGAGGTATAGAACTGAATTGTAAAGTCCTAAACATAGTTTCTTGGAGCTTCAAGCTCTTAGCTATGGTGGTACTCTCATGAGTGCAGCATGTGATAACTCCAATTATGAGTGTGTGGAGTACTCCACTTGAGTGCAATCCTTCTCTTTTCTCTTCCCCTTCTTGCACTGATATTAGAGCTCCTTTTTCTTTGCAATTTCTTCAGTTTTCCTTTAATCTCCGTCCCAAATCCTAGATCTACAGGTTTTCTTTAATCTTTCAAATCTTAATCCATTAAAGGACCGATCAGCTCATCTTCTAGGGCAAAATGAAGCAGAGGATCTGATAAAGGCATTGGAACCTTTTCTGTTATGGGAAGGGCAAGGCAGCAAGGGATCTCAAAGGCAGCCATTTAGCGGCGATAGTAGCCTGTTCATAGACGGATTGTTAGTGCAGGTGTTTAGCACAAACCTCATGCAGATTGTTAGCGGAGATCTGAGGCAGTGTTTTCAACTTCGACAGGGTATCTTAGAGGGAAAGCTCAACCTAGTTCAAGCAGCAGCAACTGTGACGAACTTCTGTGGGAGTTAAAGGGGTTTAATCGCATCATGGCTGCATCAATCGCTCATCTGAGAGACGGCAGCAGCAATAGTTTTGCAGGAGGTCAAACCTGAAAAAGCACGATTTCAAACTCTGGCCTCATGTGGTGACTTGAACCTTGGTCATTAAGGCTAAGCTGCTACTGTTGTGTACGAAATCTGTTGATTTTGCTGACGATGCTGGTAGTGAAATCTATTGACGAAAGCTATGGAATGGCGGCAGGTAGGCGATGGCAAATTCTGCTGATTCCACTGACGATTGGTGGCTGGTGAGTAAAATCTGCTGATTCCACTGACGTTGGTCGATGCCATTGTTGATGCTTGAGATGAACCTGATGGCATTGTTGGCATAGTCTATTTTGGGGTTATTCTTCTCCAAAATCTGTGTATTGATCTCATCAAGCTTAACAGGGGATTAATCAAGCCTTAATGAAGCTTCTTTAAGACTTTTTGGGAGTTCTTGGAGCTTTATTTGAAGCTTGTCCAAGTTTTTAAGAAGCTATTGGAGTTTTGGGGATACATTTCACCTATCTCAATATGGTGAGTTTGATGTGTGTGATGCAAGAGCATAGTATTATGTTCATATGAGGTTTAAGGCAATCTATGATTGGCATTGATATATACATTGAACTTTTTATGCTCATACACATCTACATGGATGCATTGGATGCCCATGCATATGACATGCCTATGTAAGGTGTAAACTTGGTAAGGGGGTGAGAAGGCTTGGCTAGGAGACCAGTAAGCAAAATCTCTTCTTTAACATACCCTTTTGGCGTCATCCTCATGATACTTGGACAATGTATTGACACATGATACTTGGGTAATGTATGGCCTGATGTACAAAGAAAATTGTTGATAATAGGACATTGCAATTTGGCATTTGCATACGGTATTAGATGCATCTTGATTTAAGATTTTATTGCAAAAAGAGAGGAGGCCATGCCAAATTTGAATGGATTGCATGTTGATCTCCATCATGTAGTGCAAAGTATGATTGGTGAAGTCAACAACTATATACTTGAAGAAGTTATGCTATTTTTCGGAGTAGTGGACAAGCACATAAAACTCAAGCAAACAAAAAGTTTGATGCATTTGAGTACTCAAGTTTACTTGTGTGATGATGATGCCAAAAGGTAGAAGAGAGGATACCTGGATGGTCTACTTATAATCATGTGCATTTTTTGGATGCCAAGAAAGAAGTAAAAGTGACTAAGTTTATGCACACATGGTTGAGTTGAATACTCATTCATATGGTAATGACATCCACGAGAAAGATGATATCGAGCTTGATGCATATACTTTACATTTTTTTCCCACCACTACATCAAGTCAAAATGCTGACCCGAAGTTTAAGATTTCTATGAAGTCTAAATGCCATAGATTTTCACATCACCATTAAATGTGAAGAATGACCTATTTTCTTATGACCATTGGGAGGATGAATATGATAACATTGATTGTGGTGTTGATGCAAAGAGCCAAATGTTTGGACTCTTGGGGATTTTATGTTGTACAAATTTCAAAATCTTGAGGATGGTATGGAATGCCATGTGTCTTCATCATATGAAGATTATGCTAGAACTTTTACATCATGTGATGGGCATATCTTACATGAGGATGTGGAAATAATGGATGACAAGTGGATGCATGAGAATGGTGAAATTATAGATAGCCATACTCAAGATAGTGAGGTATCACTTGTGGAGAATGCACGTGAATGTGGTGATCTTGAAGTTCATTTCAGCCTATATCTTTTATTGGAAGCCACTCTTATGAGAACACTACAAGTGGAATCAAGATAAGGAGAATTAATGTATATGAATTGTTTGTGCAATCTCTTGGTTTAGTCTTGATTTGAGCAAGGATGGAAAGGCTATTATGCACTTAATTTCGGATGTTGGTGGCTTTACAAAGAGCAAAAGGGGATATCCATTCACTCTCTTGTTTGGTCAATGCATGGATTATGATTATGTGGGTCTTTATGAGCACATTATAGGAGTTGAAGTGGACAAAACACTTGCTCAAGCTCTTGTTGAGGCCTATGGGAGGGCCTTAATGCAAAACGTTTTTGGATTTTCACCCCGTGAGCTGTTCGAATTTGTGCCAACTTCCATGGAGACTATGGGGAGGGAGTAGATCTCAAACTTAACTTGCTAAAAGGGAAGAAATATTGCATATGAAGAGATTTACTCACTATGGTAAGAATTTCACAAGGCTAGTGTAGGCATGATAATGCTTGAACTTAGCATGTGTGATGTGGTAACTTGAGCTTCTCCTTCAATGAAAAAATAGGTTCCTATTGTCACTTGATCCAGGCTTCACACTCTACTGCAAGGCGAAAGAGCCTGATAGCTCTATTGCATGCTTCTCCATCTGTGTAAATTGGCAGGAGTCTTGCAAGGCTTATTGGTTTGCTTAGATGCAAGGGAACCGTTGCTCAGACGCAGGGGCTTGATCGCCCCTTGCTATATATGCCATCTCTGCTTTTTTTAATCCCACAGAAAGTTGCATCTATTTGTTGTAGCTATGGCATCCACGGCAAAGCAGGATCCTCCACGGCAATGCCAATGGAAGTGAGAGGGAGGCACTCATCCCTATCACAAGAGCATCCATGAATTTTTATATTTCCCATTGGAGAGAAATGATTACAGACAAGATTGTAAGCCAAGATGTATGGAAGGAGTCAGACATATCGTTGCCCAAACTAGGTCTCACTATGAACCCCTTCATCAAACCCCTACATCACAATGTTCGATGCCAAGCACCTCATCATTCCGATGCTCTTCAAAACTTGCAAGTCTTATTGATGGTGATGATCTTTCTCTCTTAGCAAAAATCTGCAAATATTTCTCTCAAGTGGACAAACAGCAAGATAAGAAGAAACCATACACACCTTAATGCAAAGATTTTGATTTCATCTTGAGTTCCAATTACACCTCTACACTAGTGGATCATTCTTGTGCTGATTTTATGCAGGATGTTTTGGATTTTTAATGATAGTATTGGAAGCAGGAATAAACGCATTGCTGTGGGATTTTGAATGATAGTATTGGAAGCAGGAATTCACGCATTGCTGTGGGATGATGGTCACACACTAGATGATGGTGACACATTGGATGCACATTTCAAGCAGTTATATGCTAAGGATCATGCCTATGTGGTTCTATGTGATTAGGATCGTGCCTTGGGTGATTTCCAAGATGTTTATCATGTTGATGGTTTGGCCTTGCTTATACCTTGGCATGATTCAGATTTGGAGGCATTTAGTTTTGATGCTCATAGATGCTCTTATGAGGTTAGATATTATATCTATGATGCATTTGTGTTTGTTCATAGTGGATGTTGTCTTGACACTATAGACTCACTCTATGAGACATTCACATCTCGATATGTTTGGGATGCTATAGATGTGATGACTATGCATTCTTATGATGGTGATTATACACATGTAGATCTTGTCTAGAGAGACATTGATGTAGTGGACCATGCTTTGAATCATTTAGTAGACGATATATATCGTGAGGGCATCGGTTTGCTTATGATTGTGTATGATTCTACCTATGAGGCATGTTTATTTGGCCTTTGTGGATGTCATCATGACCCTATAGTCTATGGAGCTGAGGCACTTACTTTTGAATGCCTCACATATCATTTGGGATGCATGGTTCTTGATCATGAGGCAGGCTATGTTCACACATGGTTACTTGATGAAAGAGGACGGGCAGATAAGCTTTCCCTTGGATCCTAGTACTTTTGGTGAACCACTTTATTGATCATTATGGATACTCTTCAAGGGAAAAAATTAAGGGAAAAATTTAGCCCAATGGCTAATTTTCAAGGGTCTTCGGGCTATTTTAGACCCCAAAAATGGTGAGTTTTTTTGGGTAAATTTTAGAGGAAAATCGTTAAATTGACACTGAAAATTTTCAAACATCTGCCAAATTTTTCTACAAACTCTATCTTCTATCAAAAAAAGATTCTCCAACTCATATCTACTTTGATATGCTTCTTATTTTTTACCCTTATACTATTCTGATTCTCATGACTGTGAGACATCAATATTGGATGGTGACCTTCATGGAGTTCTCTTTGATCCAGGCGGTCATTTGGATCATCTTAGTGGATCATTACATGGAGCTTCCTTCAATACATGTGGTTATGCACGTGTGTATATGGATCATTAGTTCTTAGGACTTCCATTTATCTCAAGAGATTGTGTGATGATTGAGGATACATGGCTACACCATCTTTTCAACCCAAGAGGTAACATGTTTTGTAGTTTTGGAGTTGTCCATGTAGTTTTTCGTTTAATCATCTTACGATGTTAGTGTTATTTATGTAATCGACACCTATAGTTTCCCATTTGATCATGATAGTGACTTAGTTTTTTATATAGCATCATGGGATACCTTCTATGGTCTACAAGTTTATATGTTATGGGTCAATTTTAGCTTTTTGCACATGACCGCCTTTCAATTTCGAGGACGAAATCATTGTAGGAGGGGATGGGTTGTAATGTAGGAGCCATGGACATGTGTAAATAATGGGCAAAGGGCTTGTGGACATGGGAGTCAAGGGCTTATGGACATATGGGCCTAGGCCTAAGTGTGGGCATGGGCACTAATAAGTAATTGTGAAAAGGGAATGAGATATATAAGTGAATTGTAAAGCCTGAAACACAACTAACTCATACTAATAAAGATTTAAGTTTCTTAGATCTTGAAGCTCTTAGCTATGTACTCCCATGAGTGCATGTGATCACTCCATTATGAGTATGAGTGTGTGTGGTACTCTACTTGAGTGCAACTATTCTCTCTCCTCTTCCCCTTGTTGCATACATACATACATACATGCATACATATATATATACATATACATATACATATAATGTATGTGTGTGTGGTACTCCACTTGAGTGCAATTATTCTCTCTCCTCTTTCCCTTGTTGCACACACACACACACACACACACACACACACATATACATATACATATACATATGTATATACATATAATGTATGTGTGTATATATATATACATATACATATAATGTATGTGTGTGCGTGCATGCGTGTGTGTGTGTGGAGATTTAATTGAACCTCTGATTTTACCACATGAGCCAAAGCGCATCTTAGATTTTCAAGAGAAGCGACTCGTACAGCATTAGACAACAGTGTCTAGTTAAGTGGAAGGATAGACCGGAAGAAGGTTCAACTTGGGAGGACATTAGTACTCTTAAGACCCGATATCCTACCTTTGTTTTTGAGGACAAAAACTCTTCCAAATGGGGGGGAGTAATGTTAGGATAAAGGTAGGACGTGGTTCAGAGAAGTCTGGACTAGTGTGGATGGCCAGGGCTATAGTTAGCCGGCTAGGGTCCCTATATCCGGCGGTTGGGGGGAGAGTTACCCTATTCTCTTCTAGGAGTCTTCATAGAGGTCTCATGGTGGCCTCTCAGAGAAAAATGTGACCACTCGATTATGGCAAATTCACACAATGAGAGAGAACACCGTATCCCTGTAGAGAAATTGTTTCTTTGATAGAGTAGACTACTTTTAGAAGCCAAGTCACTAGTAGTGATACAAATGCCATGTTACAAGAATCATAGCACAACAAGGGGAATAAATGCGAAGTGCATGACTTCTATATAGGTCTTAGCATTAGATTTATTTCAATGTGAACTTATCATTATGTAATGTGTTGTGTTTTGTGGTGAACAATGAAGGAAAGCTATAGAGCTTCTCTACTTGGTGTGTGTTGATGGAATGAGAGCAATGATTTCTTAGGTGTGTCTCACGTGTTCTCCTCTACTTGGTGTGTGTTGATGGAATGAGAGAACTGACTGCTTAATTAGGTGTGTCTCCTGTGTTTCCCTCTACTCTCTTTTCATGGCATCAGGGTGAGCCTAGGTAGCTCTTATTAGGGTTTGTGAGAAGGAGAGAAAAGCTGTTGAAGAAGAAGCTTGTGAAGGAAGCCATTGAAGAATTGTGAAGCTATGGAGAATACCAAAACTTGCAAAAGGACCATTGGTGAGTTTCCCTAACCCTAATCTTGTGGCTTGCAGGTGATTGGAAGAGATTAAAGCCACGAGTGGGCTACCCAAGCAAAGCAAAATACAGGTTTTGTTCAAGCTCTCCATTGCAGCTTGAGTGCACACACGTGGATGTAACCCAGATTAAAGAGTTGGGTATACATGAGAATGTTTAGCAAACATTTTCGAGTTGATGTATACACATGTATGTGTGATTTGTAACCCTAAAGAGTTGGGTATACATGAGAATGTTTGGCAAACATTTTTTAGTTGATGTATACACATGTATGTGTGATTTGTAACCCAAATTAAAGAGTTGGGTATACATGAGAATGTTTGGCAAACATTCTTTAGATCAACGGCTACTTGATTTTGGTTAGAAAACAAGCGTTGATTTCTTCAAGTTAAGTCTGTAATAGTTTTCCTTCTATCTGGTTTAATCAGGAAAAAAGCGTTGATTTCTTCAAGTTAAGTCTGTAATAGTTTTCCTTCTATCTGGTTTAATCAGGTGAAGGATAGTTTAGTTCTCTTGACCCCGTTAGAAAATTCGTCAAGAAAATCAAAAAAAGTGGAATCATCCCCTTTTTCTAGGCAAGGAAATTTTTCCCGATTTTGGTTTCGAAATGACCACCAGATTAGTCTCGTGTCGTCCGGACATTCGTGGGAAAGGCCTCAAATGGGAAATCCTGCCCCGAGTGGGAAACCTTAACCCCCGCGTAAGATGAAGCTAATTCCCACTCGTGGGCGAGGCCCCGAGTGGGAAACCCTGCCCCGCGTAGGAGGAAGCTACTTCCGCTGCTAAAACAATCGGGAATCCGGTGCTCGAAGGGGACAGAGGGGTCTCACAGCTGGTATCAGAGCATTGTTGTAAACTTATGAAACAACAGCAAAAATTGCCTAAAACTTTAAAGTAAATTTGGGAAATAATATTTTCACTTGCTAAGATTATGTTTAAATTCATAAATTGAAAACTCATAAATTGAACTGGATTTTTAGATGGATACCCCAAATCTGTCTAGCATTCCTGGACTCTCCCAGAGTTAGGATATGATCGCCTTTGCCTCTCGAAAATCTCATCAACTCCACTACAAACCGAGAAAGCAGAGTGAGGCTCGCTCGTCACTTTGAGGAACTATACTTTCCTGTTATTCATTATGTCCAACTTTATAATCATTCACCCCGGAATTTCAAAATTTCTTGATGAATTTTTAGACTTCTGAGCCGCTTTATTCCTAGGAGCAGAATTACCGTTTGGATTGACAAATGCCCCAGCTACATTCAATCGCCTAATGCAAGACATTCTCAGAGAATACTTGGATGATTTTTTTCTTGTTTTCTTTGATGATATTCTTATTTAATCAAAGAATGCAACTGACCATGAAGCTCACGTCCAAAAAGTTCTTCAGATTCTAAGGAAGCAGAGAATTTCTTGCCGAATTTTTAGACTTCTGAGCCGCTTTATTCCTAGGAGCAGAATTACTGTTTGGATTGACAAATGCCCCAGCTACATTCAATCACCTAATGCAAGGCATTCTCAGAGAATACTTGGATGATTTTTTTCTTGTTTTCTTTGATGATATTCTTATTTACTCAAACAATGCAGCTGACCATGAAGCTGTGACGTCCGAAAAGTTCTTCAGATTCTAAGGAAGCACCAACTCAAAAAAGAGCAAATGCACTTTCTCTGTCGACGTTGAATACTTGGGCTTTCTGATATCCAAAGACGGAATTTCTCCAGACTTTGCAAAAGTCCAAGCAGTCATAGATTGGCCTGAACCAAAGATAGTGAAAGAAGTCAGGGGATTCTTGGGATTAACTGGTTGGTATAGAATTTTTATACCTAAGTATGCTCTCATAACTTTCCCCCTGACAAATCTTCTCAAGAAGAATACCCCGTTCCAATGGTCTGCCAGGTGTCAGAGCGCTTTTGGTAAGCTGAAGACCGCCTTGGTAACCAATCTCGTTCTGAAGTTGCCAGATTTCTCTCTACCCTTTGAGGTAGTAAACTGATGCCAGTGTTTTTGCCCTTGGAGGTGCGCTCATGCAGGAAGGTCATGTAGTGGCCTATGAATCCCAAAAACTCAGAACACATGAGAGAAATTATGCTGTCCATGACCTAGAAGTTGGTAATGTCTCCACAACTTTCAGTAGTCTATGCCTTGAAGTTGTGGAGACATTACCTACTAGGTCAAAGATTCACTTTGATGACAGATCATCAGAGCTTAAAGTGATTAAATTCTAATGTTAAGCCTTTGAGGAAAAGGCCACCCCCTTCTCTTCTTTACATTCCAGCCATTCTTAATCATAGAAAGATTAGTTAAATGATTAATTAAACTTTTCTTATTGTTTATTCTCTTCCCTCTCTAGCTTTTGAGGTGTGCAGGTGTAAGAACCTCCCCTTCTGATCTTATAATTATTTCCCTGGGACTTACGGGTTCAGTCAGATCAGTTCAGTTAGTTAAGGCTTTTGACTACGTTAGAGAAAAGTTATCCTAGAGGAATCGCCCGTGCTTTCCGGGCAAGGAAAGTTTTTCCGGGTTCGGTTTTGGAAGAACCGATGGATTAGTCTCTTGTTGAATATCCGTGGGGGCGAGGCCTCAAGTGTGGGCCCGCGCCTGAATTCGTTGCGTGATGGGGACAGGGATCTTACACTCTTGAATTCTGACAATTGTGTAGATTAGAGTCCTATACATCTAGATTGGGTCAATTTAAGTTGAAAATAGGATGATAAAAATGGGAAATGGTCAGCCATACAAAGGAGATTATGGCAAAATTTTCCAGAATTTTATGGAAAAGAAAGTTTGTTTTTATGTTATTCCAAAAGAGTAATTCCCACCATTGTGCATTCTAAAAGAAATATTCTAATTACTCCATGTACGTATTCACCTATGAATATGCATGGTGGATATCACTGATATTAATTATTAAAATTGATTTCTATGCATAGAAAGATGCATAATGAAATTTTTTTATTATAAAAGTGTTATTTTCACTAAATTTAATTCCTATGCATAAAAAGATGCATAATGGAAATTTTTTTTATTATAAAAGTGTTATTTTCACTGAACTTAATTTCTATACATAGAAAGATGCATAATGAAAATTCTATGCATAGAAAGATGCATAATGAAAAATAAATTTCTAAATTTAATTTCTATTCATAGAAAGATGCATAATGGAAATTTTTTTATTATAAAAGTGTTATTTTTAATAAATTTAATTTCTATGCATAGAAAGATGCATAATGAAAAAAAAATTATTATAAAAATGTTATTTTCACTAAATTTAATTTCTATGCATAGAAAGATACATAATGAAAATTTTTTTATTATAAAAGTGTTATTTTCATTAAATTTAATTTCTATGCATAGAAAGATGCATAATGGAAATTTTTTTATTATAAAAGTGTTATTTTCACTAAATTTAATTTCAATGGAAATTTTTTTATTATAAAAGTGTTATTTTCACTAAATTCAATTTCTATGCATAGAAAGATGCTTAATGGAATTTTTTTTATTATAAAAGTGTTATTTTCATTAAATTTAATTTCTATGCATAGAAAGATGCATAATGGAATTTTTTATTATAAAAGTGTTATTTTCACTAATTTAATTTCTATGCATAGAAAGATGCATAATGGAAATTTTTTAATTATAAAAGTGTTATTTTTATTAAATTTAATTTCTATGCATAGAAAGATGCATAGTTAAATTTTTTTATTATAAAAGTGTTATTTTCACTAAATTTAATCTCTATGCATAGAAAGATGCATAATGGAAAATTTTTTATTATAAAAGTGTTATTTTCATTAAATTTGATTTTTATGCATAGAAAGATGCATAAAGAAAATTTTTATTACAAAAGTGTTAAACCTATTAAAAATGATTCTATGCATAAAGAAATTCTTTTTATTTTAAAAGTGTTATTCCCATTGAAGTTGATTTTTATGCATAAATAGATGCATAAAGAATTTTTATATCAAAATCAATTCTATGTTTAATTTCTATGAGTATTTGATAAATGAATAAGTAAATACTCTAAGAGAGAAATTTCTATCATTTTATACTCTCACGGATTGTAAAAAGAAAATTTAGGAAATCTATCGAGATCAAAATATTCAAATAAATGATTAATTTATTCCTCATTAGAATTCGTAACTAATTTAGAAATCAGTTAAGTGAATATTCAAAGAAAGAAATTCAGTAAAATAGTAATTAAAATATCACCCTTTTCGAGAAAGATAGTTCAGGAAAAATCTTATCACACTTGAACCTTGAATCAGACTATGACCAAGACCAAACTCTTTCGTCAATTTTGAGGAAAGAAGATGTGACCAATTCAGGAAAATACACTCAAACCTCCCGCCAAACCTAAAACAAAGTTTGAGACCCTTTGAATTGATCTGTGGATCAAGGTTACAGAATTCGAGAAATTCTATTATGAAATTCAGAATTACGATCAAGAAGTTTAGGGGATACTGATTCAAGAAATACTCCTTGTATGGAAAAGAAAATCAAACTGAAAACTTGCATACTTACATAGAAACCCTGTTTTCTTAAAGGACTGTCTTACGCCAGAATGCTAGAGGGAGGGAGCATTTGGTATATGTTTTTCTAAGGGAAGTTCAGTTGCAACAGTTGGCGGGGAGTGTTCAAAGGACAACTCATGCGGCAAAGCCTGCCCAGGTCTTGACCAGCCTCGATACGATTAAAATGGTCCGCATCCGGTAGTACGATGGACGAAGGCTGATGAAGCGGTCCCTGAGTGAAGTGCCAGGACACCTAAGGAGGATCCTGGAGGGTTCAGACCAGGCGATGTACGGGCTCGGGGTGCCTAGGACACCCATGCGTATGTCGTGGAAGATATGTATGATGGACGAAAGGAATATTGTAATCTGTAACTGGATCTTGTTTGCTGACCAGCTGGTCTCAACGGAGACCAACTGGATTATTGTAATCTGTTGCTGGATCTCAACGGATTATTGTAATCTATTTACTGGATCTCGTTTGGTTACCAGCTGGTCTCAATGGAGAGTCCATAGTGATACTTGTTTTTTTTTAGAAACAAGGGGCTGGATGGAAATTTTGAGTTATGACATCTGTAACCAATAACTGTTTGTCAATGGATTGTTTTATAAGTTAATGTTTTAAAGAGGTGTGTGCGTATCTGTATTCGAAAGCAAAAGTTAAGAAAGGCATTCAATTATGGGTGGGAGAGTAATTGTCTGGTTCTACCGATTCCAGTGGTTGGGTGGTGGCTAATAACCCATGGGCCGGGAACCCATGGGCCGGATGGAGGCTGGAATCAGTGGAGTTTTAATAATGAAATTGAAATAATAGGAATACGCTTAGAATTCGAGTAGTTAAATAAAATCCTGAAGACTTTCTCAAATGATTAGATCAACGGCTATGCCTGATTTCAGTTTAGGAAAAAAGCATTGATTTCTTCAAGTTAAGTCTGTAATAGTTTTTCTTCTATTTGGTTTAATCAGGTGAAAGATAGTTTAGTTCTCTTGACCCGTTAGAAGAAAATCAAAAAGATGGAATTGTGGGCCTGTTTTTCGGGCAAGGGAATTTTTCCCCGTTTCGGTTTCGAAATGACCACCAAATTAGTCTCGTGTCCGGACATTCATGGGCGAGGCCCCGGGTGGGAAACCCTGCCCCGCGCAAGAGGAAGTTACTTCCACTGCTAACAACTGGGAATCCGGTGCGCGGAGGGAGCACAGGGGTCTCACAAGCACAGCTTACCACCCCAAGACCGATGGTCAAACCGAAAGGGTGAACCAAGTAATCAAAGATATACTTCGGTCATGCTGTGTGGCAGGGAGCCCAAGAAGTGGCTAAGCTATCTGCACCTAGTCGAGTTCGCCTACAATGCTTCTTATCATCGAAGTATCAGGATGAGCCCTTTCAAAGCTCTGTATGGACAAGACTGCCTAACACCATTAACTTGCTCCAACCCATTGATTAGGGTCGAGATGTCTAGACAGATGCTTGACGACATGGAACAGCAGATGCAGTCAATCAATCAAAAAGGTGGAATTGTCCTCGGTTTTCGGGCAAGGAAAATTTTTCCGGTTTCGGTTTCGGTTTCGGAATGAGCACCATATTAGTCTCGTGTCCGGATATTCCTGGGCTAGGCCCCGAGTGGGAAACCCTGCCCCACACAAGAGGAAGCTACTTCTGCTGTGCTAACAACAACCGGGAATCTGGTGCACGGAGGGGGCAGAGGGGTCTCACAGCTGGTATCAGAGCTTGTTGTAAACTTATGAAACAGCAGCAAAAATTGCCTAAAATTTTAAAGTAAATCTGGGAAATAATGTTTTCACTTGCTAAGATTATGTTTGAAATGAATTCATAAATTGAAAACTCATAAATTAAACTGGATTTTTTAGATGGATACCCCAAATCTGTCTAGCATTCCTGGACTCTCCCACAGTCAGGATATGATCACCTTTGCCTTCGAAAATCTCATCAACTCCGCTACAACCTGAGAAAGCAGAGTGAGGCTCGCTCGTCACTTTGAGGATCTATACTGTCCTGGTCCAGTAGAGCAGCATCAGCATATGTGGTTCTCTGTGGAGGGCGAAGTATTAACGTCGTTACCAATCAACATTAGAGACTCAAACATAATATCTCGCTAGCCATGATCTTGATAAGGCTAGGAGTTATTCATTATGTCCAACTCTATAATCATTCACCCCGGAATTTTAGAATTTCTAGCCGAATTTTTAGACTTCTTAGTCGCTTTATTCCTAGGAGAAGAATTACAACACCATTATCAGTTATGAATCATGTATATCATAGCATGTCTCCATCGCAGTATTGGCTTTTTATGCGTACGTGATTGAGGCGGTGACTTTTGGAGCTAAGACGCTTTATGTATATATATGCTCTATGTATATATCAAAAACTTTTGATAAAATGATGTTTTGCAAAAGATTCCAAATGGATTTCGTGGTTGTGAATATTGGTTAATAAAATTATCAGAGTGAATCTTGTTTTTAAGAATTATGATGGAATATTTATTTGTTTAAGAAATAAATCTCAAAAATTAAAGTCATAAATCTGATTGACAAAGTTAAGTTGACAAAAATCTCATTTTGTCAGAATCATGAGGCGCACGGGCCGTGGTGTAGACAGCCGGATCCTCTTACCGATGATGAAGAGTTATATCCGAACGTTCGTAAAGCCCTGCACTGATCCCAACCTGGTCCCTTCAAGGGTGAAGGAGAACAGTTAGGAGAAACAGTGGAAAAATGGATCGAGGCAATGGAAGAGTATTTTGATGTAACCGGTTATAATGAGAGGAGCAAGATGGCTCTCACCAGATTGAAAATTGTGGAAACAGCCAGGGTCGCATGATGGAGAAACCATTGCGAGACAAACTGTCTAGACCAAAATACCCAGAGCTGGTCAGATCTTAAAGCTTACCTCAGGAAGAGGTTCTGTCCTCCGGGCTTCCTGGAAACCAAAATGAGTGAGTTATTGGAATTGAAGGAGGATAGCCGGAGAATTGAAGAATACCATCAGGCATTTGCCCTTCTCCTCAAATATTCTTAAATTTTGGATAGCTGATGGCCAGATTCATTCAAGGGATGAACGAGCCATTAGATACTTTAGTGAAAAATGCCAAACCAATCTCAATGGTAGAAGCTGTCAGAATGGCAAAGGACTTTGCCAAAGCATTTGTTGTTAAGGTCCCGCCAAAGCCTGCACCCTCAAACTTTAAAAGGTTCCAAACCCCAGGAAGTGCTTCAAACTTTCCACCCCCAAAGAGGCAGTAAGGCCCTAATCAGAATCAAGATGCTGGAAGATTCAGAAGCAAAGGAAGACCCTTTCCTCAAAACACTTTCTCAAGAGCCCCACCTTTTTCAAGGATTTAGAGGGATGAGCTTAGAAGTGAGAACAGGTGTTTTGGGTGTCAGGGTTTCGATCACCAGCTTAAAGACTGCCCGACTCCTGCCATGTCAAGAGGACAGGGAAGTCAAGGACCCAGAGTTCAGAGACCATCCCCTTCATATGAGTCAAATCAGGGTCCATCGTCTCGCCAAAATCAGGGCAATCCTAGGAGGACTCCAGCTCAGCCGTCTACCTCAGTTCAGAGTAATCTCCCAGAACTGGGGTAACCAAAGAGAAAGAGTTCTGCCCCAATCTGCACAGCAACCAGAGCAGTTACGATAGGAGAAGTAGTGGAAGAGGAAAGAGGTCAGATTTATGCCGCAATTGAAAACCAAGGGCCAAATTGTCAATTCTCTGCCATCCATACTCCAGCTGAGTATAAAGGTAAGCCATTTAAGCTTTTGATTGATTCAGGTGGTAGTACTCATTCATTTATTTCTCCAGGATTCTTGCATAAGCTTTTGATTGATTCAGGTGGTAGTACTCATTCATTTATTTCTCCAGGATTCTTGCGTAAGCTAGTCTTAGAACAGAAATCAGGGAAACCTATGCAAGTTGAATTGGCCAGTGGGAAGATTCTTTTCACTCACCATGAGACAGATCATATTCAATTTAATCTAGATGGAAATGTCACTGCTTGCCAGAGTCTTACCTTTGGGAGTTTTCGACGGAATCCTTGGAATGGATTAGCTCCACAAAAATCAAGCTGACTTTCACTGTCACAATGGAACTATTTCCTTCCGTGTTCACAGGAACAAAGTTCAAGGAACTGGAATTTTCGGATTCCCAGATCTGCACAATTAGTAAAAGCTTCTAGGTTATTGAAAGGACTTACAAAGAAGTCCTTACAAAGAAGTAGCTCATTTATGTTGATAAATGAGCTACTTGCTACTTCTTTGTAAGGACTTATTGAAAGGACTTACAAAGAAGTAGCTCATTTATGTTGATAAAATGTATTCGGTAGACACAAAGTTAAGGCTAAAGAACCAGAATGGTTAAGTGAGTATGATGATTTATTCCCTGCAGAGAGCTAACTAAGATGCCTCCAATTCGGGAAGTAGATCATGTGATAGAATTGACCCCCGAGCTCAGCCAGTAGCCCAGCGCACGTACAAAATGCCAGTCCCTGAAGCCATTGAACTCAAGGAACAACTTAAGCAGCTGTTAGAACAAGGGTTTGTAAGACCCAGTGTTTCACCTTGGGGAGCGCCAGTTCTCTTTCACAAAAAAAAAAGGATGGAACGTTAAGACTCTGTGTGGATTACAGAGGTCTCAATCAGCTGACAGACAGTTAAGAATAAGTATCCTATCCCTAGAATTGATGAGCTTCTGGACAGGCTAAATAAATCCTAGATCTTCACAAAGATACATCTCAAATCAGGGTATTACCAGATCAAGATTAATGATCAAGATATCCCAAAGATAGCCATCAATATGGACACTATGAATTTTCAGTCATGCCATTTGGATTGACAAATGCCCTAGCTACATTTAATCGCCTAATGCAGGACATTCTCAGAGAATACTTGGATGATTTTGTTCTTGTTTTCTTTGATGATATTCTTATTTACTCAAATAATGCAGCTACCACCATGAAGCTCACGTCCGTAAAGTTCTTGAGATTCTAAGGACGTACCAACTCTTTGCAAAAAAGAGCAAAGGCACTTTCTCTGTCAACCATGTTGAATATTTGGGCTTTCTGGTATCCAAAGACGGAATTTCTCCAGACTTTGCAAAAGTTCAAGCAGTCGTAAATTGGCCTGAAACTAAGACAGTGAAAGAAGTTAGGGGATTCTTTGGATTAACTGGTTGGTATAGAATTTTTATACCTAAGTATGCTCATATAGCTTCCCCCCTGACTAATCTTCTCAAGAAGAATACCCTGTTTCAATGGTCTGCCAGGTGTCAGAGCGCTTTCGACATAAAACAATCATTTACAACAGTCATAAAATACAGTTTCTATATAATTCATGGGATTTACAGAAATCAATTCTACCCAAATTTCCACTTTTGATAAATAATCATAAATTGAATTATACAAAAAATTCCTCTTCTTCTCATTTATTTTCTTGGATCTCAAATACCATGGGAATTCCTCTTTTTGCTTTTAATTAATTGCATTCCAATTTCATGGGTATTCCTCTCTTATCAAATATTTCTCAAAAAGTAATTTCATCTAAAATAAAATACCCATTAATTCAATATGCTAGGAATTTCTCTTTTCCCATCTAAATGATGGAATTCCAAATGTCATAGGAATTCTTCTTTTAACATTTAAGTATTTCTCATAGATAAAATAAATTTATCTAAATTTCATCTTTGAATTTAATTAAAATACTCATTAATTCCAATATACTAGGAATTTCTCTTTTCCCATCTCAATGATGGAATTCCAAATGTCATAGGAATTCCTCTTTTACCATTTAAATATTTCTCATAGATAAAATAAGTTTATCTAAAATTCATCTTTGAATTTAATAAAAATACTCATTAATTCTCATATACTAGGAATTTCTCTTTTCCCATCTTAATGATGAAATTCCAAATGTCATAGGAATTCCTCTTTTACCATTTAAATATTTCTCATAGATAAAATAAATTTATCTAAAATTTATCTTTGAATTTAATTAAAATACTCATTAATTCCAATATACTAGGAATTTCTCTTTTCCCATCTCAATGATGGAATTCCAAATGTCATAGGAATTCCTCTTTTACCATTTAAATATTTCTCATAGATAAAATAAATTTATCTAAAATTTATCTTTCAATTTAATTAAAATACTAATTAATTCTCATATACTAGGAATTTCTATTTTCCCATCTCAATGATGGAATTCCAAATGTCATAGGAATTCCTCTTTTACCATTTAAATATTTCTCATAGATAAAATAAATTTATCTAAAATTCATCTTTGAATTTAAATAAAATACTCATTAATTTTAATATGCTAAAAATTACACTTTCCTCATTTAAATATTTGAATTCCAATATGGTGGGAATTCCTCTTTCATCATTAAAACTTATCTATGCAAAAAGATAAATTTAACTAAATTTTCTCTTAAAATTTAAATAAAAATCTCCATTAATTCCTTTACACTAGGAATTACACTTTCCTCATTTAAATATTTGAACTCCAATATAATGGGAATTCCTCTTTCAACATTTAAATTTATCTATACAAAAAGATAAATTTAACTAAAATCCTTCTTTAATTTTTAAATAAAATATATATTTTTTTAGCATCCCAAGTTTTCTCTTACTTCATTGGAATACATGGATTTCCATTTTCATGGGGATTACTCTTTTAACATAAAAATGGATTACTAGAAATTTCTCTTTTTTCTAATTAACTATTTATGCATAAACATAAAAATCAATTTTTCCTTGATTATAATGAGAAACATTCAATTAGTCTAGGATAATTAATCCTAGAATATGGTAAGAAGTCCTCTTTTCCTTGATTATAATGAGAATCATTCAATTAGTCTAGGATGATTAATCCTAGAATATGGTAGGAAGTCCTCTTTTCATATTATGAATGAAAATGATTTATGTGTTAATTTTAAAAAAATTTGCCATAGCTCCGCTGCTATTACTAATAATTCTCAAAAATTTGAAAGCATAAAGTTTAGTAATATCCCTATGATTAGAATAACCGCTAATTGGATCATTATCCAATTATGGATTGATTCTTAATTTTACCATAAATTTAATAGCATAAAAGTATTAAAAAGCTATTATTTTGGCCTCCAATTAGACAAGCATAGAAATTACTTTTAGATTAGAGAAATGCTTCATGAGAAGATTCATTCGAATTGAGAATAGGTCATAGGAATGACCATTCTTTGGGGGGGAGAGAGAAATGCTTAAAAACCATTATAAATTAAGCATAAATAAAAATTTATGTATTTCTTCATTACAATACATTAAGGAACTTCAATAGTATTCAAAAGCCATTCAATTTAATGCTTCTCAAGCTTGAGAGGGGTTGAGAAGAGAAACATTTCGAGATTTAAGAAAAAGAAGACAATAATCCACACTTTATCTCCTAAATTACTTGATTCTTTGATCACAGTAGAGGCCCCCAATCAATCAATTGGTTTGGTATGTTGATAAAGTCTCCAAGGAAGATTAAAGAGAGAGAGAAGCTCCAATCTCTTCAATTTGTAGAGGATTTTTAGAGGATAATAGAAAATATCATTATTTCAGTATAATACTGGCATGGTATAGTTCTCATATTTTTTTACAAAGGTCTAAGGATCTATTTATAGGTGAGGGAGGCCTCTAACCAAGTCCAACTAGTTTCTAGAATTTTCCAGGTTCAGTTTTGCTGAATTTGGACAAGATTTAGACCTAGTTTGGCTCCCTTTTGATTTGGTTTGATCTAGGAGAGAGGAGAGATAAAAATATCACAATATTTTTGAGTTTAAAACTCCACCACACATGTGAAATAGGTGCTTCCTTGAAGAGCTCCCTTCTCCTTACCAAGGTGTCAAAATTGAATCATCATACCCAAAATATCTCTTTTTTTAGTAATACTCATAGTTTTTTACTAATAAACCTTGTCCTTAGTCAACTCTTCATCTTATGTGAGCATTTACTCATTTTTGGGGGGTTTTCTTTTATACATTGGATTTATCTCCTCCCCACACTTGGATTGATTCTATTGGCCCATAGGAATCTTAATTGGAGCATAATTCAAAAATTTCTAAAAATCTGGACCCTTAGGCTAAGGTCCTTTTTACCTATTTTCAATTAATTCCAATTGCACATTAGAAAGCTCTTTTTCAAAAAAAATTGAAAATCTGGACCCTTAGGCTAAGGTCCTTTTTACCTATTTTCAATTAATTCCAATTGCACATTAGAAAGCTCTTTTTGAATTTTTGTTTCAGGGGAAACCATTTTAGACATTAGGAGGATTTTTATATCCAAAAATATCTCAATTTTGGATTACCTCTCTCTAGACATTTTCTCTCTCTAGGTTAAAACAGGGTAAAACAGAATCTTTCTTTTATTTCAAAGAGGGGAATAATTATAAGATCAGAAGGGGAGGTTCTTACACCTGTACACCTCAAAAGCTGGAGGGAGGAATCTTACATCCTACCCCACTTAAAAACACGAGATGTCCTCATCTCGTAGTAGGTGGAGTATGATCTCTTTCATCCTCTTCTTCTTCTTTCAATCACTTCCAGCATTATTGCCTTGGAAGTGGACGGCCGATTTGGGAACATCTCTCCTTGACTTTCCCTATTCTGAGACAGAGGTCTTGCATTACTTTGGATTAAAACTGCGGGTTGGTTAGACGGTCTACCTTTGGGATTTCTCTCATTTTGGCATAAAGAAACCTGATTACTCTGGAAGGAAGGAGCTGGAGTTTCGAATCTTGATCCCTGAGTTTCCCACCCTGAAAACCTTGTTCCAAAAGGTGTTGGGCAATCCATACTGCGATGTCCAAATCCTGGACAGTTATAGCAGTTCACTCCCTTATTCAAGGGTGGAACTTCTGAAGTTGAATTCCAAGGGATTGAGTTCTCGGAAAAGGACACTCACACCCAATATGAAATTGCCTTTTTCACAGATTCAGCTATCTTTAAAACAATCATTTAATGAAACCATAGTGTCACTGATCATAATCCTCAAAATCTTCGGTTGAATCCTTATTTCCAATCATTCCTTCATCGGTGTATCTATGGCATCATTGGCAACCAAAACGCTCACCACCCCCTATCCACTCAAGGGCCTTTTCGATAGTTCCCAACTCATAGTAACCAGTAATGTATTCACTTATAAAAATCAAGATGGAATCTCCATTGAAGATCAGCAAGATCAACCAACAAATCCATATAAAAGAGCCATGGACTCATCCGTTGAGGACCAGCAAGGTCAATCAACCAAATCCATGCCCGGTTTTACAAAAAAACTCTCACTCCTTGATCCAATATCTTCCACGACGCACGTGTGGGTATCTTCGGCGACCCAGAGCCCGAGCACCATATGGTCAGCACCCTCTAGGATCCTTCGCAGGTGACCTAGCGCTTCACTCATAGGCCGCTTCCTTGGTCCCTCATCCACCATACCGGAAGCTCACCATTTTAATCAAACTGAGGCTGGTCAAGACCTCGGCCGACCTTGCTGCGCGAGACGTCCTCCATTGATTCTCCCCATCAGCTATTGTAACTTTATCAGATTAGGTCTCCACGATCTCATTCACAAGACGGTCAAAATGCTTCTCCGACATTCTTGACATAAAACAGTCATTTAGAAAAAAGTCATAAATACAGTTTCTATAATGAACTCTCGTCTTTCACATTGTTCCACATCTGTCCACATTATTTAATCCATATCCAATTCATATGTATACCCATTCTCATCCAATCACATCATTTTCCATCTCATCCCATCGTTCCTCATTTATTCTCATCACATCTCATCCACTCATCTCATCTCATTCATTCTTATCCCGATTCACATCACATCTCATCCATTCACATCCCATATCATTCATTTACATCTGATTCATATGAACATCACATCTCATTCACTCACATCCGGATTCACATCACATTACATCTCATCCATTCACTCATATCGACATCACATCCTTTCATATACACATTCACATCCATTCTTTCACATACACATCCATATCCATTCTTCCACATACACATCCACACCCATTGTTCCACATACACATCCACATCCATTCTTCCACATACACATCCACATTCATACATCCATACATACACATCCACATCCATATCCATTCTTCCACATACACATCCACATCCGTTCTTCCACATACACATCCACATCCATTCTATCGCATCTTGTTTGCATCTTATCACATCTCATACACATCTTATCGCATCCTATTCTCACCTTATCTCATCCATTCACATGCTATTCCCATTTAGTAGCCTTTTTTTTGTTGATCCCGATAATGGGACTTTTTCTAAATTTCTGCCAATTTGCTTTGCCTAATTAAAGGTTTTTTTTCTCGACGACTATTTTTATATTCATTCTCAATTTTTCAAATGAATTATATTCAATATTTCTCTTTTGAGTAAAAGAATTCATGGGATTTACAGAAATCAATTCTACCCATATTTTCACTTTTGATAAATAATCATAAATTGAATTATACTAAAAATTCCTCTTCTTCTCATTTATTTTCTTGGATCTCAAATACCATGGGAATTCCTCTTTTTGCTTTTAATTAAATGCATTCCAATTTCATGGGTATTCCTCTTTTATCACCAAATATTTCTCATAAAGTAATTTCATCTAAAATAAAATACCCATTAATTCAATATGCTAGGAATTTCTCTTTTTCCATCTAAATGATGGAATTCCAAATGTCATAGGAATTCCTCTTTTACCATTTAAATATTTCTCATAGATAAAATAAATTTATCTAAATTTTATCTTTGAATTTAATTAAAATACTCATTAATTCAAATATACTAGGAATTACTCTTTTTCCATCTCAATAATGAAATTCCAAATGTCATAGGAATTCCTCTTTTACCATTTAAATATTTCTCATAGATAAAATAAATTTATCTAAAATTCATCTTTAAATTTAATTAAAATACTCATTAATTTCAATATACTAGGAATTTCTCTTTTTCCATCTCAATGATGGAATTCCAAATGTCATAGGAATTCCTCTTTTACCATTTAAATATTTCTCATAGATAAAATAAATTTATCTAAAATTTATCTTTGAATTTAATTGAAATACTTATTGATTCCAATATACTAGGAATTTCTCTATTCCCATCTCAATGATGGAATTCCAAATGTCATAGGAATTCCACTTTTACCATTTAAATATTTCTCATAGATAAAATAAATTTATCTAAAATTTATCTTTGAATTTAATTAAAATACTCACTAATTCCAATATTTTAGGAGGAATTTCTCTTTTTTCATCTCAATGATAGAATTCCAAATGTCATAGGAATTTCTCTTTTACCATTTAAATATTTCTCATAGATAAAATAAATTTATCTAAAATTTATCTTTGAATTTAAATAAAATACTCATTAATTTCAATATGCTAAAAATTATACTTTTCTCATTTAAATATTTGAATTCCAATATGGTGGGAATTCCTCTTTCATCATTAAAACTTATCTATGCAAAAAGATAAATTTAACTAAATTTTCTCTTAAAATTTAAATAAAAATATCCATTAATTCCTTTACACTAGGAATTACACTTTTCTCATTTAAATATTTGAATTTCAATATAGTGGAAATTCCTCTTTCAATATTTAAATTTATCTATACAGAAAGATAAATTTAACTAAAATCCTTCTTTAATTTTTAAATAAAATATACATTATTTTAGCATCCCAAGTTTTCTCTTACTTCATTGGAATACATGGATTTCCATTGTCATGGGGATTACTCTTTTAACATAAAAATGGATTACTAGAAATTTCTCTTTTTCCTAATTAACTATTTATGCATAAACATAAAAATTAATTTTTTCTTGATTATAATGAGAATCATTCAATTAGTCTAGGATGATTAATCCTAGAATATGGTAGGAAGTCCTCTTTTCATATTATGAATGAAAATGATTTATGTGTTAAATTTTAAAAAATTTTGCCATAGCTCCGCTCTGCTATTACTGATAATTCTCAAAAAATTTGAAAACATAAAGTTTAGTAATATCCCTATGATTAGAATAACCACTAATTGGATCATTATCCAATTATGGATTGATTCTTAATTTTACTTTAAATTTAATAGCATAAAAGTATTAAAAAGCCATTATTTTGGCCTCCAATTAGACAAGCATAGAAATTACTTTTAGATTAGAGAAGTGCTTCATGAGAAGCTTCATTCGAATTGAGAATAGGTCATAGGAATGACCATTCTTTGGAGGAGAGAGAGAAATGCTTAAAAACCATTATAAATTAAGCATAAATAAAAATTTATGTATTTCGTCATTACAATACATTAAAGAACTTCAATAGTATTCAAAAGCCATTCAATTTAATGCTTCTCAAACTTGAGAGGGGTTGAGAAGAGAAACATTTTGAGATTTAAGAAAAAGAAGATAATAATCCACACTTTACCTCCTAAATTACTTGATTCTTTGATCACAGTAGAGGCTCCCAACCAATCAATTGGTTTGGTATGTTGATGAAGTCTCCAAGGAAGATTGAAGAGAGAGAGAGAGAGAGAGAGAGAGAGAGAGAGAGAGAAGCTCCAATCTCTTCAATTTGTAGAGGATTTTTAGAGGATAATAGAAAATATCATTATTTCAATATAATACTGGCATGGTATAGTTCTTATATTTTTTTACAAAGTTAAAAATAGGAGGATAAAAATGAGAAATGGTCAGCCATACAAAGGAGGTTATGGTAAAATTTTCTAGAATTTTATGGAAAAGAAAGTTTGTTTTTATGTTATTCCAAAAAAGAGTAATTCCCACCGTTTGTGCATTCTAAAAGAAATATTCTAATTACTCCATGTACATATTCACCTATGAATATGCATGGATATCACTGATATTAATTATTAAAATTGATTTCTATGCATAGAAAGATGCATAATGAAAAAAAATTTATTATCAAAGTATTATTTTAATTAAATTTAATTTCTATGCATAATAAAAAAAATTATTATAAAAGTGTTATTTTCACTAAATTCAATTTCTATGCATAAAAAGATGCATAATGGAAATTATTTTATTATAAAAGTGTTATTTTCACTAAATTTAATTTCTATGCATAGAAAAATGCATAATGAATTTTTTTATTATAAAAGTGTTATTTTTACTAAATTTAGTTTCTATGCATAGAAAGATGCATAATGAAAAAAAAATTATTATAAAAGTGTTATTTTTATTAAATTTTATTTCTATGCATAGAAAGATGCATAATGGAATTTTATTTAATTATAAAAGTATTATTTTTACTAAATTTAATTTCTATGCATAGAAATATACATAATTAAAAAAATTTATAATAAATGTGTTATTTAAACTAAATTTAATTTCTATACATAGAAAGATGCACAATGGAAATTTTTTTATTATAAAAGTGTTATTTTCATTAAATTTAATTTCTATGTATAGAAAGATGCATAATGGAAATTTTTTTATTATAAAAGTGTTATTTTCACTAAATTTAATTTCTATGCATAGAGAGATGCATAATGAAAATTATTTTTATTATAAAAGTGTTATTTTCACTAAATTTAATTTCTATGCATCAAAAGATGCATAATAGAAATTTTTTCATATATAAAAGTGTTATTTTTACTAATTCTAATTTCTATGCATAGAAAGACGCATAATGGAAATTTTTTTATTATAAAAGTGTTATTTTCATTAAATTTAATTCCTATGCATAGAAAGATGCATTATGAAAAAAAAATTATTATAAAAGTGTTATTTTCACTAAATTTAATTTCTATGCATAGAAAGATGCATAATGGAAATTGTTTTATTATAAAAGTGTTATTTTCATTAAATTTGACTTTTATGCATGGAAACATACATAAAGGAATTTTTTATTACAAAAGTGTTATTCCTATTAAAATTAATTTTATGCATAAATAGATACATAAAGAAATTCTTTTTATTTTAAAAGTGTTATTCCCATTGAAGTTGATTTTTACGTATAAATAGATGCATGAAGAATTTTTATATCAAAATTAGATTTCTCTTTAATTCTATGTTTAATTTCTATGAGTATTTGATAAATGAATAAGTAAATACTCTAAGAGAGAAATTTCTATCGTTTTATTCTCTCATGGATTGTAAAAAGAAAATTCAAGAAATCTATCGAGATAGAAATATTCAAATAAATGCTTAATTTATTCCTCATTGGAATTCGTAACTAATTTAGAAATCAGTTAAGTGAATATTCAAAGAAAGAAATTCAATAAAATAGTAACTGAAATATCACCCTTTTCGAGAAAGATAGTTCAAGAAAAATCTTATTAAACTCGAACCTTGAATAAACTATGACCAAGACCAAACTCTTTCGTCAAATTTGAGGAAAGAAGATGTGACCACTTCAGGAAAATACACTCAAATCTCCCGCCAAACCCAAAACTAAGTTTGAGACCCTTTGAAATCATCTGTGGATCAAGGTTACAGATTTCGAGAAATTCTGTTATGAAATTCAAAATTACGATCAAGAAGTTTTGGGGATACTGATTCAAGATATACTCCTTGTATTCAAAAGAAAATCAAACTAAAAACTTGCAGAAACCCTGTGTTCTTAAAGGACTGTCTTACGCGCTAGAATGCTGGAGGGAGCATTTGGTATATGTTTTTCTAAGGGAAGTTCGGTTGCAACAGCTGCGGGGAGTGTTCAAAGGAACAGCTCATGCGACAAAGCCTGTCCAGGTGACCAACCTCGATACGGTTAAAATGGTACGCTTCCGGTAGTATGATGGACGAGGACCGATGAAGCGGTCCCTGAGTGAAGTGCCAGGATACCTAAGGAGGATCCTCGAGGGTTCTAACCAGGCGATGCACGGGCTCGCGCTGCTGCCTAGGACACCCATGCGTATGTCGTGGAAGATATGTATGATGGACAAAATGATTATTGTAATCTGTTATTGGATCTCGTTGACTGATCGGCTGTGGTCTCAACGGAGAGTCCAGAGTGATATTGTTTTTTTTTTTAGAAACAAGGGACTGGATAAAAAATTTGAGTTATGACATTTGTAAACCAATAACTGTTTGTCAATGGATTGTTTTATAAGTTAAAGTTTTAAAGAGGAGTGTGTGCGTATCTGTATTCGAAAGAAAAAGTTAAGAAAGGCATTCAATTATGGGTGGGTGAGTAATTGTCTGCTGTTCTATCGATTCCAGTGGTTGGGTGGTGGCTAACCCATGGGCTGGATGGGGTTAGGCTGGAATCAGTGGAGTTTGAATAATGAAATTGAAATAATAGCAATACGCTTAGAATTCGAGTAGTTAAATAAAAACCTGAAGACTTTCTCAAATGATTAGATCAACGGCTATGCCTGATTTCGGTTAGGAAAAAAGCGTTGATTTCTTCAAGTTAAGTCTATAATAGTTTTCCTTCTATTTGGTGTAATCAGGTGAAGGATAGTTTAGTTCTCTTGACCATGTTAGAAAATTCGTTAAGAAAATCAAAAAGGTGAAATCATCCCCATTTTTTGCGCAAGGAAAATTTTTCCGATTTTGGTTTTGGAATGACCACCAAATTAGTCTCGTGTCCGGACATTCGTGGGAGAGGCCCCGGGTGGGAAACTCTGCCCCGCGCAAGAGGAAGCTACTTCCGCTGCTAACAACCGGGAATCCGGTGCGCGGAGGGAGCAGAGGGGTCTCACAAGCACAGCTTGCCACCCCGAGACTGATGGTCAAACCGAAAGGGTGAACCAAGTAATCGAAGATATACTTCAGTCATGCTGTGTGGCAGGGAACCCAAGAAGTGGCTAAGCTATCTGCACCTAGTCAAGTTTGCCTACAATGCTTCTTATCACCGAAGTATCGGGATGAGCCCTTTCAAAGCTCTGTGGACAAGACTGCCTAACACCATTAACTTGGTCCGACCCATTGATTAGGGTCGAGATGTCCAGACAGATGCTTGATGACAAGGAGCAACACATGCAATCAATCCGCAAGGATATAAAAGCTGCCCAGGATAGACAAAAGCAGTATGCACATAAGAAGAGGTCACATAGAAATTTGAAGAAGCAGATATGGTCTTCATTCGAGTATGCCCCAAAAGAAGCAGTTATGGTGTTCATTCGAGTACGTCCCAAAAGAAGTTCTCTATCTCTTACGAAGTACAAGAAGTTATCCCGCAGATAGTGTGGGCCATATCTGATTACAAAGAAAGTAGGTGACTTAGCCTATGAACTTCTTCTGCCTCCTCATCTCAAAGTACATAATGTATTTCATGTCAACCTACTTAAGAAGTATGTACCGAGCCCGAATTATGTGCTTATTGATGAACTCTTAACTTCTTTAATCCTAGGACGGATGGAACTCCAACCTGAAGAAATCCTTGATGTTCGAGAGAAGGTTGTCAAGAACAGAATTCTGAGAGAATTATTAGTCAAATGGAAGTTCTATCCTTTTGAAGACGCCACCTGGGAGAGAAAGAAGCCGAACTAATGCGGGATTACCCCCAGTTTGCGAGATGAGGACATCTCGCATTTTTCAAGTGGGAGAGGGTGTAAGATTCCTCCCCAGCACCTCAAGATATCCAGTTTCTTCCCCTGTAATCAATCCCCTTTTCAGAATAATAAAAGATCTTGTTTCTACCTGTGTTTTGGCCTAGAGAGAGAAAATATTCTAGAGAGAGGTAATTTAGTTTTTAGATATCTTTGGATGGAAAAATATCTTTTCTTCTTAAAATAAATTCCCTCGAAACAAAAGTTTAAAAAGAAATTCCTAAGGCGCATTAGAAATAAATTATAATCTACACAAAAGACCTTAGCCTAAGGGTCCAAATTTTTTGAAAATTTTAGATTAAGGTTCTTATGGACCAATAAGATTAATCCAAATGTAACGAGAAGATAAATTGAAGAATAAAAGAAAAACTCCCCAAAAAATTAGTAAATGCTCACATAAGATGAAGAGTGGACTAAGAACCAAAGAAAAGATTAAAAAAACTGAATTTTGACACCTCATAGTGGGGATCTCTCCTTATGAAGTAGGCACCTTTTTCTCATCATTACCCCCCAATTTGAAATCAATTAAATGAGATATTTTATCTCTCCTCTCTCCTATTTCAAAACTAGATCCAAAAAGTAAGCTGAACTGACCCAAAAATGGTCAAAAATTGAGCAAACTGATCTGGAAAATTCTAGAATCAGTCTGGTCTGCTTGGTTTGAGGCTCACTTTTTCCTATAAATAGAAGCCTCCCCCTTTGTAAAAACTTAATGGTGTTTATGCACTGTTACTCTACTCCTGCCCTAAGCCATCTACATTGAATTTCTTAATAATTCAATTATTTTTTACCTAATTCTCTCCAAAAGTGAATTGGTGGCCACTCTTGTTTCAAACAAGAGTAGAACCCTCAATCCCTCAAGCCAAAGGAAAGCTTACAAGATCCATGTATGGTTTTCTTGATTTTCATGTTTTACTATTGATTGAGTTAAATTCAAATGCTAAGCCTTTGAGGAAAAGACCACCCCTTCTCTTCTTTACATTCCAGTCTTTCTTAATCCTAGAAAGATTAACTAAAAGATTAATTAAACTTTTCTTATTGTTTACTCTCTTGAATTTTGAAAATTGTATAGATTAGAGTCCTATACGTCTAAATTGGGTTAATTTAAGCCAATTAAAGAATGATAAAAATAAGAAATGATCAACCATACAAAAGAGGTTATGAGAAAATTTTCTAAAATTTTGTGGAAAAGAAAGTTTATTTTTATGTTATTCCAAAAGATTAATTCCCACCATTTTTGCATCTAAAAGAAATATTCTAATTACTCCATGTACATATTCACCTATGAATATGCATGAATATCACTGACATTAATTATTAAAATGATTTCTATGCATAGAAAGATGCATAATGGAAAAATTTTATTATAAAAGTGTTATTCTCATTAAATTTAATTTCTATGCATAGAAAGATGCATAATGGAAATTTTTTATTATAAAAGTGTTATTTTTATTAAATTTAATTTCTATGCATAGAAAGATGTATAATGGAAATGTTTTTATTATAAAAGTGTTTTTAATATTAAATTTAATTTCTATGCATAGAAAGATGCATAATGAAAATTTTTTATTATAAAATATTATTCTCATTTAATTTAATTTCTATGCTTAGAAAGATGCATAATGGAATTTTTTTTATTATAAAAGTGTTATTCTCATCCAATTTGATTTTTATGCATAGAAAGATGCAAAAAGAAAATTTTTATTATAAAAGCGTTATTCTTGTAAAATTTGATTTTTATGCATAAATAGATGCATAAAGAAATTCTTTTTATTTTAAAAGTGTTATTCCTATTAAAACTGATTTTTATGCATAAATAGATGCATAAAGAAATTCTTTTTATTTTAAAAGTATTATTTCTATTAAAATTGATTTTATGCATAAAAGGATTTTTTTTTAAAAGTAAGATTTCCATTGAGTTATGCATAAATAGATGCATAAAGAATTTTTATATCAAAATTAGAATTCTCTTAAATTCTATGCTTAAATTTTATGAGAAATTGATAAATGAATAATTAAATACTCTAAGAAAGAAATTTCTATCGTTTTATACTTACACGGATTATAAAAATAAAATTCAAAAGAAATCGATCGAGATCGAAATATTCAGATAAATGATTAATTTATTCCTCATTGGAATTCGTAACTAATTTAGAAATCAGTTAAGTGAATATTCAAAGAAAGAAATTCAGTAAAATAGTAACTGAATTATCAAACCTTTTCAAGAAAGATAGTTCAGGAAAAATCTTATCAGACGACTCGAACCTTGAATCAGATTATAACCAAGACCAAACTATTTCGTCAGTTTCGAGGAAAGAAGATGTGACCAATTTAGAAAAATACCCTCAAAACTCCCGCCAAAGCTGAAACTAAGTTTGAGACCCTTCGAAAACATATGTGGATCAAGGTTACAGAATTTGAGGATTCTGGTATGAAATTCAGAATTTCGTTCACGAAGTTTTGGGGATACTGATTCAAGATATACTCATTGTATTCAAAAGAAAATCAAACTGAAAACTTGCATAGAAACCCTGTTTTCTTAAAGGACTGTCTTACGCTAGAATGCTGGAGAGAGCATTTGGTATATGTTTTTCTAAGGAAAGTTCGGTTGCAATAGCTGGCGAGGAGTGTTCAAAGGACAACTCATGCGGCAAAGCCCTGACCAACCCTCGGTACGATTAAAATGGTGCGCTTCCGATATACGATGGACGAGGGACAACGAAGCGTTCCTTGAGTGAAGTGCCAAGACACCTAAGGAGGATCCTAGAGGGTTCTGACCAGGCGATGCACGGGCTCGCGGTGCCTAGGGGACGCCCATGCGTGTCGTGGAAGATATGTATGATGGACGAAATGATTATTGTAATCTGTTACTCAATCTCATTGCTGACCAGCTGGTCAACGGAGAGTCCAAAGTGATACTTTTTTTTTAGAAACAAGGGACTGGATGGAAATTTTGAGTTATGACATCTGTAACCAATAACTGTTTGTCAATGGATTGTTTTATAAGTTAAAGTTTTAAAGAGGAGTGTGTGCGTATCTGTATTCGAAAGCAAAAGTTAAGAAAGGCATTCAGTTATGGGTGGGTGAGTAATTGTCTGGTGTTCTATCGATTCCAGTGGTTGGGTGGTGGCTAACCCATGGGCTGGATGGCTAGAATCAGTGGAGTATTAATAAAGAAATTAAAATAATAGGAATACGCTTAGAATTTGAGTAGTTAAATAAAATCCTGAAGACTTTCTCAAATGATTAGATCAATGGCTGTGCCTGATTTTGGTTAGGAAAAAAGCATTGATTTCTTCAAGTTAAGTTTGAAATAGTTTTCCTTCTATCTGGTTTAATCAGGTGACGGATAGTTTAGTTCTCTTGACCCCGTTAGAAAATTCGTTAAGAAAATCAAAAAGATGGAATCGTCCCCGTTTTTTGGGCAAGGAAAATTTCCCGATTTCGATTTTGGAATGACCAGCAAATTAGTCTCGTGTCCGGACATTCGTGGGCGGATCTCGAGTGGGAAACCCTGCCCCGCGCAAAAGGAAGCTACTTCCGCTGCTAACAACCAAGAATCCAATGCGCGGAGGAGGCAGAGGGGTCTCACACTCATTGCTTAACTTATTCTAGCGGATTGAGCCACTTATTCTACACCTGGTACGTATCCAAATGGCCCTTTACCAATGTTTAGAAAACCTCAAGATATTGTAAGAGAAGCTCTGGAGCTCTCTCCTCTCCTTTCTTTTTTGAGTGGAGCGTCTTTGATTGATTCCTCACTACTAGTGTATGATTGAACTCAATCCTCTCAAGGCGATCACACTCTAATGTGTGCTAGCCAAGCAACTTGATCCATGCTCCTCTAGAAGGAGGATCCTTGGTATTTTAATGCACTATCTTCAAGAAAGTTTGTCTCTAATTATTTTCCCCCATCTCAAGTGCATGTAAGGTAGTCTTAGCAGGCCAAATCCTAGTCTTTAGACCCGAGTTTACACTCAGTGAGTCACATTGTGATTAATTTTAGTTTTTTCATGTGTAAGATTTATGCATATACTTTAGATATGAGGTGATATTTTGTACAAGTGATGCTCCAATAGTCAAATTACCATGTATGAGTAAAAATTGATCTGGTTTTAAAGACGTGAATATCTCGAATTAGTCATACGACGTGATTAACTTATCTTAGTTTTTTATGTTCTGAGAACTTTACTCGTCAAGTGCAAATTCACTCCAAAGGCTTTCACGTATTCGTAGCTATCCTCTAACCCTTTAATGATCTTAACCTCCGTGCTATTTCGGGCATGAATATCTCAAGTTAGTCACGCTAACTCCAATTTTTTCACATACAAAATATTTACAGATAAGGAGATAAGAGTCACATAATAAGCTTTTCTAACTTTAGTAAGAAAATTCCCATAATCATTGAGGGATTTTAAGGAGTTTTTCATGAGATGATTATCTCATCTAACATTAAAAACTAATGTTAAGTGCCTCATTTGATTTTGGGGTTCCATATTTTAGTCTTCCCTACTCAAAATATG
>NC_141105.1:16157499-16159999 GCF_041138505.1 Cibotium barometz | reverse complement strand
ATGTCGCCATTTTCGTAAGGCATATATGATGGCAAAGAGCTCACGCTCGTAAGCTGAGTAGTTTTGTTGAGCACGATTGAGCTTCTTGCTCTCATAGGCAACAGGATGACCATCTTGAATGAGAACCGCACCCACTGCCTTAGCACTGGCATCCGTTTCAATCACAAATGGTTTTTGAGGATCCACAATTGCCAAGATGGGAGCTGTAGCCAAAGCAACTTTAAGCTTATCAAAGCTACGTTGTTGCTCCTCACGCCATTGAAAGGTAATTGCCGCACCTTTCAATTGATCAGTCATGGGAGCGGCAATCTTTGCATAACCGTTCACATATTTGCGATAAAATCCTGCCATTCCCAAGAAGATTTGAAGTTCTTCCTTACTTCGAGGTGTTGGCCATCGCATAATAGCATCAACCTTACTAGCATCCATAGCAATTCCGTCTGCAGAAATTACATGACCTAGGTATTGTATGCTATCCTTGAGAAATTCACACTTACTTTCTTTCGCGTAAAGTGCATTCTCGCGTAGCAACTGAAAAACTTTTCGTAAGTGTTCCAAATGCTCTTCTAAAGTCGAACTATAGACCAAAATGTCATCAAGAAAGACAATGACAAATTTGCCTAAGTACGGCCTTAGTACGCTATCCATAAGCGTCATAAACGTTGCCGGGGCATTAGTAAGCCCAAACGGCATAACCAAAAACTCATAGTGTCCAAAGCGAGTTCGGAACGCAGTCTTGGTTATATCATCAGCGTTAATACGCACTTGATGATATCCTGAACGTAAATCAATTTTAGAAAAATACTTCGCACCGTTGAGTTGATCAAACAACTCATCTATCTTAGGTAGTGGGTATTTGTTCTTAATGGTTACCGCATTCAAGGAGCGATAATCCACACACATGCGCATGGATCCATCCTTTTTCTTCACCAAAAGAATGGGCGATGCCCATGGTGAAGCACTATGGCGAATGAAGCCCTTACTAAGGTAATCAGCAAGCTGACGTTCCACCTCAGCTGCTTCAGTCGCACTAAGCCTGTACGACGGCTTACTAATTGGTTTGGTGCCCGGAACGACATCAATGCGATGAGGCAAAGCTCGTTCGGGTGGCAAACCCTCTGGTAATTCATTAGGAAAAATATCTTTAAATTCTTGTAACAGTTGTTGCAAAGACAAAGCATTAACTGGTTGCTTAAGATTATTTAAAGAGATTTTAGAAGAAGGTAAAGAGAAAGAAGGCATCGCTGAGGAAGATTCATTTGAAGAAGAAACATCATGCACATCAAACCCACTAGTTTGAGACACAGAATAACAAAAATAGACTTCTTCTATTTGATTACTATGCTCCAAAAAAGAGAGTTCGGCATTACATATGAGTGGTGTTGGGGGTACATCACGTTCCCCAATAAGTAAAACATGCTTACCATTGGCCTCAAACGTAAACGTATTATGTTCATAACTCCTTTTGAGTGATGACCCTAACCCATATAACCACTCCCGTCCTAAGATGACATCCGCACGAGACATATTCATCACTTGGAAGTCAAGAACCATAGTGTGTTCTTGCACAAACACAGGCACTTGCCGTACTAGAGTATCCCACACATCGTGATCATGCCCCTGAATGGTGGACACCACATAACGATGAGAACTCTTTGTCTCCGGCAACTTTAATTTCTTAACTAATGCATAGTTCAAAAAATTGTGCGTGGCACCATCATCAATGAGAATACGTACTCGATGACCATAAATGGAGCCATGCATACGGACCAAATCATGTGGTCCAACTGTCTCTTGCCACATAGATGCAGTGAGATTACACTCATGCATCTCGGCAGTGTGCGAAACCTCTACCGCAGAATACTTAGGATCAGCATCCAAGGGAAGTGTTTGCACCATGTGTACAGCCTTCTCCTTGACCTTCTCCTTATCCTTATTCTTGCGAGGCAACTGTGGACAATTTTTCTTCTCATGATCACTACCTAAGCAATGATAACATAGTTTCTCCTTCTTGGCCCGTTCAAAGTCTTGTGAAGACAACGGACCACTTGACCCTTTAGACTTCTTTGTGTTTTCAGTAGAATGGCTGGCAAGTTTACGCTTATTAGCATTAAATTGTGAGCCATTGAATTTGGCCGGTCTATCCATGCCCTTCTTATCCATGGTGTCATCAAAGATAAGGGCACTTTGGATAGCCGCTTCCAAAGTTTTAGGATATTGGGTTTTAACCTTTGCCTGATATTCTTTATCAAGGCCTCTAACAAACCCACGAACCTTTTGAAAGTCGTCCAAACCATCTAGCTTGAGAATGACTTCACGGTATTTGGACACATACTGATTAAGTGTAAGACCTTCCATCTTGCACTTGTCCCAGGCTGTCCAACTCCGATCTTTCTCGTTTTGTGGTAAGAACTCCTTTTTAAATGCTGTCGCAAACTCCTCCCAAGTCTTAGGGCGAGTTTCCATAGGTAGACTCATCCACCACTTGTAGGCTTTACCT
>NC_141105.1:16037499-16152499 GCF_041138505.1 Cibotium barometz | reverse complement strand
GGACATGGGTTCAAATCTTTTAGTTACACCTATTGGGCATGGTGCCACTAATTTTGATGTCTCTCTCTCAAAACAAAGTATTGTGAGGATGAACTTGCATGCTTAATGCGGGGGGGGGGGGGGGGGGTGTTTTGTATTGGCACTTGCTCACTAGCCAAATGTAACAAATGCTCTGATATAATTGCAATACATGTGTGTATACCATAGAGTATATATTTAGGCATATATATTATGAAATAGTATTCTTATTTAGGCATATATTCTATGAAATAGGAACCTTGACATAATAACAGCATATAAGAAATTTTTAAATTAGAGATCCATGAAGCTAAAAGTATGCAAAAGGAACTCACTCTTGCTTCGTATTTTTTTGTTTTAAAAAGGTAGAGACTACGTCCATGGCATGACTCTTTAGATGGAAATTTGGATATAACTAGGTTTTTTTCGAGCAAACTTGGAAGAACATTCCCATCTTGAATGCATAGAGGGAGATCTTAATCTCTTGTCTTGCCACCACCACACCACCAATTCCACTAAAGATCACCCCGTTCAATTAAGTTCTGGTTGAAGAACCATTGTAGGCGCTACATTAAGTACTCTTGACAATGTTAAGAGAAGTTGTGGCCTTGAGCCGATTGAACATATGTACAAATCTATGATTAGCAACAAAACAATGTAAGTTTACCTAGCGGAGTGTTTGTTTCGTTACATCGTTGACGAGTGATGGAAGTTCAGTAGGCTTCTAGCTTAGGGCCATGAGAGCTATTTCATCTATAGACCTACCAAGCATGGCATTGGGCATTAGTCTGGACAAAAAAGCAAATTTTGGGCTGCAAGCTATCGGTATTCTCCTTGGGCTAGGTGGTATGGAAGAATTTGTAGATGGCACGACCTAAGGAGTGTTAAAGGATATTTTTTTCTATAAACAGGTCAAGTAAATTGCAAGTTTAAATTTTACAAGTTTTTTTATAAAAGGATTTACGTGAAATTATAACTAAAATACTGAAGGTTTTGATTTTTTTTTTCCCTGTGTGTTTACATGTCAAGGTGATGTTTGAACTCCAGCCATGTATGCATGTATATTTTCGACAATGGTGGATGCGTGGTAAGGTATGATACATAGCGAGACATGGGAATGATGGATTTTGCTGTAAGAACATTACGCTCGAACATTACGCTCAAAGATTTGGCTAATCTTGCGAGAAATTTTGGTAACCTGTGTGAGTGTGATTAACAAGCGATGCTCATCAATCCGTCCTGTCAGAAACCGAGATTGATGGTAATGAAGCTGCAGGTGAAGAGATAACCTTGGTTAAACGCATGGTGTGTGCCCGGTTCTCAGAATATGTAAGGAAAAACAGCAGTTTCTTTGCTCTTTTCTGTGAGAGAGGGAGACTTTACTCTCATCCCCATCGCCTCAGAGCCATATGGCCCTAACCCTAACCCTAACCCTAACCACAGAGTGCACAGCATCGTCATAGCTATCCCCATAACCTTGGCCATCAAAAGTCGCCTCTTTTTCTCCCGTCGGAACGGAGGTGACCTTACTTCTTTTACAGGGACAGAGCACACTGCCGCCATCGCCATAGCCTTCTTCAGCGATGGTTCACCTTCTTCAACTAGGCATATGAGGGCCGAGACCTCAAAGAAAAACAGGGTCTGTCCTCTCCACGGCGGTTTTCTTTGCGGTCTTCTCGTAGCCTGCAATTGCAAACCCTAGTTTTGCAGTTTCACGCCATTTGCTAACCCTAGTGCGTTGCTCAGCTGCTTTTTTGCTAGTATTTTGTTGCTCTGTGCATGGCTGTTCGATCAAAGATGGCTTGATGCCTTTCGAGGGTTGGTTCTGCAGGAAACAGAGATGAATCGAGGCAGGAAGGGAGGGGGGGGTAACAAGGTGGAGGAGGACATACCGGATGAACTCCGGTGCAAGCGATCAGACGGGAAGCAATGGAGGTGCAATGCACGGGCGATGGAGAACAAGACTCTTTGCGAGAAGCATTACAACCAAGCCAAGAAGAGGGCGGCAGGCGCAGCAGCAAATTCCTCGCCAAAGAAAAAGATGAAGACCAAAGAGGGTGCTGGCCCAGAAGTGTTGCTGCTCAGAGCTCCCCCTCCTCTTGCAGACACGAAGAGTAAGGTCTCTACCAGGTCCTTGCTGGATGCAGAGCCCAGACTCAAGCTTCCCAAAACACACAGTTCGCTACCCACCAGTGACTACCGGCACACCAGTGACTACAGGCATACCAGTGGCTACAGAGCCACCAATGACTACAGACACACCAGTGACTACAGACTGCCCAAAGACCCATCCACCAATGGCCGCCAGCGGTTCGTCAATGGATCTGCCAAGAAGATCGAAGATCATCGGAGAATCCATAGGTCTCCAGGAAGAGATTCTTACTTCAAGGTATGATTGGTTTTGCCTTTCTATTTCTTTCTTTCAGAAAGGAAGAGAAGAGGGAGGGGGGAGGGTGGTATATATCGGAGCTGTGACCCCTATCACAGCTCTTTAAACGCTTGAGTAACAAAGAGGTGACGATAAACAGAGAGGAAGCGTGGGGGGATGATGCAGACATTGGGGCACTGGTACAAGTGTTATTGCCTTGGTATGAGGGTTTTTAATTTGAAGGTTGTGGTAGGTTTTCTTATAAATCTTAGCATGTGCTTGTTTTGGCTTGGTAGGTTGTTAAGCCTTATGATCTCAATACCCTCTGTTTTGTTTTGCAAGTGAGGTGTTGGCGCGAAAATACCCTTTGTCAACGTTGCTCAGCATGCCTTTTTCTTCACGGCTTTCCATAGGTCTCATCTATTTAGTTTTCTCAGAATGCTCAGAACCCACTTGCTGGATTAGTGACCATTATGATTGAATACCCTGTTACTCTTACACATTTAGAACCTCTGCTTACACCTTGTTTGAAGTTTTTCCTTGAAACTTTCAGCATGATGTTGCTTGACATGCATTTTTTGTCTTCATAAGTCTTGCTCTGGACCCATATGCTTGTGCAGAGCCTGTTATTGATTGATATGTTTTTTGAAGGTCCTTTGTCTGTACTGGCTTGGCGCAGTGCTGAACAGATGCTGTGTGCCAAACACTCCTATTGCTCAAGCGTTTGCTTAATTGTATCAGCTCAGAGTATGAGGCCAGATATTTGTAGCGGCATGGTGTTTTGCTGAGCTGTATGATTGGATACTTTCTTTTGTCTAGGTATTTTAAAGCATCGTGGCAAGTAAATGCTTGTTGTGCAAGCCTATAGAGGGTGTTATTACTGGATATTAATCTTTTGAAGGCCTGCACGCACGTGCACAAGCGGTGGTTTTGGCTAGAAGGTTGCTCAGGACCCTTGCTTTTATTGCCCTTGTACGCTGCTATTTTATCCCACACGCAGTAGATTAACTAGTAACTACCTTAACTACCTTCTACGTTTAGGAAGTCTATGATGGTGCACCCTCCACTTCATGTCACGGGGCAATAGACTAAACAGCTTCTACTCTTTGTGTTTTTAAATTCTTAGGATGAGGCAGTGCACCCTCCAGACTTTTTTGCTGATGCAGAAAGAGAGCAGCAGAGCAACACGTGCCATCAGTGTCAAAGGAATGACAAGGGAGAATTCATACGCTGCCTGAAATGTGGGAATAAGCGCTACTGCTTACACTGCATTGCAAGATGGTAAGTGTATATGATATTCTGTGCCTTTGGGACTCCTTCGATTAGATGTATGTATATAATTTTAAATTGTTACAACTCTGCAGGTATCCAGAAATGTGTGAAGATGATCTCCGACAAGCCTGCCCTTATTGTCGTGGGAACTGCAACTGCAAAGCGTGTCTACGGATAGATGGGGCTAGATCTATTTTTACCGAAGTGGTAACCTTTTGAGTGTACGACTGTGCTTTGGCATACTATTGTGGTGAAGGAAAGCCATTATGTGGCTTGCTATGCAATGAAGTAAAGCTATGGAAAGCATCACTGCTTATGCTTGCTTATTTTCTGTTGTAGCAGCAACCGTTGAGTGACACCGACAAGGTCAAGTCTCTCAAGTATATGTTAACCTTCATACAACCTCTATTACAACAGCTGCATCAAGAGCAGTGCCAAGAAGTTGAACTTGACGTCAAGCTCAGAGGTATGCTTATGCCAAGGTCTTTAAGCTGCACCTTTACTTGCTCTTTAAGGTTTTTGGTGACTGGGTATAAAGCATTGGACTTGTCATCATTATCGCTTTCCAGGAGACACTAGCTCAAAGGTGGAAAGATCAAAACTTATGAAAGATGAGCGATTGTATTGGTGCGTTTTTTGGTCTTGTTTTTTTTGGGTTTTAATCCTCCTAGTTGATTGATGTTTGACAGTGGCTCTAGCATAAGCTGTCAATGCGGTTAGCAATCCTTTTTCTGCTTTGCTCATTGGTGGTTTGTGTCAATCTTCTACTTTGTCTGATTGTTTTGCAGTGACAACTGCAACACATCAATTGTGGACTTGTATAGAAGCTGCCTTGCTTGTGGTTATGATTTGTGCTTGACGTGCTGTTGGGAGCTTCGGCAGGGCCAACAACCCGGAGGTGAACAAGCTGGCTCAGCGGAGCAACCGTCTCATGTCAGGGCCAAGGGTTTAGGCAAGGCATCCCTTGGTGGGAGCCACTACAAGTTACCCGCTTGGTGTGTTAATGATGATGGCAGTATTCCGTGTCCGCCCGCAGAACGGGGCGGTTGCGGATCCAGTACGCTGGTCTTAAAGAGGATATTGAAGTCCAATTGGATAGCAAAGCTGGTGGCAGAGGTCAACCACCTGATGTCAGAAGACGAAAAACTGCCTCTTCTGTCGGATGCATTTTGTCCATGTCCTGTGTGCATTAGCAAAGTCAAATCAGATCTGGCTTCCACTTCTGACAACTCTGACAACTTCCTACGGCGGGCGGCTGCCAGAACTGACAGTAAAGACAACTATGTCTACTGTCCAACTGCTCAAGTCGTCAAAAAAGAGGGTTTAGATCATTTCCAGAAGCACTGGCTTCGAGGTGAGCCGGTTATCATCAGAAATGTGCTTGAAGATACCAAAGGGTTAAGCTGGGAGCCAGTGATTATGTGGCGTGCTGTCCGGGAGAGTATGAAAAGCAAGTCTGTGAAGGCTCTCGATTGTCTGGATTGGTGTCCGGTAATACTTCTAAGAAACACGTGATCTGTGCTATTCTAGTAGAGTTTTCGTATGTATGTGAATGCAAAGGCATGCCTTTTACAGGTAGAAATCAGTATAAACCAGTTTTTCAAAGGATACCAAGAAGGCCGGATGCACAAAAACGGTTGGCCAGAAATGTTGAAGCTGAACGATTGGCCCCCCGCTAATTTTTTAGAGGAAAGGCTTCCACGTCACGGGGCTGAATTCATTTGTGCTCTGCCTTTTCACGAGTACACCAATACAAGGCACGGAGTGCTGAATTTGGCGTCCAAAATTCCGGACGATTCTATAAGGCCTGATTTTGGCCCCAAAACCTACATTGAGTATGGCATGAGGGAGGAGCTTGGAAGGGGCGATCTGGTGACAAAGTTGCATTACAATATGTCTGATACGGTATCTCCATACGCCAATGTGTTGATCTTGTGACACACCAGGATCACGTTGTTTTACTGCACTACTGAGTTTCTTTGAAATATGTTTTTTTTCCCCAAGGTGAATGTGCTAATGCACACGACAGAGGTCAAGCTTACCAGCTGGCAAACAAGGAGGCTGAACAAGTTCCGGAAGTTGTACAAAGAGATGATGATGGCAGATCCATCTTCGGATGAAGCCACGTGTTCGGGAGATCACGATTGGCATCACTCCAGTGCGGGAGCGCGTGCATTTGACATGGTGGTGCGGTCGGAGAATGAAGTACTTGACACAGCTGATCCGTCAGTGCCTGTGTCTGATCCTTCACATGAAGACAAAGTAGGTGCTTTTTACCTTTTTTTTTCATAAGGCCCACATACCTAAAGATTTTAATTATGGTGTAATAATTTTACTTGTGTATTTGATTTGCATATATGTCCTCTTCATAGAAAAGTGCTTTACGCCTGGCTTTCTTTATATTCAGACTATCTCAAAGGCTTTGAATGGTGCAACCAGCGTGAAGGAAGAGAATGGCAGCCAACAAGATGTGGCAGCACTCAAGGAGGAAGTCAAAAAAGATGGTCTAGGCGGGTCTAACAATGGCTCCGATGAGCCTAACCTGGCAAAGGAAAGCCCTCCTCACTGTCAAGAAGAGTTGAGGACATCATCAGGGCAGGAGTCAAATCCAGATAAACCAATAGAAGGTGAAAGGGAAGAGCCCTCAACAGAAGGGAATGCAGAACAGCAGATTGTCACAACCCCTCAGAATGATGCAAGTACTGACAAAGGTAGCAGGCTTGAAAAACTGGGTGAAAGAAAGGAACACGACTCTTATGGAGGAGCGCTCTGGGATGTCTTCCGCCGACAAGATGTGTCAAAGCTCCAGGCCTATCTTTGGAGACACTTTCATGAGTTCAGGCATATCAATGAAGAGTTTGTGGACCATGTAAGGATGGTTGTTGTTGTGCCTAACTATTTGCAGTCTTTAAATGGAATTGTTGCCTTGAGAGTCTCTGGAATGGCTTCCTTGCAGATCACTCATCCGATTCATGATCAGACTTTTTATCTCACAGAAGAGCATAAGAAGAGGCTTAAAGATGAGTTTGGTGAGTTTAACAGTCTGTTGTGCTCATGAGAATTCATAAATATTAGAAATATAATTTGTGCATACACACATGCATGTGTACATGCAGGTGCATGCACGTGCGGGACACCTGGCTTATGAGCATGTATACTATGTACATACACATATATGCACATACATACATACATACACTGTACATAGTACATACACATACGCAAATAGTATTACACATACATATAGAATAAAGTGGTCCTTGTCATTGATTGATGGATGCAAGTCTTTTTTTCTTGGAGATGGATTGAATCTTTTGCCCTTTTTTCCTATGTGATGGCTTGAATCGTTTGCCTTTTTTTCCTCCATGATGGTTGACATAGTTTTTAAACTCTTCTTGTTGGTAGGAGTTGAACCCTGGACATTTGAACAGCATATGGGAGAAGCTGTGCTTATTCCGGCAGGTTGCCCGCATCAAGTCAGAAATCTGAAGGTAAAGAAAGTTCGCAAAAAGGTACTGATGCATAGATATATGTAAAAAGATAAGCATGCACAAATTTACATAAAAAATACATGCGTATGTTTTACTTTAGGTACGACTCCAAGAGCCTTGGGTATTGACTTTGTAGTGTTTTTCTTTGTGTTTGTTTTTTGACCAATGGTTCTTATTTTTATTGGTGCAGTCTTGTATTAAGGTTGCATTGGACTTTGTTTCACCTGAAAACCTACAAGATTGCATCCGCCTAACTGAGGAGTTCCGCTTACTTCCAAAAGAGCATCACGCAAAGGAGGATAAGCTTGAGGTTTGATTCCCTGTTCTAGAATTAATTTTTTTTTGCATCAGGTTCTGGTTGCCTCTCTTACGTACACGTACCATTAAATGTCACAGGGAGTAGCTGCTGCCCAGTTTTGCCGAGAATTAGTGGGCAGTCTAGATTACTTTAGAAGCCCCTCCCCCCCCCCCCCCCCCAAAAAAAAAAAAACAGAAAAAAAAACAAAAACAAAACAAAAACCTTACCCTGTTACAATCACATATTTTAGAACCGTGCTAGGTTAGCTGTATCCAATTTGAGATCAATGACCGCTATAGATTTTGGCTAGTGACTCACCTCCTAGTCATAGGTTCAGCCTAGACTGCACGCCTTAGTGTCCCATATCACCAAGTTGCCTGCCCGCCTAGAGTTACTCTTGGCCTTTAGGTCCAATGGGCCTGCAAGATGTCTGTAATGCAAGAATTGCTCACAATAATCGTAATAGAAAGAAGCACAAATAATCAAGTAGGCATGCTCAATCAGATGGCCAACATACACTAAGAATACACCTTGTCATCCGTTGAAGTTTATGCAAAGATTTAAATCTATTACAATCCCCTAGATACTAGTGCTTCCAAGCACTAACCACCTAACATGTCAGGTTTTGATAGGGCAAAGTAATACATGAACCTTTGCTAATACTCTAACCAAGAAATGTAAACTGTCCTTTGGGAGCTCTTCCCTCAATAGTCGCAGGGATGCAACAAAGGTATACTGAATGCTTCTCTCATAGTACTGACACGTGCTGCACAACCACTTGGTTGGGGTTGCAACAGGGATCCAGAAGCAAACTATACGATGCTTGCTACCTATAGAACCATGGATCATCACTTTTGTAGAAGATTAAGCCACAAGCAAATGTAAGCCTATGTCTTATTTGATGACAATACAAGTATAAAGCATATTGGCCATTCATGCACCACAAGGCTATGAATTGGCTAAAATAGCCCGCACAAAAAGCATCATACTTCCTTAGAATGCTCAACATAAAATCTTAAACATAAAGTAACACTTTACCTTCCATAGGCTACACAAAACAGGCATAGCATGTATACAAGTATAACTAGTTGTTCTCGTTGAAGTTGCTAATTCATATGCACAACCAAATATGGATTTGATTCAAGGCTTGTATACATGTCCTCTACAGTATGCAGACGTTAGTGGGGATGTCGTAGTATCTAGTCCATTCTATGCATAATGGAGTTGATAGTTATATAGTCTTGTGGGTTGACTACCATGAGTATATAACATGCACGTTCCTAAAAGGTGAATTTGGGCATGTTCTTGGATTCATCTAGGTATATATATACATGTCCTCTACAACATGCAGACTCCACGGTGGCGCCTACTCATCACACATTAATCTGTCATGCCATGCGCCATTTGTAAGGTCCTCGTAGCCTACTCATCACACATTAATCTGTCATGCCATGCGCCATTAATCAATGTGTGAGCAAAGGGATTTATCCCACATTGATGTACAAGCCCAAGAGTGTGCCTCCTCATATTTTTCTAAATTTTTTTTGGGAGGTAATGATCTTGTTTTTGCTTGTCTATGGCTGTTTGAGCTTCCTTTGTACTATGATGCTTCCCTTCTTTTTAAAATACTCCATATCTCGAAATTGGAAATACCTAAGGTTGTAAGTGTTTTTTAAAACACTGCATTTTATCGTACGATAAGATTTTTATACATATCATACCGTGTTTTCTCATATGGTATTGTATCGTATGGTATCGTGCCTGACAAATATGCACATAGCCCTTTGTGAGCACTTGTATGGCCTATGTATAGCCCTTCAGGCTACATGCACTCTCCATACAATCTACTCACAGACTTGTGCATCTCTTTCACAGTATGCTAGGGTCTGAGAACTCAGACACGCCTATGTCCTAGATAGAAGATTGGCCATGGCTACTTGCAACTCACAAAAAACAGCAACCATACATGAATTGCCCCGTCTACTATGCATAGCAACAAAAAAACCTGTTTCTAGCTTTCGAAACGTCGAAACTTCTAAACGGTTTTTAAAAACCTTCTAGTATGGCAATTTCGCCGAAATTTCAGGTTTGGTTTTTCCTCTCACCCCTCCCCTCGGGGCCCGATTTTTTGGGGTGATTTTTTTTACATTTGTTTTTCTTCCATATCCTCATCACCTTCCTTCCTTGTTCTTCTCCTGCCTCCCTCCTTCCCTTTTCCATCTTCTGCTATTTCTTTCACCTTTACTCCTCCTTCCTTCATTCTCTTCTTCTCTCTTCTTGTTCTCCCTTTGCCTGACAAATATGCACATAGCCCTTTGTGAGCACTTGTATGGCCTATGTATAGCCCTTCAGGCTACATGCACTCTCCATACAATCTACTCACAGACTTGTGCATCTCTTTCACAGTATGCTAGGGTCTGAGAACTCAGACACGCCTATGTCCTAGACAGAAGATTGGCCATGGCTACTTGCAACTCACAAAAAACAGCAACCATACATGAATTGCCCCGTCTACTATGCATAGCAACAAAAAAACCTGTTTCTAGCTTTCGAAACGTCGAAACTTCTAAACGGTTTTTAAAAACCTTCTAGTATGGCAATTTCGCCAAAATTTCAGGTTTGGTTTTTCCTCTCACCCCTCCCCCCGGGGCCCGATTTTTTGGGGATTTTTTTTTTTACATTTGTTTTTCTTCCATATCCTCATCACCTTCCTTCCTTGTTCTTCTCATGCCTCCCTCCTTCCCTTTTCCATCTTCTGCCATTTCTTTCACCTTTACTCCTCCTTCCTTCATTCTCCTTCTCTCTTCTTGTTCTCCCTTTCTCTTCTTCTCCTCTCTTCTTTCCCCTTTTTCTTCATACACCATCCTTCAATGTCTTAAATCTTTCCCCTTTTTCTTCACACACCATCCTTCAATGTCTCAAACTTTCTCTTCTTCAATTTCTTAAGAGTCCTTGATTGAGCCACTTGTGGCATCTAATCAAGCAAAATTGCCATAATGCTTGACCAATATAAGGTGGTTCCCCGAGATGTGTGAGAAGACACCATTTTTTCATCATTACACTATGTTTTTAGATGGCCACTATAGTATTCATACTTTATGAAATTATTAATTTTTCGAAACCTCGCGGTTTCTTAGCTGAGGGACGAAACCTTTTGAAACAAAACCCGAAAAACCTCAAAACGAAAAAAACCTCAGAACGTTTCTTGTGACTATGCTACGATGCGATCAAGGTTAGATATCATTGCTTATTCTGGAATTTCTTTGGGCATGTATCACTTTGTGCAATCCATTTTCTTCTCGAGTTGAGCCACCTACTGGCGCAAGGATAATGGTCATACATCCTAGGCTCGAAAGCAGGTGTTATCGAACCACTAGCAGGTAGATAGAGGTTCCCATGATTTAAACTTGGGAGTTGACATGCTGTTGTTTCCTTGATCCAGAGGAATTTGTTGCTGAGGCTCATTAATTATTTCTATGAGGAGCTCTTATTCATGGATGTGCACCAAGTCTCTGACGTTGCTATGTTCATTTGTGATCATGTTCTTACCCCGCCCTTGACAGTTGATAGTTATATTTTCAACGATTACTGAGTGTTATTCTGTTGCCATTTTTGCTTTGTTCATCACATGCGCAGAAAAATGTATGCATAATGCTGGACTGTATAGACCCTAGTGGACCTGTGTTGGAAGTCATTGGATGGTTCTAGTTTATTCACACTTCTTATGTTCTTTGTTTACCAGGCAAGGAAACTGATATTGTATGCCGCAAACCGAGCAGTGAAGGATATCAAGTATTTGACGTCAGCCGGAAGGTGACATTTCATACTCATTTGGAGTGTCTTCTGTATGGCATTTAAGTTCCAAATTCAATTTTTGATTTGTTCCTTTTTGAAAAGCAGTGGAGATCTGCGAGTTGAGATGGGTAATATAAATATGTCAGCTCTAGAAGACACACACAAGTTTAATCGGAGATCCGAGTGAGGATAGATGACCCTTTGTTTTTTTATCGTAATGTATCCAATAGAAAGCCGTTCCTTTGTTACTTTCAACTGAGAAAATAGGAAGTAGGTCGGTCAGTCTTCAGGCTTTACTAGAGCTGTAAAGCACTCTGGCTTGTGTAATGTGCAACATGATCGAGCTTAGCTGCTTTGCAGAGTTGCTCTCATAGAGTAAATATAAGCTCACTCTTTTTGATCAGTTGAGCTGTCTGATTGTTATTCATGTCTAGGCTCTGTTCTTCCTCTTAAGTAAATGGTATTTTTTATTCATTGCTTATTTGAAACCCCCCACAGTGCTTTGTAAGCCTTCCATTGATTCCATGGATGCTGTGTACTTCACTTCTTTATAAATTTTCAATGGTTGCATGTAGACTAGAGGGGATTAGGAAATTTGATAGAGAGAACATGCACTTGTTAGAGTGTACATTTGGTAAGGATTTGAGCTTTCAAAGTCTCACAAAAGGTTTCGAACTATTAACATGCACTTGTTAGAGTGTACATTTGGTAAGGATTTGAGCTTTCAAAGTCTCACAAAAGGTTTCGAACTATTAACAAAAGCTAGGCTCTAATGTACTCACCCAAGGCTTTAAAGCCTTGTTTGTCCCAACTTGCAAGGGGCATGCCCAAATTAAGATATTGTATCGAGAAAAGCCTTATTTGTAGTTCTTTAACTTATGCAAACCTGCGAAATCATAAGCTCAAGCATAACACGTAAGGATTTTTATGCCTGCTGCCACTTTAATACAACTAAAAATCTGATGGCATGGTGCTAAACTGCTCTCGTACATTCCTCCTAATTAGGTCGTGTCCCATGTGGCCAAAATCAATTTTGAATAAGAATGGGCCTATATGTTATACACATGAAGGCTTCCTGTCGTTATATGGCTGTTTAGGAAACATTTTGATATGTTTTTCATATGAAAGGTTTCTATTGTGTGTATGCTTGTGATGAGAAAATGTTTCGACAAGAAGTATCGATAACTTGTAAAGGCCAAATGTTTCAAATTTTAGAATAAATTTGGCTGTACTTTTAGGGATACTTAAACGCTTCTTTATGACTGTCTTCGGTACTTGAATCTTCTTACATTGTCTGATGCGCTCCTTTCCTAGGCCTGGAAGATAGCCTTCCAAATAATCTCTAGCTATTTTTGAAACCTGGTTCCAAATGCTTGGCTCTTTGTTTGCATTGTGTTGGTATTAAAACTGCTAAATTAAAAAAGTGTACGGGTCTTACTGACTCATGCTTTCAGTGAAAGTTGCAATTTTAAATTGCAAGATAATCTAAATTAAGCTCTGTTGGGTTGTGAATTTCCTCGAAACCAATTTTGCATGCTAAGATATTGGTAAAGCTAGTGCTGTACTTTATAATTTTGAGCACTAGCCAATATTGGTTGGTGTTACTAGCCACTTTTTCCTCTGATTTAAGCCCCCTAGTTGTCACTGTCATCTGTCATGTGGTGTGAGATTTAAATTCTAACCGATTATTGTTGTTTATGATGTCAGACGGCATGTGCTATGTATTATGCTCTTATATACATGAAAGATTACATACAGATCATATATTACTAACTTCTCTCTCTCTCTCTCTCTCTCTCTCACACTCTCTCTCTCTCTCTCTCTCTCTCTCTTGGTCCAAGGCAAAGCTTGTGTCTATGCTATTTGTTATGATTATGCATGTGCGTTATGTGGTGTGTACCTCGTTGGATTGTGCTTTAAATCACCTTACAGCTTTCAACTTGACTAGAAATGGAATGATGACTTGACCTTGTCCATAAGGAATCTGGTCTTGGATTTGTAAACTCTTGAATGGTGGTGAGATGATGTAAGAAAGGATTGATGTGAATGTTTGAGATTAAGATATCAAATGAGATGATGTTAGAAGGATTGATGTGAGTGTTTGAGGTTAAAATATCAAACGTACGTGATCTCTTGCATGAATGATGGCACTAATAAGGGGTTTACCATCAATATGTAGGTAGTTATGCAAGGACCTTAAAAAAGGAGACCCAAAGCACGCAGGATTGAAATCTAACCCTACACAATAAGTTAGGCAATCAGCCTCTAGCTCCCCCTTCTCTTTGTAGTTTGTGGATCTGCATTCATTCTAAGGACCCCAAGCCTTACTCCTCTTACTTCTAGAATTCTCACTCATCGTTACAGTTCCAGACCCCATTCGTTGTTACATTTTTTGGATTCCTTCATCCTTGCTTCACCTCCCACCTTTCATTGCCATCAAATACCCATCCAAAATACTTGAGATGTTGATCTATGTTTTAAGTGTGATGTGCAAGAAATAGTGCTGAACATGCAGGCGTTGGGCTATTAGCCAACATAACCTCATCACCAAGCATCACTAATTTTATAGCCATGACCAATAAGGTGAAAGAATTCGAAGGAAAGGAGAACAAGATCAATAACCAATACAATGACTCAGAGATGTAGCGACTTTAGAGAGACTTCTCAAGAACTCACAGAAAAAATAGCTTTAGAGAAGATATAAAAGAGAGGAAATTTTATGCAGATCTGTAAAGGTGTTGTCTAGAGTTTCAAGTTTGCACATTGGCTTTATAGTACAAAAAAGGCCACTATATGCAATATGTCTCTTGCAAAGGGAGGTGGTGCACTGATAGCATGGGCTTTTCAATAATGAGAATCAGAGGAGAAGACAAAAGGAGTTGAGTGGGAAAATTCCATGTAACTTATTCCAAGTAACTTCAACCACTGTGAGTCAAAATTATTGTGTTATATCTATGGCTTACAAAATTCCCATCTTTCTCTATTCATAAAAAGCTTCAAAGTTAAGAGGAGATTCATGTGTGGAGCCTTTTTAAGTAAAAAATGCTTCAAAAATTGCCTAAATTCATCCGAATTCAGCTCGACTTAAACTGAACAAATTTTCAGCGTCCCACATCTTTTTTATGTAGAATTTACAACAAATCAAAATTTACAAAATTGGTCACACTGTTTGCTCTTTAGAAGCTCAATTCTCTTCTAGCACACTCGATATTTTCCCACCCAAACGACGTTTAATGCTTCATGACTACTTTAAGATAAATTGGAGATTGTGTTGGGATGGCTACATCACTCTTCTATTTTGCCATGGGGTCACGTAAAATTCATAATCATTATCACAAGTGGGATCTCCTATAAGTATTTCTGAACTTTTGATATTTCTCTTTATTTCTCATCATTTATGGCTAGTTTTCCTACACCCCCGTCTATTCAAGAGCAACTTACTGCTTTGCAAGCACAATTCGTCAATGAACGCACTCATAGACTTGCATTAGAAGACCAATTGAAATGTCAAAAATGGTGTATGCATGATTTTGATAGCGATAGTGTGATGAGGATTCTGTTTGTCAAGCTGTCAAAGCAAACTCTTAATGCTCAAATGGCTTGGAAAGAATCTCGCATTAGTTTGCAAGGCTTTCTCTTTCTTAAATTTTGATGGAAGGAAGGACGCATGCACTATTTTAGCTTGGCTTAGCCAGTTTGATGACTATTTTTCGAGAGAAAACTTTCAAGAAAGACAAGGTCAAGCGCTGCATATCATTTGATTCAGAATGCCGCTTTATGGTGGAATGCTACCAAGAATGGGGGATATAAACCTTGTACTTGGGAGGATTTTCAAAATGAAATTAAGAGACACTTTCTACCTTCTTAGTACAAAGCCAAAGCCCAGCTGTGGGACAGTCTTAAACAGTTGAAAGGGGAGGATGTCCAAACTTACATTGAAATTTTTTGGAATGCCCATATTCAAATGTAGTCCATTGAAAAAGTGCATGAAAGGAAGATTAAAAAAAAGGAAGTTTTTTTTCAGGGTTGGATCCAAAGATTAGAGCGAAGGTCAACATGTTTCATCCTCATACTCTTGCATCTGCTAAATCTCTTTGAATTATGAAAATAAAAATGGTGTGCTAAGGTTCCCACAGGAGAATCGTACTTCTGAATTCTCCAAAGCTTCGATATATTCTAGTGGTTTTGACAGGCATTCTTCATTCAAATGACCTTTTTACAAGGGTCAAGATTAAAGGAACCAACAATAAAGTAAATATTGGCAACAACAATGGAGAAAGTGGAGAACCAAAGAAGACAAATGTTCCAGATTCGGCAAATTGAGACGAAAAAGCGAAGAACATCCGATGTTACACTTGCCATAAAAAATGACACTATTCTGATAAGTGTCCAAGGCAACAACAAGAAGCCAATTGCTCAAGAGTCTGATGGTAACAAGTTCAATGGTAAATCTAATCAAGAAGGTACTCTCCTAACCTTGATCCTCATTCCTTTTCACCACACACTTGCTTTAAATAAAAGGAAAAATTCAAGATAAAGAAATAAAAACCTTGCATGACGATGGTAGTATACATGATTTTATTTCTGAACGTCTTGCACATGCTCTTCATCTTGACATGATTCCTTTTCATTTTAAAGTACAGGCTGCTTTTAAAAATAGAAAGTATAATTGCACTAAGAAAGTGAAGAATCTTACTTTGTCTATTGCATAAATTTTTTGATGAATGTACTTTCTTAGTAGCACCTTTGCATGGTATTGACATGATTTTTGGAATTCCTTTTTGACATCAGTACACACCATATATTGATTATGCAAAGCACACAATGTCTTTTATGCATCGTGGTAAGAATGTTTATTTACAAGGAAATTTTGAAAGCAAGGGTCAACCACTTTTGAGTCATATTCAGGAAAAAAGGGCATTGAGGAAGAGGGACAAAACTTTCTTAATTTTGGTTAACCAGCTTAGCGGTGCTGAAGAATCACCTCCTAGGGATACCTCACATGATTCCTTTCTTTCTAAGTTTTTTGATTCTTTTCTCAATGAGTTACCTCTTGGATTACCTAGTGCGTCCTGAGAGGATCATCAAATAGATATTATTCCTGGAAGTGCACCACCTTTTTGTAGAGCACCTTATAGAGTTAACCCTCTTGGGAAAAGAGAAATTCAAACTCAAATCGAGGATTTGCTTTCTCGAGGACTTATTAAATAGTTCACCATATGGAGCACCAATCCTTATAAAGAAGAAAAATGGTACTTATCATATGTGTGTAGACTACAAGGCTCTCAACAAGAATATTGTCAAGAATAGGTTTTCAATTCATAGAATTGATGGTCTACTCAACAAATTAAGGGGAGCCAGCGTCCTTAGTAAAATTGACCTTAAATACGGATATCATCAAGTAAGAATGGCCAACCATGATATCTAGAAAACTGCTTTTAGAACTCAGACTGGTTACTTTGAGTTTTTAGTGATGCCATTTGATCTTACTAATGCTCCCGCAACTTTTAACCATACGATGAATATAAGTTTTCTTGGCCATCAAAACTTTGTAGTTGTAAGTTTGAAAAAGAGCACCAAAAGCACTTGGAAATTGTATTTAATTTGCTCAAGGAAAATGAACTTTACCTTAATCCTAAAAAGAGTAGCTTCTTCCAGAGTCCTGTCATTAAGTTAGCTCATTTTTTATCGTCCTTTTTAAATTACTTACAAAATCAAGGACCTAGCATATTGGCTTTCACTTCCTTCTCATTGGAGAATTCACAATTATTTCCATATTTTTGAGACCTTATAATGGACCACTTCCTACACATCCTATGTATGAGGAAGCACCTATTCTTGTTGACCAGGTATAAAACCTAAAGCTATTATTGACCCCCATGAGAACACTACCACTTGCACATCTCGACCTCATCGAATCTTACTTTCAAACACAGGTCAATTGATATGATGCAATTGAGGACACTTGCTATCCCCCCAGGCATGAGGGATGTTACAGTTTGTCCGTCCAGAGCTCTCATGCATTTGGTAGAGCCCTCTATGCATGCATAGAGGTCATAGAGAGAAATGCATAGAGCTCATAATAGAGAGCCCTATATATGCATATAGAGCACTCTATGCATGATAGGCTCTATCCATAAGCTAGATCCCTCTATGCATGCATAGAGAAATCTCGTAGAGCCCTATGTATGCATAAAGAGAACTCTATACATACAGAGAGCTCTATCCCTAGAAGGTCATGCATAGAGGGATTTACCTTATGGATAGATCTCTATTGCATGCATAGAGAACTCTCTAGATGCATGCGTAGAGAGCACTCTATGCATGCATAGAGCTCATAGAGAGTCCTACACATGCATAGAGCCCAAAGAGATCTCTATGCATGCGTAGAGAGCTCTATCCATAAGGTAGATCCCTCTATGCATGCATAGAGCTAATATAGGGTTCTAATGCATGTTAAGAAAAGGTTACTCCCATAGCACCCACCGAGGGTGTGACATAAAAAAATAGCACGTTGGGTTGAAAGCTTACCGTAAGAGAATGGAGAGGGAGAGTAGAGGCTGCACAAGATAGATCGAAAACTACACATCAAAGAAAATGAGTTATATGAAAATAAATATGAATAAGAGAGCTCTATCCATAATGTAGAGCCCTTATAGAGCCCTATGCATGCATAAAGAGCTCTATGTAGAGCCCTTATATAGCTCATAGAGAGCCCTATGCGCATAGAGAGCTCTATGTAAAAGGTAATAGCCTTTATGTAAATGCATATATCTCTCTCATTTATTTGGTAGAGCCCTCTATGCATTTGCAGGACTCTACCTTATGCATAGATAGCTCTATGTATAATGTAAGAGCCCTCTTATGCAAATGCCATAGATCTCTCATGAATTTGGTAGAGCCCTCAATGCATTTGCAGAAGGACTCTACCTTATGCATAGATAGCTCTATGTATAATGTAAGAGCCCTCTTATGCAAATGCCATAGATCTCTCATGAATTTGGTAGAGCCCTTATGCAAATGAATAGAGCTCTCATGCATTTTTAAGAGCCATTTATACATGTATAGAGCTCATGAGAGCCTAATGCAAATGCATAGGGCTCTCTATGCATGCATAGAGCTCATAGTAGAGAGCTAATGATGCAAATGCATAGGGCTAGCCCTATGCATGCATAGGGCATACTCTTTGCATGCATAGAGCTCATAGTAGAGAGCTCTCATGCATGTGGATAAAAAAGTACTCCCATAACACATGGGGGTGTGGCATTAAAGAAAAGAGCATTGGGTTTAGAGCTTACCGGCGTGTAAGAGAATGGAGAGGGACAATAGAGACCACATAAGATAGATGGAAGATCTACACATCAAAGAATTATGAGTTATATGAAAAAAATATATACATAAGAGAGCTTATGAGAGCTCATGCATAGCTCATGAGAGGTTAGAGAACTCTCTTTTCATGTTTGCATAGCTCTCATTATGCATATAAGAGAGCTCCTATTGTATAGCTCATGCATAAAAGAGCTCTCTTTATGCATAGCTCATGAAAAAAAGGAGCTCATAAAAGCTCTCTTTTATGTATAGCTCATGCATAAAAGAGCTCTCTTTATACTCTATTCATGCCCAACCAAAGGAATAGATAATTATACTCTATTCATGCCCAACCAAAGGAATAGATAATTATACTCTATGCATATACTCTATTCATGCCCAACCAAAGGAATAGATAATTATACTCTGCATATACTCTCTTTTATGCATAGCTCATGTAGAAAAGAGATCTCTTCATACTCTATATAGCATTATAATCTATGCATAGAGTATAAAGTAGAGAGATCATGCACAAAGCATTGGGAAAACATGTGTGCATACCTAAACCCTAAACATGGAATTAAAAAAAAATAAAACCATAAAACAAGAGCATTGGGTTAAAGGTTGGATATTACCTCAATAGGTAGCTAAGGAGAGTATGTCCTAAAGAGTCTTAGAATTAGTACAAAACCAAACAAACAAAAAATAATATTAAATCTATAAAGATAGAAGGATTGGAGAGGAGGAATGGATTACATAGAAAATCAATAGAGAGAGGGATTCGAGAGAGGAAGAATGAAAAAGAACATAGAAAATACAAACATTTTGAATGAAAAACCTAGAAGGGAGAAGACATATACCTTGTGATTGAGAGCACTATGCTTTTGGAAGAGACACATGCCTTGTAATTAAGAGCATGTCCTAAAGTGTCTTGACATTTAAAAAAACCAAACACACAAAAAAATTATTAAATGGAGAAATGCAAACATTTTGAATGAAAAACCTAGAAGGAGGAGATGCATACCTTGTGATTGAGAGCACTATACTTGTGGAAGAGTAAGGAGAGAAGAAGATGAATGAGATAAAGGAAGAGGGAAAGGTAGGTAGGTCATCCAACGAGGATATTGCAACACATCGTAGCTTGGGCAATAGAATCTAATTTTTCCCCGATCAACGTGGCTATTCGCATGGCTATTTGTGCGGCTATAAATGGGGCTATACACACAATAGAGCTACTTTGGTAGTAGCCATGTGTATAGGCTACATGTATCATTCCCCTCAAATAAATTTAAGTAATAACTTATTTGTTCTTGTGATGAAGCAAGTGTGAATCCTTCCTCTTTAGCTTTATAGATTAAACGATGGCATGCGGCCTACTACTTTAGATAAACTTCAACTCTTTCAAAAATAATGTTGGCAATTGTATTCTAAATTTCACAACAATGGTTTCACATCTTCTAAATTATATTGCATAATAACTATACGTAAGTACATTGGGTTGTCAAGTCTTCACACAAAAACACCAAGTTTCCCTATCAATCTTTGATCATGTTGGCCTAGATCTACACTTTGCAAGCATTACCTATATAATGGGTAGCTCTCATATTGATTGGTAGAAACTTTTTTCATTTTACACCCTTAATGAATAAGCTTTTAAGTTTACCTATCAATCTTTGGTCATGTTGGCCTAGATCTACACTTTGCAAGCATTACCTATATAATGGGTAGCTCTCATATTGATTGGTAGAAACTTTTTTCATTTTACACCCTTAATGAATAAGCTTTTAAGATATAGGTAGTTGAATATACTCTTTTGAACTGGATATTTGTGGATAAAATGCTTGCATCATTACTTTTTACACTCAGAATATTATCACTTTCTCATTGGTAATCTTTTCTCACTACTTGGTGGGGGCTAGTGCTACCAAATAAGTGGTGGCCTATCACACCTAACTTTCTCCTTAGGTAATGGGATGGACTGTGTGTGTGTGTGTGTGTGTGTGTGTGTGTGTGTGTGTGTGTGTGTGTGTGTGTGTGTGTGTGTGTGTGTTCATTTTAACTCTATATACTCAAATGAGGTAACCTACATGATAGTGAAGTCTTGTAAGATATATGTGCACACACTCTCCTTCGCATTAAAGTGTTAACTAATTAAACACACATAAACATCATCCTTAGTATTTTTATGTAGCTATCTCTATTGTTTCTCCTACCTTTATCTAGCAAGCCACATATTGTGTTCCTCACGTCTCTTTAATTCATAAGCTCCAAAATTGGAAAGAGGAGTTGGTTGTGTTCCTCACATCTCTAATTCATAAATCCAAAATTGTAATATAAGAAGGAGCTAGCATGTGGCTAGCTAAGCTTGAACATGCAAGGCAACAAAACTGTAAATCTTTGAAGACCTTGGAGTACTTCAAGTCCAAGTTTCCCTTTACTAAATATAACATTATTGCCTTAATGTTATTATTGGGGTTTTGTCAATTAATTAAGCATTTTGGTAATGACATATTTGACTAAGCATGTGGATAATCAAATTGTTACCCATGCTCTTAAAGCTTTCTAATGACCTTGTTTTTCCTCCTCCTCCTCTCTCTCTCTCTCTCTCTCTCTCTCTCTCTCTCTCTCTCTCTCTCTCTCTCTCTCTCTCTCTCTCTCTCTCTCTCTCGGCTCTTTAAAAGATCATCTTCTCAATTGTGGTTCTTATGTAATACCTTTCCTAATTTAAAACACTAAGGTAGTGCACCGCATAGTATGCTAACTAGTCACTAGATCTCATACATCATAGGGATGCATGAAACATCATACCAAGAGATAGACTTGTCCCATGATACTTTTAAGAGTATTATTACAAATTTCTTCAGTCATCATTCATCCACATTATAGACCACCACTGCCCACACTAGTCGCGAGACTTCTCAGAGTATTATTACAAATTACTTCAATCATCATTCATCCACATTATAGACCACCACCCACACTAGCTATCCGATCCTCTATTCTAGAGGAGTCTTTGTGCTCAGTGATAGAACTCAATCTATATTGCGGGCCAGACATCCTCAACCTAGAGCATCAAGACCCTCAAGATGTGGATCCAAGAGCTTCTTTCATGCAATGACATGCTTCGACCACAAAGGCCTGATATTCTCTTTGCCATCAAATCCATTTGTGTGATGAGGACATCATTTTTAGATGATCATGGCTAGTTTCTCATGTACATGGTCACATACTGATATCATACTTGTATACACTAGTGATAGTTGATCATGGCTAATTTCCCCTACACCATAGGGTCACATGCTGATATTATATCTGTATACACTAGTGATAGTCATTTTCATTTTTATCAACTATTGTTTTTGTGGCAGCTAAGTATATCCATGGTATCATTGTATCACTTATGGTCTCATAGACCCTTTGATATTATATTTGTATACACTAGTGATAGTCATTTTCATTTTTATGAGCTATTGTTTATATGGCTAAGTATATCCATTTGATCATTGTATCGCTTATGGTCTCATAGATCCTTGGGTCTTTTAAAGACATTAGTATTGCTCTCTCTCTCTCTCTCTCTCTCTCTCTCTCTCTCTCTCTACTTAGTCTAGACTCTAGACTAAGTAGAGAGAGAGAAGGATAGAAAGAGAGAGAGATCTACTTAGTCTAGAGTCTAGACTAAGTAGAGAGAGAGAGAGAGAGAGAGAGAGAGAGAGAGAGAGAGAGAGAGAGAGAGAGAGAGAGAGAGAGAGAGAGAGAGAGAGAGAGAGTCTCTCTCTCTCTCTCCGCTTAGTCTAGACTCTCTCAATCTCTCTCTACTAAATCTAGACTCTAGACTAAGTAGAAAGAGACTCCGCTTAGTCTAGACTCTCTCGATCTCTCTCTACTAAATCTAGACTCTAGATTAAGTAGAGAGAGAGAGAGAGAGAGAGAGAGAGAGAGAGAGAGAGAGAGAGAGAATCTCTCTCTCTCTCTCTCTCTCTCTCTCTCTCTTCTCAATTTAGAGTATAGACTTAGTCTAGAGTCTATCTCTCTCTCTCTCTCTCTCTAGAGAGAGATAAACTCTAGACTACGTAGAGAGAGATAGACTCTAGACTAAGTAGAGAGAGAGAGAGAGAGAGAGAGAGAGAGAGAGAGAGAGAGAGAGAGAGAGAGAGAGAGAGAGAGTCTCTCTCTATCTCTCTCTATACGAGGTCTAAAATCTACACAGAGAGAGAGAGAGAGAGAGAGAGAGAGAGAGAGAGAGAGAGAGAGAGAGAGAGAGTCTCTGTCTCTCTCTCTCTCTCTCTCTCTCTCTCAGTCTAGAATCTAGACTGAGAGAGAGAGAGTCTCTCTCTCTCTCTCTCTCTCTCTAGAATCTAGACTGAGAGAGAGAGAGTCTCTCTCTCTCTCTCTCTCTCTCTCTCTCTCAGTCTAGAATCTAGAGAGAGAGAGAGAGAGAGAGAGAGAGAGAGAATCTAGAGAGAGAGACTCTCTCTCTCTCTCTCTCAGTCTAGAATCTAGACTAAGAGAAAGAGAGAGAGAGAATCTAGAGAGACTCTCTCTCTCTCTCTTTCTCCCTCCGCTTAGTCTAGACTCTCTCGATCTCTCTGTACTAAATATAGACTCTAGACTAAGTAGAAAGAGAGAGATAGAGAGAGAGAGAGAGACTCTCTCTCTCTCTACTTAGTCTAGATCTAGACTCTAGACTAAGTAGAAAGAGAGATAGAGAGAGAGAGAGACTCTCTCTCTCTACTTAGTCTAGAGTCTCTCTCTCTCTCTCTCTCTCTCTCTAGAGAGGGATAGACTCTAGACTATGTAGAGAGAGATAGACTCTAGACTAAGTAGAGAGAGAGAGAGAGAGAGAGAGAGAGAGTCTCTCTCTATCTCTCTCTATACGAGGTCTAGAATCTAGAGAGAGAGAGAGAGAGAGAGAGAGAGAGTCTCCCTCTCTCTCTCTCTCTCTCTCTCTCTCTTTCTACTTAGTTGAGTATAGACTTAGTAGAGGGAGAGAGAGAGAGAGAGTCTCCCTCTCTCTCTCTCTATCTCTCTTTCTACTTAGTTGAGTATAGACTTAGTAGAGGGAGAGAGAGAGAGAGAGAGAGAGAGAGAGAGAGAGAGAGAGAGAGAGAGAGAGAGAGAGAGACTCTCTCTCTCTCTCTCTCTCTCTCTCTCTCTCTATACCAACTCTTCGATATAGTAAAAGCCTACATCATAGATTTTTGTGTATACTAAGTTATGTGTAGTGAGAGCCTTCCACTTCCATTGAGTACTATAAGTCCATGTTTCCCCCTCTATTGAGCATAACATTATTGCCTTAATTGCAATTGGGGTTTGATGTTGGTTAAGCCATAAGGTTTTTAAAGCATATTTTGTAATGGCACATTTGATCAAGCATGTTGATAATGGCATTCTTACCTATACTCTTAAAGCTATCTAATAGACCTCTCTCTCTCTCTCTCTCTCTCTCTCTCTCTCTCTCTCTCTCTCTCTCAAGAGAATCTTCTTAATTGTGGCTCTTATGTAAGACTTTTCCTAATTTAAAATACTAAGGAAGTACACCACATAGAATGCTAACTGGTTACTTACTTGATTATACCATGGCCTCAATTAGTCTTAGTAAATTAAATTAAGTCATTGGTCTTAATTTTGCTTTGCAAGTATGTTGGTTAAGTTTTTGATTGCTCTTGGCAACTTCAAAGCCATTGGTCCTAATTTTTCTTTGCAAGTATGTTGGTTAAGTTATTGTGGCTTATTTTCCATATTGCTCTCATCATTATATATCTAGAGTACCATGGGCATCATTAATATTTAAATTTATGACCGTGAAACAAGCAGGGAAGGGTGTTGACACTTGCCTTTCCTTAAATAAACTTCATTACTAAATTTTTTTAGGATGGCAAGTATGAATTCTTCCCCTTTGGCTTTTACAGATTGAATAATGGGACATGTGGCCTACTCCTCTAGCTAAACTGCAAGTCTTTCAACAATAATGTATGACTTCTTCCCCTTTGGCTTTTATAGATTGAACGATGGCAAGTGATCTACTACTTTATCTAAACTTTAAGTCTTTCAACAATAATGTTGGTAGTTTTATTCTAAATTTCACAACAATATTTTCACATGTTAATTTCTTGGCCGAAATTGGGTTAATAGAGATTTTTTATCTTCACAATTCTATCGCATAGCAACTATAGATGTAAATGTATAGTTTGATGCCATGGGTTGTCAAGTTTAAACACATAAACACCTTAAGTTTCCCTATTAAACTTTGTCATGTTGGTCTAGATCTACACTTTCCAAGCATTACCCATACAATGGGTAGTTCTCATGTTAACTGGTAGACACCCTCATATATTTTTTCATTTTATGCTCTTAATGAATGAGATTTTAAAGATGGGAAATTGGACATAGTCTTTAAACTAGCTATTTGTGGATAAAATTCATGCATCATTACTTTACACTCAAAACATTAGCACTTTCTCTTTTGTAATATTTTTTCGCTAGTTGGTGGGGGTTAGTGTTACCACTTGGGTGGTGGTCTATCACCCTGCATCATGGTGATATTCTTGTCAGTAGGGTAAGGGGAGGGACACACATACACCCTTTTCACTTAACTCTTTATACTCTTATGAGATAACCTTCATAATAATCAAGTCTTGTAAAACACACACACACACACACACACATACTCCTTCGCCTTAATGTGTTACACTTATTTACTAATAAAATTATATAAATCTTTTTATTTTTAAGTCTATAGCACTTGAAATAATGTGACTATATACTCTACTATAATTAAATTAAATAATGTGACTATATTCTACTATAAATAATTAAATTATGTATTATTTTCACACAAACAAAGACACGTGACACACACACACACACACACACACACGTACATATTATATAATTTGATGATGTATACATATTATATGTTTTAATGATGTTTATATACGTGTTGTATGTTGACTTGGTATTTGGCCACCAGTATGCTATGGTCATATTGCCTTGAGGTTAGCACATAGACTGCTTAGCATAAGAGAGAATTGGATTATGTCATTAACAATAGGAGTTACAAGATGTACATCAAGAAGAGGTAAAGAGTTACACGTGTGGGAGTTACATGAGAGTGGAAACATGAGGTAATAAGTTGTTATGGCAGTTGAAAGGTCACATGAACATGGCTATTTAAAACCCCTTTGAATGGAATGGAAAAGGGGAAGAATGGATGAATACAATTCTTTTGCCCTTACCCCTACATATGTCTTTTGTGAGATCAGAGTCCCTTATTATGTTTTCCATTTAGCTCTTTAGCATCTTGTTTATGGGCTTTTAGCTAGTAAGCTATAAACACTTGGCAATCATGCAGGTTTTAGCCTACTATTCATTATGATAACACGCTTCACTCTCCTACTGTCATGCATTTCTTCCTCCTCACTCTCCCATTTTCCCATTCCACCCTCTTAATCTTAAGAGGAAGATGAAGCAAAGAAGCACAAAAAATAAAACAAAAACAACTTCAAGTGAATCCTTTCACAGTTGTTGAACATTCTAGAAGGCATAACTCTTCATAGAGGCATCGGATCCATATTCTTTAAAAAGTAAAGTTGTACCTCTCAACCTTATCTAAAACTTTTACTCAAAACTCGGGTGAAAATTTTGCCTCCATTTCTCGCTATTTTCACCACAAGTAGGTACATCTTAGGGGTCTACCTTTCCTCTTTTACTTATGGACTATTCAAATACTCTTGAATGGGCACTTTTCTCTCCCCCAAATGTGCTCCCACATTGAGCCAAGTATGCTGTCTTTTAATTAATATTCTCACATTTCTTTTGATTGGGAAGTCAAAACTCAGATTTGCAGCAATCAAAATGGGAAAGAAAAAATGCAAATACTAATGGTTGGATATGTGTATAATGGTAGACAATGAAAAAGATGTTGATATATCTACATTCATCAAGCATGGATGTGTGTTTATAATACATAATTACATAGTTACAGGGAAGACGGAACACATGTGGAACATAAACTTGAGGCTCTACTTTAAGTATTAAGTTTGTGAGCATTATCTCATGTGTGCACCGATGCATCGAATTTTTAAGACACTACTAATGGTGGCTTTCTCTCTCATTTCCCATGAAGTTTTCCTTACATTTATAGATAAATTTCCACCTTCAATGTTTTTGTTCTTCAAGTTGTAATACCATTTCTCTTTAGTGTCTTTCAACTGATGATCCTAATCATGTGTGTGCACACGTGCATCCACATGTGTGTGTGTGTGTGGTCTTTTAGTTAATTAGATGACAAGAAGGTTAAAAGGACAATCATAAACACACAAACAATGAAACTACACTTGCATAATTTCCCACCATACATTTTAAGATTTTTTTAATGCTAGCATGTGTCTCTACAAGAAGAGATACCAAATTTTTTGTTAGTATCTTCTTAGTTTCCTCTTTTTCACTTTCTCTTCATCTTGGATTCTTATAAACTTTATTCCTCGCCATAGGATTCTGACTGCCAATGTGTCTTTGATCATGTTTGTCATGGCATGTCTACTCATATATATCGCCGCGCCAAGAGAGTGACTTGAGCATTGATGGCCTGATGGTAAACCCATGCACGTAAATAAATCTTTGCAATAAGAGATGTTGTTTTTCTATATTTATAAATTTTTATTTTATTATAAGTAATAATGTCAAAATAAAAATGCAAAATGGTCTGAAACTTGTTTTCTACAAGAACGATCTCTCATGGTAGTGTGTAAAAGGTGCCTTAGTTTTGCCACCATGCAATAATATGTGGTTTGTACCATTAAGTCATTGATCTTGCATAGCTAAAGAGAGAATCTCTCTTTTTAATTGTTATCTATAAGACATCCAGGCTATAATTAGGCACACTATGAAAAATGATTGTTTTTTAATCTAAATTTAATCCAAACTCAACCCTTATTGTGCATTATGCCTAAAGGATAGGATCATAAAATACATATCAAATCATTAACTTCTAATTTGTTTTACCTAAAAATTTATATAACTATAGTAGAGAATATGGACATATTAACTTTTTTAAAAGCATAAAAATAGGTATCTTAGTATTACAATGCCTCACATGAGCTAATCTTTACTTCTTTATGCATGTCCATAATAGCTATTCATGAGAGATACTACTTAATTGTTTTGAAGACTTGGTATTATTAGGAAAATTTAATGTGAAAGGAGTATTGTGTGTGTGTGTGTGTGTGTGTTTGGAACAACCCCTTGTAAAGAATGTGTGCTTTAGTGTAGGAAAAACCTCTTATATAAGGTTCTTGTAAAGGTGACTATCTAACTTATATTAAAATCTATAATCTAATGTTAAATTAATAAGCTTGAAAAGATGTAGCTTCTCGTGCATTCAAATTTTAGTTGGTGTTAATCTCTTTTATGCTTTCTCTTTTTTGTAGGTGTATATATTCATACTTTTTTGTAGGCATATTAATTAAATGCCACTGACGTGGCATTTAATTAATATAACCTTAGGCATGAGTTCCCCCATGGCCACCCCCTCCCTCTCTCTCTCTCTCTCTCTCTCTCTCCTCCTTTACTCGTTAAATGAGCCCTTTGAGGCCTTTTATAGAGAATTGTAAGACCTTAAATAGAAAGGGCATGCCAGGTAAATGCATGCAAATACAAAGAATATAGGGGGGTCATCATTTCATTACCTTAAATCGAGAGGATATGGACTCTGGGGAAGGGTGAATGTATGCAAATAGAAAGCATATGGGAGCTAATCATTTCATTGCCTTAAATATAGACGATATGGAGGGTCATTATTTCATTGATTTTTTCAAGCATTTGTCCTTTTCTTTTGTATACATCTAGACTTTCACAAGCGAGGATGGCCATTCCATGAGCGAGAGGGAACTAGCGAGAGCGCATTCCGAGCAAAGGGGTAACGATTTGTAATGAACATGAAGACACATGTAGTATTTTTCTCATGAATATATCATCGTTGAATCGCTTGGACTTTGTCTCGCTCATTCCCTCCTGCTCGTTGTTTGGTATGCCTCTCACAAGCAAAACTCTTTTTGCCCTTTTTGCCATGCCATTTTGGTGAGGATTCCTTTTATAAGTGACGTCTTATTCCATTTTCTAGAAAGAAAGCATTATTTCGTTTAAGAGGTTCACCTCCTCCAAATATCTAGACTTGTTTTTTCCCTAATACATTAGTTTGGTGCACTTATCTATTGCTAAGTGTATATTCTCTTTTTTAAATCGGTATTTATTTTATTATGTTCATAAATGTAGGGCTTGTTTTAAGAAATTCAACACTGAAGATGACATGTCATTTTAACCTACAAATCAAAAGCCATACTAATGTTTATATTTTGTAACTGATTGAGGAATAGAAGAGTGCATGGGCGAAAGGGGGGTGGGTGAAGAGACCATGGTACACTACCTCCATAGGCTATAGGTTAAAATGGCGAGCCGTTTTAGACTATTTTGATGCACCCACAACAAGCTCTACAATTGAACTAAGAAACATTCATATAACACACACACACACACACACATCCATAGTCCCCTTCTCCTCATCCCCCCCCCCCAAAAAAAACATTATCTTTTATAAGTCACAAGAATGGTCATGAATTTTGATTTGGAGCTCATAGCAAAATAAACCATTTAAACTCATGTGCTATCTAAGAACAAAAATATTCATTAAAAAAATGATCTTCCTCTTAGAAATTAAAAAATGGCTACTATAAGTTTTGATTTGAAGGTCCAAATAATGAGCCATCTTCACTAATGTGAGTCTCCCATATAACATTTTTTTTTTGAAAAACTATCGAGGATCATATCGATGATTTTGCTTAGATTGTGGAGATTTTCAAAAGTATCACAAAAGTAAAAAGACTCGTCCAAATTAAAAGTTCAGATCATTGTTGTGACGGACAAGTTTTTGTGACTAAAGAGTCTTAAAAAATAACATGATATAAAAATGATCATAACTTTTGATTTAGAGGCTTAAACAATATACATAGAAAAGGACGAGTAGTAATAGAGGAAATTGTGCTTCGAGGGGGGTGCAAAAAGGGAAACAAAGATGGAAAAGAGCAAGAGAACCAAGATTAGCAATAGCCAAGAAAGAATGGATGCAACATGAAAGAAAGCATGAGAGAAAGATGAGGAGGAGGAACAAGATGTGTAATGATTAATTCAACATCAAAGAAGGTATAGAGGAGGAGGAGAATGAGCAATAGCAATAAAGTACGAGTAAAAGGAGGAGCAATATAGAGAGAAGGATGAGTAGGATGATAAGTGAAAAAATGGTGGCTAAGGAGGAGGAGTAACAAAGTCTTATTCAACACTCAGACTACTTTTACTAATAGATTATACTATGTACTACTTAACGGCTAAATATAGTCTAATGTTAGAGAGAGAGAGAGAGAGAGAGAGAGAGAGAGAGAGAGAGAGAATATATATAAATGTGAAAGGAGGAGAAAATCAAGTGCAGGAAGAGGCACAAGAGGGTGTGCAAGAGCGATAGTAGCAAAGAGAGAGAAGTAGAGGATGATATAAAGAGGCAAGAGGAGGAGTGGAACAATGAACAACAAAAAAGAAGGAAAAGTAGGATCATTCAACACTATTGCGACTTCTAGACTATGTACATTACAAAGGTGTTTGTTAGCATGTCACAAAAGCTTCCTTAACTCACCATCCCATTACAAACGTAATATCAATTAATGTGATTAACAAATTCATAATTAAATAAAAAGGCAATGACTAATTATGAGGTTGGTCTTTTTCACCAAACTCGAGAGCATTATAATAATCTTTTCGTGGGAAATAGGACTTCTTTTCATGGATAGGATACATACAAATAGAAGGGTCTAACGTTAAGTTTGTTTTCATGATGTGTTTCTCTATAGTTAGCCCAAGTAGCCTTGGTGGGGGATTTTTCAATTTTGTGGACATCTCCCATCCAAAAATTGGTCATTTAATCTATTCCACAAGGTGGATTTATTCTCCATGTTTTTATGTGACTTATATTCCCGAGAAACCAAGATAGCTTTTATTACACCGTCTTGTTTTTAAAGTGCTCCAATCTAAGGATGCTCATATGCTCTTTGAAGCCAATCAATTACTGGTTTAAGGTATGGTAAACAATTTAGAAATTCAAAATACAAGAGTGTCACATATATGTTTTTTTTTTTGGGTAGCCTAAATTATTGATGGTTAAAATTTGAAAAAAGATTTAAAGGTTGTTAATCAAATGACGAAGGTTATGAACAATATTTAACCTCACTAAAGGCAGCAATAATGCTACATGTAATTACAGACAAGCATTCGTGGGAGGCCGATGCGACATGTAGTTTCCATTTTCATAAAACCAGACACCTCTATGCCAGATACAGTATTAACACAAAACCAGACACCTCTATGCCAGATACAATGATCACATTCCTATAGATATTTTCTCCCTTTGCCTTAACTTGCCTCAATTTCCATTTTAATAAAAGCAGACACCTCTATGCCGGATATAATGATCACATTCCTAGGGATATTTGCTCCCTTTGCCTTAACTTGGCATGGAAAGAACATAGCCGACCACATGAGAGCAGTGCTCATCTACACAAGATCAGGAGAAGCTGCAGCTACAAAACCCTTATGGGTATTACAAGCTAAGCTCCAGGGATATATATAACAAGCATTCTTCTTCGGACATTAGGAAGCAACTCAAATCAGAGTGTGTGTATAACTGACCCGTATACGCTAAACACTCCTGAAGTTTGTTTGTTTTCTGGGTGTTGGGTGGGCGTGGGGGTAGGGGTAGGGGTGGGGATGTTTTGTTAGCTTCGATTCTGTAGGAAATATACGATAGCCATTTGGGAGATGGTGAGGGGCTACACACGCCAGACTGGAAGGCGGCTTCATCTACATGAAATAGCTCAGAGCTGTCTTCTTGCGTGAACCTCCTTCACCATATAGCTCATTCCATTGCAGCAATTCGCTCATGTTTGCTGAATCAGATGACACACTGGCAGCGACCTGCGTACATACAAGTCTACATGAGTCTTTAGACTCAAGATTAATAGCATTAGCCAATGAGGTGATAGCTCAAGTGGTAAAGGTGTTTGTCTAGGACCAAGAGGTACCGGGTTCAAGACCCTACAAGGTGCTTCCTTGGCAGCATTGCCTAAGGGCAGTCGCCTACAGGTGGTGAGAAACGATAACCATGGGAGATCTTAGGCAAAGGCCAAAAAAAAGAGGGAATAATAGCATTAAAAGAATTGCATTAATGTACCTGATCATGAGCATAACGCATGTCATCGATATTCAAAGGCCTTATACTGACAGCGCTGCCAGCAGTGCCTATAAGAAGCGGCACAGCCCTTCCTTCCGTCATTGCTGCATCTCGTTCCTGAGCAAAAGCAAACATCCGTACATATGTAAGATATGTATGTCTGTGGGGCATGCATGTATGATTGTATGATTGTGAGCATGTATGTATGTGTATGATATGTATATTTGTGAGCATGCCACCTCCACCAGGTCCAACAAAGGGCATACATGCTCACAATCATACAAGAAAATTAACCCGTGTGTGTGTATGCATGTTTGCATGCATATAGGCACAATTGACCCGTTTGTATGCATATATGTGCATATACGTGCCCACATATGTATGTATGTGCATACATAGGTACATATACACACACACACACTAGGAATTCTCCTTACAATCTATTACTTTGGAAGCACACATAAAATGAGTCATGATGACTATAGACCGGAAATTTTTCATCACATACCTTCTTTTCTCTCTCTAAAATTTCTCGAATAGGACGATAGGCAGCCATAACACACAAGTTCTGCAGCGGCAGTGAATGCAAGACCATGTGTTAGAATATAAAGTAAAGTGCAACTTAGGAAGAAGAATCAAGTTCTGCTCACAAACCTTCAGATCGCTTCCCGAGTATCCATCCGTCATGCCAGCAATTTCCTCGAGATCCAAATCAGGAGCCAACTCCTCATTTGCAAGGATAACTTTCAAAATTTTTGTGCGGTTGAGCTCATCAGGCAGGTTCACCATAAGCCTAAAAAACATTAACTCCAACTATTAACGCTCGTACACTAAGAGCTCTCTCTTGTAACTTTGATGTAACAATTGAAACCGACCTCCGAGGGAGCCTACGAATGACAGCTTCATCAAGGTCAAATGGTCGATTAGTTGCTGCAAGCACGAGGACGCGTTCTCGGTCCTTTGTCCTCAACCCGTCCCAGTTGGCCATGAACTCATTCTTCACCTTGCGCATGGCCTCGTGTTCACCTGGCTTCTCTCTTCGCCCTAGCATACTGTCCACCTCATCCACAAACACAACACTTGGAGATATTTTGCTTGCCAAACTGAAGATAGCTTTCACGTACTTCTCACTTTCACCAAACCACTATCACAAAGAGCCGAACAAAAAGGAGCATAAGCTTGGATGATATTCAATCAGGGAAATACACAATGTCACAAAGTCATCCTAGTCACCTACCTTTGACGCAATGCTTGACATTGAGATGTTAATAAAATTAGCACCAGCTTCTGTAGCCACCGCTTTTGCCAGCATTGTCTTTCCCGTCCCTGGAGGCCCGAACAGCAGTATGCCTTTGCAAGGCTATCAAAACAAGGCAAAACTACCTCTAAGCTCAAGAGACTTTCCACAAAAACCTCTCCTTGGATAATCTACAGTTGCTCATCTTTATTTTTTCAAGCTTAAAAATTCTAAAGAATTCAAATCACCAAAAACGTAACAATACAAAAGATTAACTAAATTCAGGCAGGCAGACATGTGAATGCATGTGTGGATGAGAGGGAGCATGTGTTCACGATGCATTTGCATTGCTTGTGCGTGCCAAATCATTCAGCTAAAAAATACGCAGTAGGTAATACGAGTCAAATTTCCTTGCTTTTACGTACCTTTGTAAGCTGACCTTTGCAGAATAGCTCAGGTCTTTGCAAAGGTAGCATGACCAGCTCTTTAAGTGTCTCCTTGACAGTTTCTAGCGCACCAATGTCATCAAAAGTCACACCAATGTCGCTTGGGGGGATCACCTCAGAGAGCAACCGTTTCTCAAAATCATTGTCTGTTACCACATCCTATACGTACAAGGCCACAAAAAACGGCATGATCGATAAGTAGATTTATTTTTAAATACATCCTTGGCTGCTACCTCGCAAACAACAAGAAAACTGCAGCCGTTCTAAGTTTTGTTACAACATCCTCGAAACCACATGGACAATTTTAGGCTAGATAAAAATAAATCCCCACCCATGCCATTGGCTTGGATGAGTAAGATCACCCCTCCAAGCCTCACGGCGTGTCATTAATGGGTCTTCCCACGAGGAGTCCCTTTATTGTAATAGACTAAGAGTGCCTTCACAAACAACCACCATGTCGGGTTATTCTTGGAGGCCACCTCTCTATGAGTGGACGCAAACATTATTGCTGCCTTTATGTTGTCAAAGGGTGTGCCGGCGGCCTTTGAGAAATGGCTCTTACTAAACAAAAAAATCCATTCTTTATAAGTAGAGTTGCTAATCGCTGTCCCTGTTAGAATTTTGTGCATCTCGCTGTATGGGAACTGGCCCTGGGGGATTATGTATTTTTTCCATATTTATGCAAGTCGTGGGCAGTCGGCCAGCTCATGGCCTCATATAAAGGCCTCCTCTCTCCCACTTGTTGTACTCACATTCTCAAGCACATTGTAACACCCATTTGGTTATTGCCATTGTAAAACCTTATGCTAATCAAAAGGTGATCTTGTCAACAATCGCTGTGTCTCTCCTCTCTCTCTTTCTTTTGTCTATGCTTCCGCCTGTCCATACTCCAACATGATCAGAGGTCTAGGTCCCTGCTTCCCTTCTGCGTTTTGATCCCCTCCCCTCTCCTGCATTTCTGGAAATAGTAGGTGGCTGCGTTTTCTGCTGAACCTGCGTTTTCTGTGTGCCTCTTCACATCAGTGTTTTTTCTCATGTGGTGCTCTTGCATCGTGCAACCCCTACAAGGCGACAAGGTGCAAGTCCAAGGTGGCTGCGTTTTTTGCTTTTCTACACATTTTCTGCAGTGACTGGTGGTGTAGTGGCTGTTTTTTACAGTTCCGACAGCTTCTAAAGGTGGTCTATTCGCGTGTGGTGCAGCCCAACAAGTGGCCTCAATAGTCCTGCTTCTTCCCCGGCTTTCCCTCCCTTCGGATGGGTCTTTCCAGTGTGTTTTAGTGGACTGTTTTGCTGCTGTCCAGCTCCTTTCTCTCTCAGGTTTGAGAGGGGGCTGATTGGTCCTCGTGCCTTGCTCCATTGGAAAGTGCTCAAGAGAAGTCTTGGAGTGTTGAGACGCGCGATTTTGCGGCATTTGTGTTGCTATGGATATGGTTCCCCCCTGTACCAACAAGGAGGACAAGTTGGACGGAACCAACTATGCTCATTGGAAGCTGAATATGTGGATCTGGTTCATTCATAAGGGTTTGTGGGAGATTGTTTAGGGCAGTGAGAAGAAGCCCGAGCATCCTCAAAACTCGAGACATTGAACCCCAGTTCAAGAGGATGAATCCCTTGTAGATTACAAGACTGGGAGGATCGTGATTCGAAGGCGCACTCGATGCTTGTGCAAACCATTACAAAGGAGGTCTCATCGTCCGTGCAAATTCTTGCTAGTGCACATCAAGTTTGGTCCAAGTTGGAGGATCCCTATGCTCGAGATTCCTTGATGAAGGCAATTACTCTACAAGGGCAACTCTATAGTCTGGTATTTCCTGCTGGTATTTTCTATGCAGTCATTATATATAGAAAAATGAATGAAAAAACAATTCATTTTTGAACATTCAACAACAACACAATTACCAAAATGAAAGCTCCATCTCTCAACATGTTTCCTTCGCTATTATACTCTCAGCTCTCGCTTTGCAATGGCGGTGACTGCAGTGGCTGGCACTGCATCATCATCTCTCGCTGCAATGTCTGTGTCAATGAGAGGAATGGCTATGTTCGCACTTTGCATAAGTCGGCTTGGCTGAACCAAACCCTTCTCAAGAAGCACATTCACCTGCTTCATGATCTCCTCTTTTTGGGATGCACTTACATGATAGGCTGGCCTATTAGGTGGTGAGCTACCCGGCACAAGATCAATGCGATGATCTTCCGATTGTACGGGTGGCAACTCATTTGGTAACTCATCACCAAAACAATCATTGTACTCTTGCAAGGATTTCAGCCTATCATTACTAAGAGTGTTTACATGTACATTATTTTCCTCACATGATCCCGTTCAAAAATCAAGTACACAAAAACACTCTTTTTCATTACTTTCTTAATTTGTACATGAGATACAAGCGGAATGGTATCACCCTCTTCACCAGTACCATACTTTTCCACCTTGGCTTCCAGCTAGAGGAGGCTTGTGGGGGTGGGAGAGGAGGCTGTTAGCAGCTCCATTTTTGGTGCATAGGAACCATGAGTCAGAGTCCCAAGCATAAAAATCTAGTAGGACAAGGTCAACTTTGGAAGCTATGAACTAGATGTGTTCCAAGTTCATTGCTTGGTGTAGCGCAGAGACTATGGATATGATGTTTTCTATGTTCTTGTTCGAGGTTTTGGGACGTGATGTGTAAACAGTCCACCATTCGGTGATTATGGGTGTGGTTTGTCTAACAACTCATCATTCTATACACTTGGAGTTCATTGCACACTGGTGTGGGGGTTCGGAGCCAAGCAAATTTCTTTGTTGTTCAAGGTGACATTTTGTTTTGAGAAGTCATTGGCAGGTGCTCTTTCTAAGGTCTATCCAGTTCTGCGCAATACTGGAGTGTCCATGGTTGCATCTTCATCAGCTTATCTTCTTGAAATTTTTGCACACTAAGAGCTGCAGAGTATGGGAGCCGGCCCTTTATTTGGAGGATTATGTATTTTTTCAATATTTATGCAAGTCGTGGGCAGTAGCCCAGCTTTATTTGTAGTCGGCCAGCACATGGCCTCCTTATATAAAGGCCTCCTCTCTCCCACTTGTTGTATTCACATCCTCAAGCACATTGTGTCACCAGCTTGGACATTTCCAAGTATGAAAGGGGTCTGGTGGACTCCAGGATGTCTAAATATTTGGAAAGTACAAGCTTTGGGAATGGGGGATTATCTTGGAATACAAAGGACCACACTTCTAAAATTTAGGATAGTTGCTATTTTTGGCCCGACTCCAATGGAAATTCTGTTTGCGTCATTACATCTGGAATTGAGCAGATACCAAGAGTTGGCAAAGTGCCTATGAAAGAATGTCTACCAGTTGGGATATTTTTAGAGATAAAAATTATGGAAGGACCCATCTCTTAGATTGGGACATGTGGCAAGAAAAAGAACCAAAGTGAGACAAGTGGCCTCACACTTGTCACTTTAGCTTTTGTGTGGCTCTCCACTTGTCATCATAGCCTTCTCTTTCCTTTTTCACTCATGGGTATTGGGGTAAAGGCATAATGCCCACCCTTATAGTGTGTACAAGCCCATAAGTTATAGTACATAGTACACTTAGTACTTTTAATGTACTAAGTGCACTATGTGTACTAGTGCAATATACATGTGTGATAGGGGAGTCACACACACACACTTGGTGAGTTGACTTATCCCTACAACTCTCTCTCTCTCCCTTCTTCTCTCTGTGTATGTCTCCCACATGAAACTCTAACCCTAATTACATACTCCCATTCAACTGGTATCAGAGCCTGAACTTCCAACAATGGTGATGGGGATGATGCCTTGAGCTTCTTCTGCGTTTTCTGCAAGAGGTCAGCAGATTTCTGTGAGACGTGCAGTGAATGGGCGACCAGCAGAGTTGAGTCCTACGAGGCGAAGCGCAAATACACGAGCATTGGAGATAGGTTGGCTGCTGGGCGCGAGCGATTACCCGTAGTAGCGAACCATTAGGCGAAGGCAGACGGGCGTCCCTACGAGCGAGCCCCTATAGCCGCTAGGTTCGGTGAGCCGTGTAGCGCTGTCGGGCGGCGCTCAGTTCCCGTCACGTGTAGTGCCGTCCTGTTGCCCACGAGGAGAGTTACGCACCAACGCCAACAGCGCACGCAGGCGGATACGCGAATATACGGCGCTGGGCGTCAGACTCCTGGCTCTGGTTGGCTCGCTTCTTCAGGCTATACACTGTTTATCGGCCATCGCTGCCTGGTGAGGCAGCTTTACCTGGCCGCCTACACGTTGCCCTGCAGAGATTTACCTGGCCGCCTACACGCTGCCCTGCAGTACTGGATGCAGCCGAGAGGCTGGGCGTAGAGGAGCACCAAATTCATCACCCCCCTTCTGCAAAGCATCAACACAAAGAATTCAGCCTGCAAATCTCAGAGAAATTCAAAAATTAAGAGGTATTTGCCTTCAATTTTGGGATTTTCCTTATCAATTCAATCAATTGAGCAGGTAGAGGTGCCAAATTGCTCAATTTTTGAGCAAAATTGGCAAAATTGGGTGACATTGGTCATAATCAGGATCAATTTGCAGGAAATTGGATGTCGAAATTTGGGGCTTTTGATGTAATTGTGCAATTAAGCATTCATACATGCTGTATGATGTGAGAAATCGCACATTCGGGCAAAATTGCAGCAAATTGCAATGCAAATCAAGGGGCTTTTGTGCCTATTAAGTTGATTTGCATGCAGGCACTCGCAGTTGATGCTTTGGGCAACGTGTTGATGCCTGACAAGCACTCAATGTGCCTGTAAATCAAGGGGCTTTTCAAGATCGTATGCTTGTTGAGCTTGGCAAAGCAGCAGGCAAGACATTTATGCCTTGAATCCTCAGAAATCAGCTTGCAGTCAAGGGGCTTTTGCCCAATTTCTGTTCGGAACTGTTGTATGCAGTGTTCGAGACTATAAAAGTCTGATTTTCACTCATTTGGACAGCCAGGAAAGCATTTATTGCTACTGTACCTGCTGGTACAGATTTGGTACAGCTTTGTACAAGTTTTGGCATGGCTGCACATTGATTTGAGTGAGCAAAAGGTTCAATTTCAGCTGCTGTACTTGCCGGTACAGGTTTGGTACATCATTAGTGAGCACTTAGTACTGCTGTACAGTACTTTGGAAGGGGAACAGAGCACATTTAAGGTGCTGTCCTAAATCTGCAGCAACCAGATTTTGGTGATTTCATCACATACAATGGGAGTAGAGTTGCATTTGTGCTTCCGCAGTGGGAGATAAAGCTTGGGAGAACAACTGTGAGCACTTTGTGTGCTTTTGGTGCAGTGTTTGCACATTTTGCAGGGAGTCAGGCATTGACAGGTTGCATATTGCTATGGCAACCACAGGTGAGAGCTCTTCATTGCTTCACATCAAGAAGCTTGAAGGCTCACATAACTATGATATTTGGCAAACCCAGTGCTATAATGTGTTGCTCCAGAAGAAGCAGCACAAGCCTATCAAAGAAAGGGGTGTAAAGCCCGCTTCTCTTACTGCTGAAGAGTGGGAAGATATGGATGAGCTGGCAAGATCTACTATCATGTTGTCTGTGTCAGACTCTTTACTTTTCAGCATTCGTGAAGAGAAGACAACTTGGGGAATGTGGCAGAGATTGCAGGACTTGTATGTCCAGCAAAGTGCCTCAAGCAAAGTGTATTGGTTGAAGAAACTCATAGGTTTTCAGATGAAGGAAGGGGCGTCTATGGCAACCCATCTAAATGAGTTTAATGGTATTGTCAGCCAAGTCATTAATCAAAAGTTGGCAATGGACGATAAGTTCAAAGCCACTTTTCTCTTATGCACTTTGCCAGAGAGTTGGGACACATTCAGGATAGCCACCAGCAATTCGAATGCTATGCTGTCATATGCAGATGTTGAGGGTGCTCTCCTTCAAGAGGAGATGAACAGGAAAAACAACTCTGTTGGAAAGTCCAATGCAATGAATGCACGTGGGAGATCCCAACAAAGGGGTAAAAGCCAAGAACGGGGAAGGAGCAAGTCTCGCTCCAAAAAGGACTTGGAATGCCATTATTGTGGCATGAAGGGACACATCAAAAAGCAATGCTACAAATGGAAAAATGATCAAAAAGAAAAGGGAAAAGGCAAAGACAAAGACAAAGATGAAGCCAAAGATGTAAAGCAAAAGGACAAAAGTGGAGTCAAGATTGAAGAAATCAATGTGTCACATGCAGGTGACAGTGAGGATGAGGTCCTATTCACGTCTTCACTTGATGCCCATTCACTTCTTACAGGAGATGGTCATGGTATGCACTCATGGATCATTGATTCAGGTGCCTCCTTTCGTGTCACAGGTTGCAGAGACTTGTTTGTCAGGTATACTGCTGGCAATGAAGGAGTAGTTTATTTGGGTGACAACCATGCATGCAAGATTCTTGGCAGAGGTGATGTGAGGCTTGTGTTTTCAGATGGCTCACAGCTTATGCTCCATGATGTCAGGCATGTGCCTGAGATCAAGAAGAACCTGCTTTCTACTGGACAGCTTGATGATGCTGATTATGTTACCACATTTGGTCGTGGAAAGTGGAAGATTAGTAAGGGCTCACTGGTTGTTGCCAGAGGCTCTAAGGTGGACACTCTTTACTTCATGCATGCAGGTGTTTGTCACCATGCTAATGTAAATGCAACCGAGCTGCCGGAAATCTCTATGTGGCATAGCCGGTTGGGACACATGAGTGTCAAAGGAATGGAGCAATTGTCTCGTTTGGGTTACTTGCCTTCTCTAAAGTTTTCAAGTTTTCAGTTTTGTGAGCATTGTATATATGGTAGGCAACTACAATGCCCCCACAAGAAAGCTCTTGGACAGAAAGATGCTCAGTTAGAGCTTGTGCATACAGATGTATGTGAGATGCCTCAGCTTTCTTTGGGAGGGGCAAAATATTTTGTGACTTTTATTGATGATGCCACACGCAAGGTGTGGGTTTATCCTCTTCGTTTGAAGAGTAACACATTCTCAGTGTTTGAGAAGTTTGTTGCTCTTGTTGAGAATCAAACTGCCAAAACACTGAAGGCTTTGCGTTCCGACAATGGTGGAGAGTATATGTCCAAACAGTTTCAGGACTTTTGTGATGCTAAAGGCATCCTACTCCTTATGATCCTCCACAAAACGGGACAGCAGAGAGGATGAACAGGACCATTCAGGAGAAGGTCCGTTCTATGTTGTCACATGCTGCGTTACCTCATGGTTTTTGGGCTGAAGCTGTTATGACAGCCGTTCATCTTATAAACAGGTCACCTAACACGAGGCTTGGTGGGAAAGTGCCAGAGGAAGTATGGACAGGGAAGCCTCCGTCATACAAGCACTTGAGAGTGTTTGGTTGCGTTGCGTACGTGCACATACGCAGGGAAATGCGCACCAAACTTGATCCTAAGTCTCACAAATGCATATTCCTAGGATATGGTGACAGAGGTGAAATGGGGTATAGACTTTGGGATCCCGTGAATAGAAAGATTATACGCAGCAATGATGTCATTTTTGATGAAACATGCATGTATAAGGAGCCTGCAAGGCAACATGAGCCTGGCAGAGTCATCTTTGATGATGATGGACATCATGGACAACAACCAAGGGCTGTAAATCAGCCATTACAGCAGCAAAACCAGCCCTTAAATGGTGCTGAAAATGGTCCAAATGCACAGCCAGAGATGGCAGAAGATATCCCTATGGATATACCACAGTTAGAGGAGATACCGGGCATGATTTTTCAGCCTTATGGCATGGAACAGGAGCCACCAATAGGTGATATGCAGGCTGGACAGCAACCTGCAAATGATGGTCATTGGGTACAGAGGTCCACAAGACCCTCCAGAGCCCCTGACAGGTTTGTTCCAGGGGTTGACTACTTGATGCTTACTGACTGTGGGGAGCCCTCATGTTATAAGGAGGCTTTACAGAGGGCAGACAAGGCTCTTTGGGAGCGTGCCATGAAGTTAGAGATGGATTCTCTCCACAAAAATGAAACATGGAAGTTGGTGCATTTGCCTACAGGCAAAAAGGTTTTGCCTTGCAAGTGGGTTTACAGGCTCAAAGTTGCACCTGATGCAAAGCCAAGATACAAAGCCAGGTTAGTGGCTTCAAGCAGGAATATGGTGTGGACTTTGAGGAGATCTTCTCTCCAGTGGTCAAAATGACCACACTTAGAGCTGTGTTAGCTTTGGTTGCACATGATGATCTAGACTTGATTCAGATGGATGTGAAGACTGCTTTTCTTCACGGTGATCTCCATGAGGAGATATATATGCAACAGCCAGAGGGTTATGCAGTGAGTGAAAAGGAGAAGCTTGTATGCAAGCTGAAAAAGAGTCTTTATGGGCTCAAACAGGCACCAAGGGAATGGTATCATAAATTTGATACATTCATGAAATCCCAGAAATTCAGGAGAAGTGACATAGATCACTGCTTATACACCAAGAAAGCTTTGGATGGCAGTGTCCTCATCTTGTATGTTGATGATATGTTGATTGCCGGGAAATCTCGTAAAGAGATGGATGCCTTGAAGAAGAGGCTGCATCAAACCTTTGATATGAAGGATTTGGGTGATGCAAATCACATCTTGGGTATGCGGATACTTCGGGACAGAAATCAGCATGTGTTGTATTTGTCTCAGAAGGAATACATTGGCAAAGTTTTGCAGAGGTTCAATATGGATGGGGGGAAGAAGACTAGTACTCCTTTGCCTCCATATGTGAAACTCAGTGCTATGGACAGCCCACAGTCAGATAGTGGCAGGGCTGATATGGCCAAGATTCTGTATGCTTCAGCTTGTGGTAGTCTCATGTATGCCATGGTTGCTACTAGGCCGGAAATTGCATTTGCAGTGGGAGTGGTTAGTAGATACATGGCCAACCCTGGCAAGAAGCATTGGGAAGCAGTGAAAGGTGTCATGAGATACCTGAAGGGCACACAGGATATGTGCATATGCTTTGGCAAACAGGATGCATTAGTGCATGGTTACACGGATTCGGATTATGCCGATCATCCAGATAACCGGAAGTCTACTACCGGTTATGTGTTTACATTCACAGGAGGTGCTGTGTCATGGATATCCAGGATGCAGAAGTGCACTACCTTATCTACTACAGAGGCCGAGTACATTGCAGCCACAGAGGCTTGCAAGGAGGCATTATGGCTATCTCGGTTAGTGGTTGATTTGGGTTATACAGGGGATATTCCATTGTTGCATTGTGACAGTCAGAGTGCCATCCAGTTGGCAAAGAACCCTGTCTTTCATGCAAAGACGAAGCATGTGGATGTGAAGTATCACTTCATCAGAGAGGTGATAGAGAACAAGCAAATTCAGCTTGTTAAGATTCATACGGATGACAACCCGGCTGATCTGTTGACAAAGAGTTTGCCTCCGGAGCGGTTTGCTCATTGCAGACACTTGATGGGCATTGGATGAGGCCAGTTTCAGCCTTGATATGGCCTTGTATATTATCATGTACATGCTGATTTTTTCTTTTCCTTCATTTAAGGGCACTTTGCCTTTAAGTGGGAGGTTGTTGGGGTAAAGGCATAATGCCCACCCTTATAGTGTGTACAAGCCCATAAGTTATAGTACATAGTACACTTAGTACTTTTAATGTACTAAGTGCACTATGTGTACTAGTGCAATATACATGTGTGATAGGGGAGTCACACACACACACACTTGGTGAGTTGACTTATCCCCACAACTCTCTCTCTCTCTCCCTTCTTCTCTCTGTGTATGTCTCCCACATGAAACTCTAACCCTAATTACATACTCCCATTCAATGGGAGCCCCAAATCTATAGATTGGAGCCCTCTCTCTTCTCTACCACCGTTATAGGCTACCCTAATGATGGCTACTCTCTTGAAGGCTGCCCATGAAGAATACCGGCTGTTGGGTACTGTTTTGGAGGCTTCCATCGCGAAGAAATACTGAAGACCAGGGTATTTAATCATATTATTAGGATTTCTAGCCACCATACTTGTTGTACCAATCCTTGTACTTGTTGTACCTGTTTGTACCAACCATTGTACAAGATGTACTTGCCATTGTACCTATTGTACCAGCATTTGTACTTATTGTACCTGTTGTACCAACTGCCATTGTACCTGCTGTACCAACATTTGTACTTGCTGTACCAGCTACTATACTTGCTGTACCAACCACTGCACCGACTGTACCAGCCATTGTACTTGTTGTACCGACTGAATGGAGAGCTGAACCTATTGTACCAGCTCTATTGCATGAAGACCCGTGGTTTTTGGGGAAGAATCAGTACCCACACGGAGGTATATGGATTATATTGCTAGCTCGGCATTTCTATAGCCTGTGTTCCGGCTTGGTTGCCTTGTGTTGGGCTGTGTGGCATTTGTATATGGATAATCCGGCATCTCTTGTGGGGAGAGTAAGGCCCTCAAAGCTTGTACGTGATATTTTCTCCTTGGGTGATAAAATACCCCCCGGGGGGAGGGGGGGTGGGGGGGAGACATTCCGGTCTCTATGCGTGTCACATGTGCAAGCTCCATTTTCAACATTTGTGGATGTTTTGTCCAGCTTTTATGTTTTATGCAAAGTGATGATGGATGTGTGTTAAGGCTGTGGCCATGTTTAAATGTTTTAATATGCATTGATGGTATCAACAAGTGTGTCAAAGGCCCTAGTCCCCCAGGCACTGCGAGTTTCACATTGTAACACCCATTGGTTGGCTATTGCCATTGTAAAGCCTCATGCTTATCAAAACGTGATCTTGTCAACAATCGCTCTCTCCTCTCTCTCTTTCTTTTGTCTATGCTTCCACCTGTGCATACTCCAGCAGTCCCTATTGCACAAAAATGAACCACCTGGGATGGGGGGAGTTGTAACCCAAGTGGTTGAAGGTCTCACCTGGACAGGTGCACAGGGAATGGGGGGGGAAGAGGGGGGTTCCTGAGTTTCAGCCTCCCTAAGGGCTACCCAAAGGCACTACTGTCTATGGACACCAGGTATAAAGACTGCCTACTATGGGAGGGAGCTTCTCTAGGCGCCTATAGGTGGGGAATAATTCACTGATACAGGATCTCTAAAAAAAACAATCTGGCTCAACTACCATGACTATACCATCGCATACCTTGAGAACCTTTTTAAGGGTGCGTGAATTGTTCTGTACCGCCTCAAAGATATTTAGGCCATGGGCAATACTGCAGAAACAGTGTGAAAAGAATGTGACTCACGGAACTCTATATACAAGCACTAGTGAATATTGCATTGGCAGGTGTTTCATACCACCTTTCAGGAGACAAAATCAGCTTGTTATCCTTTAAATCAGGTTCTTGACAGCACATGAGGTGATCACTGATGGCCCAACCAATTATCCTTTCAGCAGCTATGCAACAAAAACCTTCACTGCTTTAGAAGTTCACATCAAAAAGTGAAACATACTGCAAGGACAAGGTAAAAAATAACTATGAAGCGAAGTACACTGCTGAAAGGTATAAGGGCACATATACATGGATACATGCATGCACTCATGTGCCACCCTAGCACATGCCCACACCTGTGGGTGCACGCATGCATGCACATGGATATGCACGTCGCCCATGCACACATAACAATGGCTTCCTGAATGTGAAGCCAAAGAATAGCCTCACTTTCACGTGTAAGAAGTTGATCCTTGACAAAGATTGTTGAAAGGCCGTCGCACTCCAAATTGCTTCGAGCTAGCACCTGTACAAAGCAGACCTGATGTTTGAGAACATGGGAAAAAATAAATAAACCCCTCCATATATGTGAGCAGAATACCAAGAGGAAAAGTTAAGATCCATACAGAGAATAGCTGAGCTATATTAGCCTTGGCTTTCAAAGTTTCTACGTCGCGGTCGAGTTGCCGCTTCCACTCAGAAAGAAGACATTCATCCTAGTAGACATGCCAAATGAAAGGACGTTAAGCAGGTTATTTCACAAGCTCCCTGAATCTCTCCTCAAGCTAGTCACCATCTAGGCAGGGAGCTCAAGCTCATACAATAAAAGATCCTCCTCCTGTAGTTTCACCATACCCTCTTGGAGCAAGTTACCAGCCTTCCAGATTGTCAGGAAACACAACAAATTTGAAATATTTTCCTTAAAAACATCTAAAGACTGAAAAGCAAGGACAGCACGGTGCCGAAAAAAGCTACCTGTGGATGCTGTACACGAATGCTGTTAGGAAATAGTTTGGACACTACTTTAGAAGATTTGAGTGCTTCCTTTCTCCGCTCTTGAAGTCTTCCGAGATTGTCCTTCACACATAAAACAAAGATAATTCTTTTTGCAAGAATCAGGAGCACCTAAGTAAGTAAAGTTGCACAAAACGGCCACAAAAATGGCGAGAAAGAGATGGGTGGTTTGCCTTACCGCCAACCCATAATCAAATAGTGCAGTTGGATTGCTTCCAAGCTTTGGGAAAAAAAGACCACCTTGATGGGCCTTCTCCTTGCGATGGTGGTCGGACAATACTTGTGAACCAATGACAATCACTCCACTGTCTAGCTTTTCCAGCTTGTCTTTAAATGCCACATGGTACTCAGAGTTCCCAGTGACCATCCTCTCCACGTCTTTTACAAAAAGGATAAATGGGCCCGTTTTACTCTCCATATTAACAACCTGAAAGCCACTGACATTCATTTAGTTGAGCACACAAAAATATGCAGGCATATAACAGTGAGGGTCTTTACAGACTCCACACTTATGGGCAGGCATGAAATGAGATGGATGGGGGACACTCCCCATCCTTGCTTGGCATCCACCCATTGCAGGAAGCAGGGGGATATCAATAAAGACCCTAAGTTTGCAAGCAGCAAGATCAAAGAAGTGTAAAGGATACCTCGAAAAGTACATCCGTCACAAGTTTCTCCATATTCTCTTCATACGCTCCTTCCAAACGGAGCTCATTTGCTGATTAGAGTATGACTGATTAATAGTTAAGTAAATTGCTGGACACTACTAGTTCATGTAGTAAAACAAAGGCATAATGCTTTAGTACCAACAATATCAATTGCATATGAGACCGTGAAGAACTCAGGCCCTTTACAAATATAACTTGCCCATGCTTGGTGTCAGAGCATCAACAACGTGTCAGGGTCACTGCTCACTGCCCGTCCAAGTGTAAAGAGCCTGACAGTATTATGGGAAAAACAAGGAGACAAATACTAACCGTTGCAGAAGAAACCATGGTCGTTTTCACACAGTCCACCCAGATCGTTGCCATCATAAAGAGCTTTATCAAATCGGATGCCAACTTTGCCGGGGTTATCATCGAAAGTAAGACTGACGCTCCCACAAGAACCCAGTGAAGGACCGCGACTACATACAACAATATTTAACCATTTACATGGAATGCTTTAGGTTGACCGCAACAACACAGTTTACAGCAAATCCTGATAAAGCACAAGCACCACGACAGCCATGGACAATAAAGACCAGAAAATGCAAGTTCAACTTCCCACAAAACTCACAACAGCTATTCACTCTCAAAAGAATTCTGGAGACCTACCACATATCAAGGAAAACCTATTAGCGCTAAAAAGTACCACATGGTTGGAGAGATAGAACTTCTAGGCTCACTCTCAGGAATCCATTACCAAGTGTTGGCACTTTGGTATGGCCCACTGTTAAGTACGGCACTCTTTGGGGCCTGAACTTGGGATCAGAGGACTGGAGGAGGATCAAGATAGTGCGGGTCATGCTGCTCACATATGATCAGAAATAAGCCTTTGGTGCCACATGGACATTATATTGGCTGAGTTTGGGGCAGCACCTTCAGTCTTAAATGCCATGTTTCAGGCTATCACATGCATATACCGTGTCTATACTCTTGAAAAAGATTGAATCCTGAGACTGGCACGAGTCCTCCACACAGCTTGCACAAAGTAACTCCTGGTACTCCCGTATCACTAGATGGTTTGACTCACGTGCCCTTCACGTAGACCATCTCTCCCCTTTTGAGTACAACTTGGATGCCCCTCTCTTGGATCTCTCACATCAGGAGCTCAACCATATCATCCACCTTGACATTACTCGGCTTCACACAGATCAGACAAAGTTGTCCCCACCAATGCTCCACAAAACGCCACTTTTACAACGAGCATTTCACTGAGAATGGGTTCATTGAGAGAGCTGGCAGTTTGCTATTTGATAGCAGATTTGGAGAGATGGCCCAACTAGAAGAATGGCACTTTGAAGCCTTGGAAGAAGGATTCTGGGAACAGTGCCGAAGCGAAATTGGAGTTGTTTGTGGCAATAGAAGAAAACCATTGCCTCCATTGGTTGAAAATGATAGGTAGGCTGCATGACTGGAAAGTGGAAGATAACTGCAGCTAGCATGTATAATCATTTGCTTCCACCTCGTTGGATTCGCACACATGGCAACATTCTATGGTGTATGCAAAAGAGTGAAAGATGGTGGAAAAAACACCTCCGAAGTATATGGAAAAGTAAGTTGCCTTTAAAGCAAAGATTGTTTCTTTGGCACTGTTTGGTGGACCGTGGGTGTCCTTGTTGTTGCGGAGATGCTTGCTAAAAGATGAATAGCTGGAGCAACCTGCTCCAAATGTGGAGCTTATTCTGAAACTCTACATCTATCATGGCATTGTTTGGAGAAAAGGGAGTTCCCTCAACGACTGGCTGATGATATCTCAAGTCACTTCCCAGGTAAGCCATATGGAAAGCATTTCTAGACATTTGGGAGTGGTGTGTCCAACTCTCCTAATTTAGATGTTTTCTTCCTATGGACTAGATATTGGGGTCTATGGACAATATGAAAGATGAGAAACAATGCCATGTTTGGGCAGACGCCTCTAGAGGCATATGCTTACTTTAAGATGAATTTGCGACAATCCCTTCATAACTTCTTACAGTTGAAGGACATTGTTTTATCAGTTTGAGGTGTTTTTCCACTGCTTCTGAAGTTCCACTCATCTTGAGTCTTCTCTTATATTGTACATAAGTTATTGTTAATAGAAGTATGGTTTTCACTTTTAAAAAAAGTGTGTGTGACCACAACAAGCTCTCACGCGGTAAATGTGAAAGATAAAGACGGACTTGATTCTGATGCATGGCAAACTCCCAAAAAAACAATAACCCCTAGACAGAGACCTCTGGTCTCTCGCAATTGGACAGAGGGAGCTTCCATATCTAAATCGAATGCTCCGGTGCCGGACACTTCATGCAACATTACAAGAGTAGACAAACAAGATGTGGGCTGCAATAGTGAGAGGTGATTCTTTTTTTACTCATGGTACACAAACCTCATTGCATACAAATATAGTTGATGTTCAAGCTACAAAACGCTCCTTACATGGTGACATACACAGCCAGGCTTCCATGAAAGCTGAGTTGTAGCCTTTCTTTTCACTCGTATTGTAAATATATTCATACCAATCAAGTGTTTTACTTACAATATACAAGGCCTTTGTGATGTAAATAAATGGAGTCTTTTTTGGTCATATGTAAATACTATGCATCTCCATGTGGTTAGTTTACAAGAACAATCAGCACGTTTTGCTGGAAGACAAGGGGTCTTCTCTAGATATCATACTTTCTATGCATGTACCCAAGTTTTTTCTGGCACTCTTATAATGGTTAAACAAGAGTTGCAGCCTATACTGGCTTACAATGATCCACTTGGTCATTGGCTTGTGCAATTTATGATTGCAGAAAAGCATATGAATTTGCAAGTGTTTATGCATCACAAACTTCTACATATAGAGCTGGGATGTGATGCTTCTTAAGAACATATCCATGGATTTCAAATGCTTTTATTACATGGGATTTCAATAATTCCCCCGACTTTCATGATAGCACCTCATCACTCTCATATAATGTGTTCTGAAAGCAAAGATTGAGCTTAGACAATGACTCCGTTAGATACATGCGATTTGTGGACACAGCTTATGCCACATTCAAAGGGTTATACATCTAAAATGTGGATGCCTCTCTGATCATGATAACACCTCTCATCACTCTCATATGATGTGTTCTGAAAAGCAAAGATTGAGCTTGGACAATGACTTCATTAGATGCATGCGATTTGTGGACACAGCTCATGCCACATTCAAAGGGTTATACTTTTCATCGTAATGTTGTTTTGCATTATTGGGCATGCTTAGACAGATGGTATTTCTCAATGTTGCTCAGTATGATGCATATACATGTAAAATGTGGATGCCTCTGATCATTCGCCGGTATGGCTTGGCCTATATTTTGGAATGGCCGACAATGGCTGTCCATTACCTCATAGAAGGTTACTTATGATTAACAACAGTTATTTGTCACATGCTCATTTCGTTGATTTGGTACGTGCAGCTACACATCCCCTTGTCATGGATATGCAAGAGGATATAGATATTGCTTGGTTCAGTTTTGTACAGGGAATGCAAGCTGTGATACAGGAGTGTGATAGATGGTATATGGGAGAGAATAGAAGACAAGAAGAACAAGCCAAAATTGCAGTGCAAGAGTACACTGAGATTGGCCAACTTAGAGAGCTAAATAATGATGAACCGCAGCTCTTAACACAAGCTGCAAATTGCCTTCGCCGTAATGATGAACGTAAGCTTAATAAATTGCAAATTAGGACAAGACAAAAGCCATTACTTGATAAAGGTTGCTCATCAAATTTTTTTTCAAAGGCTTGCATACTTCCAGACAAAAAGAATGCATTGCAAGAGTCAAAAGAATGGATGGTACTTGGACATGCACGAAAACTCAGGTTGCATATGCTTGCCATGAATACTTTTTCCGCATGTTTGCTGCCCCTTTACCACCTTCCTAGGAGGCTCTTGATGCATGAGAACATTTCTTACAGCAGGTTATTGATGTCATCACACAGCAAGAGGCTAACAACATGGATGAGCCCTTCAGTTCATTACTCGTTGCCTACTGCCTCTTCACCCCTGCTCTGTGTGTGTGTGTGTGTGTGTGTGTGTGTGTGTGTGTGTGTGAGGGGCAAGAGAGACTAAGTGAGTTTTGTCAGAGTGTGGAATTCTCTATGTTTTCATCATGGGTGATTCTAGCAATCAAGTTTACTCTAGTCGTGAAGGAGAACATAGGAATCGACAGCTATGTACATACAAATCGGTCAATACAAAAGTGGCTCTCTCTCCCAAACAACAGTTTGTTTATGATGCACTTGTTGAGGATTTTGTGGATAAAAGAAAGCAGTGGAAACATCCGGTGCCTGGGCATCACTATGACATCCTTGTGCTTTCGATTGTCATCCCCCTCAAGCATTTTTCTGAAAATGCAGTGGTGATTTTCTTCCTTGGGAAAATGCCTCAAGCTCAAGAAGTGGTGCAATGGTTAAAATCAGTCCTGCAAGGGGGTTTTGTTGATGGGGTGTACTAGGCCTCTCATGGCTTTTTTGAAGAGCTTCTCTTGGATAGCATACATCGTACTACGCTTTTGGAAATGTCGCCGTTGATGTATGGCACACTGATGGTGCATGTATTGCCCTGGTCACCTAATAAGAACTACCAAAATGTGATTAAGCATAAATGCCCAATGTGGGTGGAAGTGGTGCACTTCCCGTAGGAATTCGAGGCTCATCTCCCAAGCATAGCAGCATCACTGGGTAAGGTAGACCCACAAGAAATGGAAATCGTTTTTGTATTTTGTGGGACACTGATAAAACCACTATCCCTCACATTTCTATTGAGGTGAGCAAACCGAGAATCGCGTCTTTAGCTCTTAGCAAAAAATATTACGAGCTTCATTGGGGCGTGGTTGCTAGAGCTTGTTTTCAATGTCGTAAATTTGGGCACATGGCTTCGCAATGTCCATCTATAATACACCAACCCCCTCCAGAAATTGTATCTCCACCTCAGCAACAGGTAATTGTGCAACTTGTCAACAAGGTGGTTAACACAGGAGCTCGGGTTAAGATGCAGGAAAAGTTCAAGGGTAAGGCCTCGATGCATAATGGAACTCCGGCAAATAATAAAACAACAATTACTACAAAGGACAAAGTAAAAGGGAAGGTTGACAAAGATGGATTTGTGACTCCAAAGGAAACAACTAAGCAGCTGCCTCAGTCTACATACCATATCTAGAACTGGACTGAGCCACAAACTGTACAAGGTTAGAATCAAAATCCTTTTCAAGATGTTGTGTCTAGAAACTGGGCTAAAGTCTGTAAAGGAGGCACATAAATTGTAGATAAAAACGATGGTATGTGGCATGTATTACAAGATGCTGGTCGTGACCACAACATGGATGTGAATTAGCTTTCTTTTACTTTTTCTAAAAGAGGTCAGAATCAAATTCCTTTTCCAGATAGTGTCTAGAAACTGGGCGGAAATCTGTAAAGGAGGCACACAAATTGTAGATAAAAATGATGTTATGTGGCATGCATTATAGGATTCTAGTGGTGACCACAGCATGGATGTGAATTAGTTTCTTTTACTTTTCTGACAGAGATGTCAATGACTTTAGTAAAGTGTGTGACTTACAATGTTCAAGGCCTCTATGATCCAAATAAATGGATGAATTTTTGGCACTATGTGAACCACTAGTTATTCAGAGGTTGCTTTCCTTGTAAGGCATGAGTTGTAGCCAGTGCTTGAATTCAATGATCCTCATGGGAGATGGATGATTATGCAGTGTATGTTGCAGGAAGAGTACATTACAGGAACAGTACATTAGTTTGCAAGACTTTATGCTTCTCAACTGTCATTTGCGAGACAAAGGTTGTGGCAAACTTTTGCCTCCTATCCTTGGCTCACACATGCTTTTGTGTGTGGGGATTTCAATAACTCCCCGCAGAGATGAAGACGATGAACTGCACGTGTTTATGGATCGAACAAGATTAGCATTCGCTCGTATTCTGAAAGATGTGTCGTACTAGAGGTGCCGGTCAAGCGCAATCAACAACCCGTATCCTTGGGGAGCAGAGAACAGGGTCATATTCATCTCATATGCTGGTGAATGAAAGACATGAATAGCAGAATTTCATCCTTCAGACGGATGCCAGTGATATGTGGTTGGCCAATATGGTACATGTACTTGGATTTACTTTCAAACATAATGGTGTCAATCACTATTGGGCACGTCTTGATAGATGGTACATGCTAAATGCTCGGCAGTATGATGCATTCACATGCAAGCTATGGGTGGATTATGCTGCTCAACTTTCTGATCATGTACCTTTATGGATGGGCTTGTATTTTCAAATGTCTGTCCACAAACCTCCATTGCAGCATCAACGCCTTTTGATTGTTAACAACACCTATCTTACACACATCATATTTCAAGCAATGGTGAAGGATGCTATTGCGCAACTTTAGGGTCAACTGATAGAAGATTTGGATGTAGCTTGGTATTGCTTTGCTCATCACATGTAAACTGTTGTTGCAAATGGTACATGGGAGAACAAAGGCAAAGGGTGGATGATGCAAAACAAACAGTACAACAAAGCCTTCTTCAAAAGTCTACATGCAGATAGACGAAGGCAAAAGATTGCACGAACTAAAAAAGCTACTGGTCACTGGACGAGCACAAAAGCTAAGCTAGCAAACACGTGTGCAACATTTCGCTCGGATTTTTTGAGCATCCTTCACAAATCACAATATATGTTCAAAATGCAAGGCGTGAATTCTTGGCATGTGTAAACTCTATAGTGACTAATGGGGATGCCATATGTTTTGATGCATTGTTTAGTGAAACTGAACTGGAAGATGCATTAAAAGACATGGGTCATTGGAAATCTCCTGGATGGAACGGCTTGATGTTGGAATTCTTCCAAATGTTCTCAGAGGATGCATGGGTGAGCGGTGAAATGCCAAGCATCGTGGAAAGAAGGGTTGGTTACATTGGCTTCTAAAAAGGAATTGTGTGAAACGCTAAATGAACGGATGATATAGGGAATGTACTATCCTTTCTAGAGCAAGCGTGCAGTGAGCATAACTTGGGTTTGCATCATAGATTGATTTGGAGGAAGATTAAAAGGCTATTGGAGCTATATGAACCATTGCCTCCACTTGACAAGCTGCATGACTGGAAAGTGAAAGGGAAAACCGACAATGCTCGGGGATTACATTTGGATAAGATAACTAAACATAAAGGCCTTATGTATAAAGCTCTATGCATAGAGCCTAACTACAGCTAGCATGTATAACCATTTACTTCCTCCACCTTGGATTGATGCACATGGCAACACTCTTATGGGATATGCACAAGAGTGAAAAATGGTGGGAAAAACACCTCCGGGAAGTAAGTTGTCTTTAAAGCAAAGATTGTTTCTTTGGCGCGGTTTAGTGGACATCCTCCCTATTGTGGAGGTGCTCGCTAAAAGAGAGATAGAAGGAGCCACCTGCTACACATGTGAAACTCATTCTAAAACTGTACATCTGTTATGGCATTGTTTGGAGACAAAGGAGTTTCTTCAACGATTGGTTGGTGATATCACAAGACACTTTCCAGGCAGGCAATATGGAAAGCAATTCTAGATATTTGGGACTAGTGTGCCCAACTCTCCTCATTTTGATGTTTTCTTTCTATGGGCTAGATATTGGGCTCTATGGACAATATGGAAGATGAGAAACAATGCTACGTTTGGGCAGACACCTCTAGAGGCATATGCTTACTTTAAGATGAATTTGCGACAATCCCTCCATGACTACTTACAGTTGGAGAACATTGCTTTTAGCCAGTTTGAGATGTTTTTCCACTGCTTCTAAAGTTCTCTGAAGCTGGACTTATCTTGAGTCTTCTCCTATATTCAATCAGCCTCCTCTAGTTTCCCTTGTTGCTTTCTTGTTGTCATGGCGGACTCGGATTCAATCCTTCGTTATGCTCAAGAAAATGACAAGCCTCATGACGGCTCAAACCCTAAGAAGCTCAAGGAGTCTGATATGCATGCTTCCGATCGTAATGCTCAGCTTTTGTATGATGTGTTGCACAAGGACTTTGAATCAAGCAGGATCAATTGGGATGAGCCTAAGCCCTCTATAAGATGCATTGTTCCTAACGGTGTGATCCTCCCAGAAGTCAGGAAATTCTCGGAACAAGCAGTGATCCTCTTTTTCCTAGGAAAGGTGCCAATTGTTGAAGATGTAAGCAAATGGTTGCACAGCCAATTGGAAGGATTGCTGTTGAAAGCATCTACTATGCTGCTAGAGGTTTCTATGACGTTATTTTGAAACTTGCCGACACCAAAAAGAGACTTTTTGCAAAATCCCCTTTGTTTTATGGAACACAGATGGTGCATGTGCTCCTGTAGTCTCCCACTACTCATTATCAATCACTGCTGCATCATCAATGTCTTGTTTGGGTGGAGGTTGTTGACTTTTCAGCACTATATAGAAATGCTTTGTGTTGCATAGCAAATCAATTGGGAACAGTTATTTGCCCTCTGGCTGTAACAAGCAACAGGAATCGCTTTTGTGTACTCTAGGATACAGATAAGCCAACTCCCGAATCCATTGGATTTGATGTAGGAGAAGTCCACATGGGAGAAAGGTTTTATGCTTTAAAATGGGAAGCTTTTGTTGGAGCTTGTTTTCGCTGTGGTAAGTTTGGACACTACTCTGATTGTCCAAATCTGGCTCTGCAACCCCCGACAGATTTGATTCCAACTCCTCCGATGTTTGCCAAAAATCTGATGCTAAAGCAATCAATGTAAACCATGTTATGCAAACAAGAGGTAAAGATGTTGTCACCCAATCTGGAAGCGTTGAACAAAAAACCACGGTCAAAAACAACACGCCTCGAGATAGAGGGGTCTCAAACAATGAAGGCTGGTAGACTCCCCACCCCAAAAAAGTTATCTCCCAGAGGCCAAGATAGCTTTAGATAAGAAATTGGGTTGATCCACAACTTGCTCTTAATAAAGTCTCATCCTCGACACATGTTAATGTTGGTTTTCATGGAGTCAGATAGTAAAAAGGAGGTGTTCAAATTTTGCATTATCTATAGGAGGATGTAGATATGTCCACCTAGTGTTCAGATTTTGCATAATTTACAAGAGGATGTACATATGTCCACCCAACTTCTTGTATATACTCATGAATGCTCCTATCAGTTTTTTAACATATAATATACAAGGTCTTAGTGATCCTAGCTTACCTACTTTACGGTGGCCATCATGACTATCGTCGTGCTTATTGGAACCAAAGTTCCTAGTCGGGCTGCCACCATGTGAGGAGGCTCAATATAATACACAACACTCATGTCAGTTTACAAGAGGATGTACATATGTCCACCCAACTTCTTTATATACTTATGAACGTATAATATACTACAAGGTCTTAGTGATCCTAGAAAATGGCATATGTTATGGGATTATGTATATACTACAAAACCGGATGTGTTTTGTTTACAGGAACATAATCAGCATGCCTTGGCATGAAAGAGAGGTTTCTTCCAAGGCTATTGTATATATTATAGGGGAGTACAAAATTACTCTAGTGTGTGCCTTTTGATCAGACATGAATTCAATCCTGTTGTAGCTTACAATGATAGTGATGGCACATTGCCCATTGTTCAATGTATCCTAAATGGTAGATTTATGAGATTGGTGCATTATATGCTCCCACAGTCCCTGCCAAGAGAGCTCTTTTACGGGATAAATTTGCCAGTTATCCTTGGATGACCAATGCTTTTCTATGCGGAGACTTCAACAACTCTCCTTCTTGGGGCTCAAGTGAAGGAATTTGAACCAAGGTACTCTTGGAATGTTGAGCTATGAGTTGCTCCCGTCGAATAGCGTTGCTGCCCCTCGCCATCGCTCCCCCCCTTCACCTTCAGCTTTACAACCCCCACTCCCGGCCTTTGCTTCACGCCCCTTCTGTATCCCGTCCTCACATACCCCCCCCCCCCCCCCCCAAATCCATAACCGCCAGAGTCTCTCCTTAGCCACCTTGGCCAGTGGGGGGTCTATGTCCAGTCATGAGCCTAAAATCCAATCACCCTCACCCTTTGTAAGATGCAGGCACTCAAATCCTCCAAAGAGGGCTCTGATCTCTCTAATCTGCCATGGGGACCAATAGAAAAAGTGAGCAAACCACAGCCCGTATCCACGCCATGGAATGCCAAGAGAATATCATGCCTAGTAAACACGCCTACCACTAGGGGGGGGGGGGGGGGGTTCCTGGGATAACTTGGTTGAACACAATGCTAATCAATACACTTAAATACAGCAAGATTTAATGGACAACATGCTTAATACAAGAAGTAATTTGCTGAATTGACAAGAGACACACAATTAAAAGGAATGGCCGGCCCCTCCCTCAGATAAAGTATATTGATCTTGGTAGAATCAGGTACATAGTGTCATGGACATTTCTGACCAAATTTCCATACCAATACATATGAATATAGTATTACAAACAATGTGTTGTCGGTGTAGACTTGCAACTCACACTACCCTCTCAAGTGCCCATGTTCCCTACCATCCGCTCTCTATTGTTCCACCAACACGTGGTAGCAACAATCTACAAGAGAGCACGTAGGACAAGAGAACACTACACAGAGTATGTAATCATGGAGTCTTGCAAGTAAAGTCGATGACAGTGGAAGTCTTCACGATGGAAGCATTTGGAGTGTTGAAATCTTCGATTTATTGCGATCCTTCGCGAGACAAAAGTCTTCAAGAGGATGAAGGGAACCCTAAGAAAGCTTCCCCTATGGTTCAACTTGAGAAAGGAGGGCTAAAATTAGGGTTTTCAGCAAAAAGATCAAAAATTACAACAAAAATAAGAGCTATTTTGCTAAATTTCAGTCATTGGGAGTGTATGGGAGAGTGAACACCACTTGGAAAATACACTAGCAAGCTTGGATATGGAGTTGGAAAGGAGAGAGTGTAGAAAATACAGCCAAAGAGGCCTCATGAAGGGGGCGCCTACTTCTAGAGAGAGAGAGGGAAGAAAGATATGGTGAGTTGTCCACTCTAGGTGTCAAGTATAGAGGACAAGTGCCTTGTGGGGCAAGCTAGAACGGACACATGGCTGGTTGCTCCCTTTGTACAAAGGGGATAAGGTCTAGGCGATGGGCATTGGGTTTTGTCCACCTCGGGACATCAGTGTGCGTGAACACAGGGCTAGTCATAACTTATAAGTGAGTTTTAGTCGCCCAAAACTTAATGAAGTGTGTGCACACTCACTTATAAATTAGTGCTAATTCCTCCAGCTAGGTTTATGACCAATACTTACCACATGTCACATAACCATGTCAGCAGATAGCTACACGCACGGTTCACGAGCGGGCGTCCCCTTACCCGGAACTACACATTGGTCAAGCAAGCATGAAAACAACATGCAATTTCAATTGCATGTTTCAATTGCAAGCAAGCACATAAAGATGCTATGCAATTTCAATTGCAAGCAAGCACATAAAGATGCTATGCAATGCAGCATTGGTATGGAAAATCCTTGTTCATGAAACTATACCAAAATAGACGTGCTCCAGGTAAGTACACAAGGTACCAGACCCAATGCAACACCAATCCTCCACGCATTTTCGGGGATGTATACATAGGCACAAGTCCCAACAGAAAGCCAAGTCCACATAATCACACGAGTGGCATCAATCCCCGGCATATGCAACTACCATGGATGTCAATCCAATGAACATACATAATGAGAAAACACAGGTGGACCAATTGGGTGGCCACATGGTGACAGGTGTCAGCCACTCGTGAGGAATAGTAAAGTCGATGTCGAAGCTGAGTCTATCTCTACTCCTGATCCTTGCTAGACCTCTCTCCTGAGCCTCTAGGGACGGCTACCTGTGTGCAAACCAATCGCCAAGGGACCTGGCGGGTCCTATGCTAAATGCTCCCCATGATACATGAGGTCAGGCCCCCAACATGTAGCCACTAAGAAAAAGGATCAAGGGTTGCCGAAGACACTCCTCTACGGCTACCGGAGCTAGGTACCTAAGGGCCGGCCTGAGGTGATCCCAAGCTCAGTGTAGGCTGGCTGCAAATCTGTCCTCAAACGCTTGGCTAAATCTGCGGGCCTGCATCTCAGTTAAGATCCATCTAGTGCTCTGCGGCCAGGGGCAACCTGCTCGGGCTACCGGCTGAAGATCCGGGCCAAGAGGAAGTCCTTCCTTGGCTCACCTGAAATCCGGGCCAAGAGGAAGTCCTTCCTTGGCTCACCACTGAGAAGGAGTCCTCTAACAATCAGTTTGCTCAGCAAGGCATGGCTCTGAACGGAGGGTTCAATGATGCCTAGGGCTCCTCTGCATCGCGGCTGAATGATCACTCTCCAGGCCACGTTGGCCCGGCCATGCCTCCCGTCACTGCCGGCCCACAAGAAAAACTCGATCAACCGCTATACCTGACCAATGCATGCGCAGGAAAAGGCCCAACAAGAAGTAATGTACCACACAGTGGCAAGGAGGACCTGGTTCGCCACCACCACTCGACCAGCTAAAGATAGCCTCACTGAGCTCCAATACAAAAGCTTCTTCCAAATGCTCAAAAGAAGAGGGGTGAGCTGCTACTCCGGAGAGATATCGATGCCCACTTGGCATCCTAGATAGCGGACTAGGGTGCGCCTCGGGAACCACTGGAAAGCCTCAACTGACCGCCAAGTCAGGGCGGGTGCAAAGCCTACCCAGAAACCACACAACTTGTGCCACTTGATCTGCGCTCCTGATGCACAACAAAAGATCTCAATTGCCTCAGCGAATCTCTGGAGATCCCAACATCTCCGAATAGGTATGTTGCTGTGTCATCTACAAACTCTAAGTCCCAATGCTCCTCCTGAGCTCGGAGAGGGGGGGAGGGGGGGGGAGGGGGGGACGCAATCCCTAGAGTCCCATTTCCTGAGCGGAGAGGAAACTGCTCATGGCCTCGGCGACGAATAGGAAAAGGTAAGGTGCACGAGGACAACCCTGCCGGACCGAGTGAGAAAGGGGAAATATGTCGCCTCAAGCTCCTTGAATGAGAACCGAACTGTGAGAGGCTAAGTAAAGACCCGAATCACCATGGATCCACTCCACCAGGAAACTCATCCGGTGCATCGTGCCCTCCAGAAAGCTCCAATCAACCCTATCATAAGCTTTCTCAAAGTCTAGGAGAAGCACTACGAGGTCCTACTGCGCCTGGCCGAAGCGGTCACCTCCCAGAAAGTGAAGAGGTTGTCTAGAATGCTCCGATCTTCAACAAAACTTGTACGAGTGTCATGGATCAAGTCAGGGAGGAAAGACTGAAGTCTCCGGCTGATGGCCTTGGCCAAGATCTTGTAGACGGCACTCGTAGAGCCTATCGTCAATCTAGGTGGAATATAAGGGGAACAAATCGGAGAAGATGCTTTCTCCGCACTCGGCCTCACAACCTTTTCCGCTAGTCTCATTTGCTCGGCCCCTTCCCTTCCCTTTCCTCAATCAGGAAAGGAGGGACGCTTTCATTTCAATCATTTTCGGCTCAAGAAGGGTGATGGATCTCCACTGTCGAATCTTCAATCTGTCACCACTCTCCTTAGGAATCAAGTGTATCAAACCCTTGAAAGCCTCTCTGGCATGGCACTTGTGATCATAATCTCATTGAAGGCTGCTTGAAGGCCGCCTTCCATGAGATCCCAGTGGCGAATAAAGAAAGAAACTAGAAGCATTTTCCCCTAGGGAGAGCCGTCAATGCCTCCGCCAGGTCCTCTGCTGTGAAGGAAGTCAAAAAGGATCGTAGAGTGGGAGGAGCCACCTCTCTCGTGTGCTGCTAGACCTTCTCATGCGCGTCCATCACCTGTGGGGATAATGGGGCGCCCGTGAGGAAATTTGTGGCTATAGCTCACTTTGGGGGGGAACAAAAACAATAACTCCATCCTAGCCTTGGAGCCTACGAATACCATCTCTCTGCCTAGGGGGGTTTGCAATCTCAAAGAAGTCCCCGGTGACACTATCTCTGACTTGGGTCCAAAAGGAAGCTCTAGTGTGGTACCTATACTCCACCCGCCTCTCCTCGATGGATCTGATCTCCGTAGTACGGGTGGCAGCAAGCTGACTCTTAATCCACGAACTATCAGGGGAACTCTCTTAAGAGAGAGGCAAGACCACTCCTCAGGCTCCTCTCTTGCTCAGCAAATCCCTCCAATTTGGCTCCAGCAAAAATCAATTGCTCTCACCGAGGTCCACATCCAAGATGCTCACGGCAGAGCTTGAGATAAAATCCAGTCCTGCCCATATCTACTCTATCATGCTGTAGTTCTCGGGATCCTGTATGAGGCTGTCTGTCATGACCCTGTGAAAATGGAACAGCACAAGTGTGGGCATGGTGGTTGGTGAGCAAGATAAATATTAAATGATTCATATTTGGGGTGCCCGAACAAATGGTATGATGTGTGGACATCCTCAAGTGTGAAGGGGGACCAAGGACATTAATATTTTTTAATGTTTGAACCTTGGGGTGGCCCCTAGGCATAAGTGACCTTTAATAAGTTTAATAAACTTATTAAAGGGCCCCTAGGATATTATTGGAGAAAGGGGCAACTCTACTTTTGGAGTTACACGTTTCTCTCTCTCTCTCTCTCTCTCTCTCTCTCTCTCTCTCTCTCTCTCTCTCTCTCTCTCGCTTTTGGGGAAGCGTGCAAGCTACGTGCAGGGAAGGGAGGAGAAAGACTGTCGACTGGCATAGTGGACTGCTGGATAGGCCGTACAGAGACAGGCCGTACAGAGCACATGGAAAACAGGCCGAACAGTCATGCGGCAGCAGTTCTAGTGCAGGCAGGTACAGTCGACAGCTGCAGGTACAATCGGCTGGATTTGCTGCAAGTACAGGCGACGCTGGCAGGTACGGACAAAGTACGGTCCATACTTTTGGCTGCAGTACGACTGCAAGTACGGGGTTGCTGTGCAGGTACAGTCGGCTGGATTTGCTGCAGGTACAAGCGGCGCTGGCAGGTACAGACAACAAGTACAGTCCGTACTTTTGACTGTAGTACGACTGCATGTACGAGGTTGCTGTATACAGGCTAGTTCAAGCGATGCTGGCAAAGTACAGACAGCAGCAGGTACAGGCGATGGAATCTGCATGTACAGAACTGTACGGACAGGTACAGTAGGGTATTACTGACCTGTGGTACGGACCGGCTTCCGTACTGTTCAGTCATGAACAGATTGCAGGCGGTGCATCTCCAACTCCTGCAGGCGGTGCTTTATCAGAGTATAGTTGGTGCATCAGTCAGGTGGTTGCAGGGAGGAGAGTACAGACGGTCTTTGTCAAGTATAGACTGGTACGAGCTGTCCCACGGGTGGAGAACCACGCATCGAATTGGTAAGCTCTGAACTTGTCCATCTTTCTTTCTTTCCACTGGCTTATGTCTGCTGCAGAGTTGTGTTATCTGGCCCCTAGTGAGAGGAGGGGTATGGCAGTTTGAAGGGTGGAAACAGAGACTGGACAGTGAATGTATATTTGACCTGAGTTGTGGAACCATGTTCATGGAATATGCCAGATGTGTGCTCAAGGCTGCCCTGCTGAATGGTCTTGGTTGATCAGAGGGAAGCACAGTGTGTTGCTTTTGTGGGACACAGATCTATGTGTGAATCCTCTGTGCTAAGAGGTCTTGAGGGCTGCCAGATTGGACATACAGGTTTATTCTCCTGGCTGGCTTTGTTGTACTCAGTTTTACATCTCATTGAATTTGAATAAAGAAATACCGAAAGGGGCGCCAAGCTTTGGGGCCAGCAGGTGTCAATTTTATTTCAGTTTTGGGGCATTCTAGCTCTAGTTAATTTTGTTATTTATTTGGACTACAAGTGGAAGGGTGACTGCTAGTCTACCGCACTTTGGTTTCTACCAGAGGCGGGTTTCAAGGTTCCGTTGCCGGGACCCATCATCAACTTTCTTAAGGGGGTGAGCTCGTGGTTGACTCGAGGAAAGTCATTGCTGAAAAATTCAGCAACATGTCAGACACAGAAGATGAATATTTTTATAATGAAGAGGAAGAGCAAGAGACTTCTCCTGAGAGAAATGAATGTGAGGATATTCTTGCAGGAGAACAGGCTGCAGATGATGAACAATATGAGGATGTAACACAACCAAAAGATATGCCTAGTAAAGAGGAAGATGATGCTCAGTTTAAAAATCGTTTGGCAGGTGTAATGGATGTGTTAATGCAGCTCACACAAAGTGAGAAGTTTGCTGAATTTATGAGATCCCGTTATGAGCCTGAAAAGAAGAAGAAGAAGAAGGTGCGTTCTAAGAACCTACCTCAGGGTCATAGTGGTGCCTTCCCACACGATCCATCTTTTGAACAGTTTCTGAACATGCAACATACTTTTGGTGCCAACTCACAGAGTTCCTTTTTTGGACAGCCATCTATTCCTCAGCAGTCTATGCATCCAGGTTATTTTGGTGGTGGCTCTGTGTTCCAATCCATGACTGGGGGTTATCCTCAGGGAGGCATGGGTATGCCACGGACTTTTGGAGCTAATTTTCAGCCTGGTATGCAAGGGAATATGTATGGTGGTATGCAGTCCGGAATGCAAGGAAACATGTTTGGGGGCATGCAACCTGGAATGCAAGGAAACATGTTTGGGGGCATGCAACCTGGAATGCAAGGAAAAATGTATGGGGGCATGCAGCCCGATATGCATAATGGTATGTTTGGAAACATGGCTGGAATGTATGGCATGCCAAGTGTGGGAATGGGTAATGTTGACCCTATGATGGGCATGAATGCTGGGGGTAGCAATCTTGTGAAGCCACTTCCTTACGATAATCTAACGCCTATGGGTAAGGCGAAGGATTATAAGGAAGGGGGAGCTGCTGTGAAATTTGACACATTCAGTGGGGCCAAAGATAAGCTTAAGGCACTTACCTTTTTACAGCAGTTTGATGCTGCTTTTTCTGGTGGTAATTACACGGAGTCCTCTAAGGTGAGAAAAGCTGCGACTTTTCTCAAAGGCAATGCATTGCAGTGGTGGTCTACTCTTCTTTTGCAGGGCATAGCACCATCTACTTGGGTACAGTTGAAGCAGGTGTTCTCTTCCGTATGGCTCACATCTACTTTTGAAGTGGATGTAATGACAGCATGGCACAAGTTGGATGCATCAAAGTGTGAAAATCTGGAGGATTATAATAAGAAGTTTTGGGAAGCTTTACTCCCAGTTACTTCTTCTCGTGCAGTGCCTTTGTCTGAGCAGGTGGAGAAGTATTGTTGTGGGCTGCCCAAGGAAGTGCGTGACTATTGTATAAAGACTCGAGTAACAAATATGTCACAGATGATAGAGAATGCTATGACAGCAAATGCGTTACTCACTGGAGTCTCATCTGGATTTAAAGGCAGTAAGAACTCAAGCAAGAAATCTGAAGAGTCAGGGCATACTTCGCGTGATGCAAAAGGGTCTACAGAGAAGAGGTATAAGAAGTTGCCAATGCCCAAGAGAACTCCTGAGGAGAGACAGGCTTTGATGGATGCTCGGAAATGTTTTTACTGTACAGAAGAGGGACATATGTCTTTTAATTGTCCCAAGCGAAAGTCCCAAAAGGACTCTCACACCAAAGGAGAGCCCAAGTCAAAGAAACCAAAACCTTCTGCAGGGTTAGTTCCTGATCTTGTTGGGGAACAGCCAGGTGGTGAAGAGACTGAGTTGTGCAGGGCATGGGGCAAAGTGAGAGATCAAAATGCCTTGATTTTCTTTGACACGGGTGCTAGAGCCAACTTTATTTCACCGGATTTGGCTGGCCGATTGGGGATCCATGCAGAGGAGATGGGGCCTTTATATGAGGCTAACATGGCTTGTCCTGGGTATGCAGAACCCGTCACTCCTATTATTGGGAAGCTCAGGCTTCATTTGCAGGGTTATGTGGACAGCGAGGAGTTTTTCATCATGCCTCTTGATGGATGTGATGTTTTGTTGGGTATGCCATGGTGCCACAAAGTACATGCATGGTGGATACATACAATAGGAAGATTACTTTGACTCATAGAGGGAAAGAACATGTTTTGGATGTAAAGCTTAAAGGGGAATATGTTCCTATTGTATCAGCTTCGGCAATTTCATCAGTAATGAAAAAGCATCTTTCCGCGTACTTGATTTATGTAAAGGATGCAAAAGATGATGAGTCCAAGTCTAATTTATCTACGTTAGATAAGGACAGGATTGATTTCTTATGTGGGTTCCAAGATTGTTTTTCTGAGTCATTACCAGGAGAACTTCCTCTGGAAAGGCCAAAAGATCATGCCATTGATCTGATTCCGGGCAGTACTCCACCAAATAGACCGCCGTACCGTGTTAGTGCAGCCCAACAAGAAGAAATTATGAGTCAGGTTCAGGAGCTGTTGAATAAAGGGTTGATACAGCCTAGCTCCTCACCCTTTTGCTCACTTGTACTCTTAGTGCAAAAGAAAGATGGTTCTTGGCACATGTGTATTGATTACAAGGCGCTGAACAAGAATACCATCAAGAATCGATTCCCCATTCCGAGGATCGATGACATTTTGGACCGCTTACAGGACTCCACAGTATTTAGTCGGATTGACTTGAAAAGCGGGTATCATCAGATACGTATTAGACCAGAGGATGTGCATAAGACAGCATTTCGAACCACTTTTGGGTTATATGAGTTATTGGTTATGCCCTTTGGTTTGACAAATGCACCTGCCACATTTAACAGAATGATGGACAGGATTTTCCGGCCTCAAAGAGCGTTTGTGGGCACATTCTTTGATGATATGATTGTGCATTCACAAACTGAGGAGGAGCATAGAAGGCATTTGGCCATTGTGTTTGAAGAACTCCGGAACCATAGGCTGGTCATTAATGGCAAGAAGAGTGAGTTCTTCTTGCAAGAGATACACTTCTTGGGGCATATTGTGTCTAAGCATGGAGTCCGTATGGATCCATCGAAGGTGGAAGCAATTCTCAATTGGCCAGATTTGAGGACCGTGCATGATGTACGCAACTTTTTGGGATTGTGTTCCTATTACAGGCGGTACATACGGTATTTTGCTGAAATTGCTTCGCCCCTTCATGCCTTAACAAAGAAGGCAACTCCGTTTAGATGGGTTGATCAGGAAATTACAGCCTTTAAAAAGCTTAAAGAAAAGCTTACTTCGGATCCAGTATTGGTATTACTGGACCTCCGAAACGCTTTTGTTGTCCAGTGTGATGCATGTGGAAACAGCATTGGGGCAGTTCTCATGCAGGAAGGACATGTGATAGCCTATGAGAGTCGAATATTGCAAAATGCCAAGAAGCATTTACAGGTTTATGAGAAAGAGATGTTGGCTGTAATTCATGCTCTTTCTACATGGAAACACTATTTGCTTGGGGCTGATTTCACTGTGCAGACAGATCATCAGACCTTGCGTTATTTCCTCACGCAAACTAAGCTTTCTGAGAAGCATATGCGATGGGCTAACTTTTTGTCTATGTTCCATTTCCAGATTGTCCATGTGGAAGGCAAAAAGAATGTTGTGGCAGATGCTTTGTCACGCAAGCCACAGGTCTCAGCAGTTTCACTTGCTTATCATCATGAGCTTGATGAAATGAAAGAGCAGTATGCCCATGATGAGGACTTTGAAAGGTTGTATGATCAGATGTCTGAGGGTCAGCGGGATGATCATTATACTCTTAGAGATGGGTTTTTGTTGATGCATGGTAAATTGTGTGTTACCAGGCAATTGCACCTCAAGGTTATGATTGAAAGTCATGCTCCACCGTATGCAGGTCATAGAGGAATTGACGCCACGGTAAAAGCAGTTGAGACTTTCTTTTATTGGCCAACCTTGAGAAGAGATGTTGATGCTTTTGTTAGGCAATGCATCGTATGTCAGAAGGTAAAGTTTGACCGTCAAAAGACACCAGGGTTACTACAGCCTTTACCTATTCCAGATAGACCATGGGAGAGCATTGCCATGGATTTTATATTTGATGTTCCACGTACACAAACAGGGAATGATGGTATTTGGACTATCATATGCAGATTCAGTAAGCAGGCTCATTTAATTCCCGTGCGTAAGACGATCAAAGTTGATCATATGGTGAGCCTACGTCTATCATTAGTGACCGTGAATCCACGGATGGCAAGTTTATCTTGAGAGGGTTGTTTAACAACATGGGTACAACTCTCAAGTTTTCATCTTCATTTCATCCACAAACAGATGGTCAATCGCAAGAGGCTAATTCTACACTGTTAGATCTTCTCAAGTGTTATGTGTCAGAGCACAAGCAACAATGGGAAAAGTATCTTCCTTTGGTGGAGTTTGCATATAACAACACTGCCTTTTGAGATTGTGGAAGGAGGGAAGAAGGTACCACCCATTTTGCACACAAAGGATAAGATCTTTGAGGCTGATCAGTATGTGGAGAATATGGATGAAGCTTATCGGAGAGTTAAGTTGGCACTCCAGAAAACTCAGCAGAAGCAAAAGAAAGCAGCACACCGTCATAGACGTGCATTAGAGTTTGCATTGGATGATTGGGTTCTTTTGCGATTTGAAAAGGCTAGGCTCAAGAAGATGACGGGTAAAGAGCGCTTATTCCCTAAGTTGAGCATGCGCTATTATGGACCTTTTCAAGTATTGGAAAAGATTGGTCAGGTGGCCTATCGCCTGAAGCTGCCAAATCACTGGAGGATTCACAATGCATTTCATGTGAGTCTACTTAGACCTTCCCGTGGGGATGTGCCTGAGGATGTATCAGATGAGGCTCAGCCGGAAGTTGAGGAACTTGATGAGGTTCTTATTCTAGAGCAGATACTGGCACATAAGGAAAGAAAGGTACGAGGTAAAGTTTCCCGTCGCTATCTCGTGAAGTTCAAGAACTATTCACTGATGGATGCGAAGTGGATGGAGGAAGGTGACTTAACAGATTCACCTCAGGTTTTGCAGCTTTATCTCGATGCCTTTGAGTTGGAGCCGACTCTTGTTACGGCTCATTCAGGTTCAGCAGAGCATGGGTCTGGAGCGTTGCCTGATGGTCAAGAGGGGGGTAGCACCTCCACTCCCTTGATACAAACAGGCTCAGATGACATCTAGAGGTCGCTTGGTGCAGTTATTGTCTCACCCGAAGGTTTTGATGGCTGACAGTACATCTGTTTATGGGACTTCTATGATATATGTGTACTAGTCACATTGGATGTTGTGGTTGTGTATGGTTCACAGTGGTATACAACTTGGACTACTACTACGCCATTGGTTTGCAGTGAATGTTGTTACATATGCATGGCTTAGAGAGATTGGGACGCTGATCTTGCCATATTGATATTGTATATTTCACTTCGGATATTTTGCTCTATCACCAGATTACAATCGAGGACGCTTGCCATTTTTCAAAAGGAGGGTATGTCATGACCCTGTGAAAATGGAACAGCACAAGTGTGGGCATGGTGGTTGGTGAGCAAGATAAATATTAAATGATTCATATTTGGGGTGCCCGGACAAATGGTATGATGTGTGGACATCCTCAAGTATGAAGGGGGACCAAGGACATTAATATTTTTTAATGTTTGAACCTTGGGGTGGCCCCTAGGCATAAGTGACCTTTAATAAGTTTAATAAACTTATTAAAGGGCCCCTAGGATATTATTGGAGAAAGGGGCAACTCTACTTTTGGAGTTACACGTTTCTCTCTCTCTCTCTCTTGCTTGTGGGGAAGCGTGCAAGCTACGTGCAAGGAAGGGAGGAGAAAGACTGTCGACTGGTTGCATAGTGGACTGCTGGATAGGCTGTACAGAGACAGACCGTACAAAGCACGTGGAAAACACGCCGAGCAGTCATCCGGCTGCAGTTCTAGTGCAGGCAGGTACAGTCGACAGCTACAGGTACAGTCGGCTGGATTTGCTGCAGGTACAAGCGGCGCTGGCAGGTACAGACAGCAAGTACAGTCCGTACTTTTGACTGCAGTACGACTGCATGTACGAGGTTGCTGTGCACAGGCTAGTTCAAGCGATGCTGGCAGAGTGCAGACAGCAGCAGGTACAGGCGATGGAATCTGCATGTACAGAACTGTACGGACAGGTACAGTAGGGTATTACTGACATGTGGTACGGACCGGCTTCCGTACTGTTCAGTCATGAACAGATTGCAGGCGGTGCATCTCCAACTGCAGGCGGTGCTTTATCAGAGTATAGTTGGTGCATCAGTCAGGTGGTTGCAGGGAGGAGAGTACAGACAGTCTTTGTCAAGTACAGACTGGTACGAGCTGTCCCACGGGTGCAGAACCACGCATCGAATTGGTAAGCTCTGAACTTGTCCATCTTTCTTTCTTTCCACTGGCTTATGTCTGCTGCAGAGTTGTGTTATCTGGCCCCTAGTGAGAGGAGGGGTATGGCAGTTTGAAGGGTGGAAACAGAGACCAGACAGTGGATGTATATTTGAACTGAGTTGTGGAACCATGTTCATGGAATATGCCAGATGTGTGCTCAAGGCTGCCCTGCTGAATGGTCTTGGTTGATCAGAGGGAAGCACAGTGTGTTGCTTTTGTGGGACACAGATCTGTGTGTGAATCCTCTGTGCTAAGAGGTCTTGAGGGCTGCCAGATTGGACATACAGGTTTATTCTCCTGGCTGGCTTTGTTGTACTCAGTTTTACATCTCATTGAATTTGAATAAAGAAATACCGAAAGGGGCGCCAAGCTTTGGGGCCAGCAGGTGTCGATTTTATTTCAGTTTTGGGGCATTCTAGCTCTAGTTAATTTTGTTATTTATTTGGACTACAAGTGGAAGGGTGACTGTTAGTCTACCGCACTTTGGTTTCTACCAGAGGCCGGTTTCACTGTGTGGAATCCTAGTGCTCGCATGCATGTCTTGCCTCCAGGGGTCTTCTAAGGCTAGAATAATCAGAGCATGATCTGAAAAAGTGGTGCCCGCTAAGATGCCAATCATGCCCCCACGACTACAAGCCTACTCATCCACATAGAACCTGTCAAGTCAAGAGAGGTCGGGACCGGTGCTCCTCCTATCAGACCGCGAGAAGCACAAGCTCCCGGGACAACGTCCAAACTCTGGGAGATGCCAAGGGGCATGTCCCCTGAGTGTCAAGATTAACTCCTCTCATGCAGAGTACTCTACGCCTGAGACTATAGCCCTGCCTCCTCCAAGCCCGTCCTCAGCTGACTCAATCATGTTAAAGTCTCCACCCATGCACCAAAAGTTAGCTTGAGGAAGGGCCTGATGAACTGTGCTCCAGAAGATGGCACTACCTACTGCGGCATTTGGGGCATAAACATTGAGGAAGCCCACGCAGTCCTTTCCAATCATAATGGTAACCTACCGCGCTCACCTAGAGACTATGATACCTGAGCCTGTCATTGTCGGCAATAGCTGCTTGCTGACCAAAATACAAACTCCTCCTTGTGTCCTTGAGGGACCGAAAGAGGGAGACCAAACAGGGTGGCTCCTACCTGGTAAAATCTTCCCGCAACGACAAGTGTGCCCCTCGGAAAGGTGGTGCTCCTAGAGGAAAAGAATGTAGATGGTCCCCCAACTGTAGTTCTATAAAGCTCTCCTTTGAGGATGCCTCGTCTCTGAAAGCACTTAGGCCCCCCTAAACCCTGAATGTTCCATGAGACTATCCGCATATCAATCTCTATGGGAGGTGGAACTATCAGAACTGCCCTCCACTCGAAGAGTCTTGGGCGTGGGTTTGGATGGGGAATAATTGCAATCAGTCCTGGGAAAAGGCGTGCCAAGTGGACGTGGGTCCTGTCCTCCATGTGTCGCCGCTCTATCTGAGCGGCGAGAGTAGGCATACTCTGAACTCCATTGATCACAATGGAGGTATCTATAAGAGGAGGGGAGGGGTACTGCAACTAAGATATGAAGGAACACAAAAAGCAACACCTCCAGGCTGGAGGATACCACCTCCCCGTCCTAATCTCTATGGTTTGAGCCTCCAAGCTCCATCCTAGCCAAGGGCCAAAGGTGGGTGAGTACTTCGGTGATGCGAAGATCATGTCTTCACTGGCCAAGCAGACCCCCACAGATAGGAAATTCTCTACGACAAGAAAGCCTACATTGAAGTCGAGCATTTGATTGTACACTTGCTCTGTGTTCTCCAAGAAAGGCATACTTCCTATCCACAAAGGGTATCTGCTTGTGTCAAGATGTCATAACCAATGAAGGAAGAGTAATGTCTTCAACAACATTGGCATTTGGGCATGCATTACAGACCAGCTTAGACACTAATTAGAGAGCAGCTACAGCCATTTGGTGAGTTATTGGATGACCCTATTGAAGGGCAGCTTGAAGATCGGACTTTGCAAAGAATGGAACATGGACCATTTCCTAAAGTCCCTTTATCACAGCTCATTGCTCCTGGATTGTATCAATTGATTCCCCCAAAACCGTGGTTTTCTAATTACGCTAATCATCTTTGGGGAATCCATCGAACTGCAACATGGTGGAAGCAAAATTTGCATAAGATCTGGGACAGCAATTTACCTCTAAAGCAAAAAGTTTTCATGTGGAGATGTATTGCTGGAGTATGTCCCGTTGGAGAATTTTTGGAAAACAGACATATTGCGTCTGCTAAATGCCCTTCTTGTCGGCATCAGAAAGGAATAGTGTGGCATTTATTTTGGTACTGTCCAAACAGTAGATCATTTTTGTGAAGACTTTCTCGTTTAATTGTGGTAAGATTTCTTGGGATCACTTCCACGAACTTTTGGATGTTTGGAAAATATGCTCTCTTGGGCACTATGGACTATTATGGATTGCCCGCAATCAAATGGTTCTCTATTCGTCAAAGATTGATAAGTATTTATACTTCTATCAATCTTTACGACAATCTTGGCATGACAGCTATCAACTACAGCAGATTGATCAAGCTCAATTTGAATTGTTTTTTCACTGTTTCTAGATGTATATCATAGTGAAGATTCCTCTTTTAGGGCTTCACACTGTACGTTGATGTTTCTGACCCCGGCTCGAAAAACAAAATCTGTACATTGATATAGTCAGTGTTTTTACCCCCCAAAAAAAAGTATATACATAAATATATATTATTTGTATATATTAAGTATATATGTGTGTCTGTGTGTGTGCCTATAGTTAGAGAGAGTTTGCCGCACCACAAGTGCATGCTTGAAAACTTGACTTCACTTGAATTTAGGGGGGGCTAGAAAATATACCTACCTGCATCCAGCATACATTTGGAATATACCAATAGGACCAACAAACTTGACCCGGTCACCTGGACACAACATAAGCCAAAGTTGAGAGTACACATACAACTTACGGAAGGAAAAATATTATATATTAACCTAAGTCACTGCCCATGCTTGACCTTTTTTGAGGATGTGATTTGACGAAGGTGCACCCAAAATTGTTGCTGCATCTAGCTTTGAGCTTGCATGAGTGAGAGATGCAGAATGGGAAAAAAACGGGTTCACCATTTCTGCCAGAAAAGTGAAATCATCCTTCCCAGCAGGGTCTTCATTGTTTCCTCCTCCAGGCGCAATGGGTACTAGAATGTCAACCTCTTCTGAATAATTTGAATACCTTCCACTAGCAAGATCCTGCACATAATCAAAGCACATAGCATGTCAAAGAAGCCATCCAAAAGCTGAAAATAAAGAGCCTGCAGTCAAGAAATTATAGGATCCATCAGCTATAGCCAAAGCTGGATTTGTCTCTAAGACCCATGTGAGTCACGAAGGACCTCATGCAAATTTGGGGGTTTGAGTAACTTCAGTATAAGCCCCTTTTGGCTGGAAGTATAGTGAAGCAGCACCCTTCATGGCTGTTAAATGCCCCTATTGGGACCCAGGAACATGAAGAACTTGGATGGCCTCTTGACGATGTGTCTTTGGTATTGGTGATGACTCTACCAACACCAAAAACAAAGACATTCATCTCAGGTGATGATGGCAAAATGGTACTCTCTCTCTCCAGGACAAATGTCACTTGCAAGGTGCTCATCAAGAAGCCTTCACGATCATGCACAACACAAAAAATGCCGATTTTGAAAAGCTTCTGAAAGAACTTCACAATGCCCAAGGAAAAGTGGTGGAAGGTGCTGACTCGTGTAAGGCAAAGCTCAATGAGCATATGAAAATGGATTTCACAGGGTGAAACATCTTAGCCAAGCACAGCCCAGCCAAGGTTGTGCAAGATGCTCTTGATTAAGAATAGTAACAGCCCTAAACCCTAAACTTATGGCCGCAAAAGATGAGACATCACCTGTAGATACAGCAACAAAGATAATCGTAGAAACTAAAAGGATACAAAGGCCCAACATTGAAAGAGCTTGGCAAATCAGGAAAGATGACACAAAGGTAAAGCCCCTCCTCATTCGCTTCATCACTGCACAATCAAGGCTTGCATTCTTTAAAAAAGAGCAACTCTGAAAGAAAGAAAGTATTTCGTGTATGAAGTGAAAAAAGAGAAAACACAGGTTGTAGGCCCAAAGCACAAACTGCAAAAGGCTGGGAACAGTTGATTATTGCTAAAAATGAGCACGAGGGAAGCCCGTAGGTGCTTACAAGCATAAGAGACTGTTTCTACAGCCAATGACCTCCAGCAGATATGCAAGGATGAAATGGGAACTGATGAGAAGGGAGTGATGCCTTATATAGGTCCCATATGAGCTGGTCGGCCAGCTGTAGCAGGCCGACAGCAATCGTGGAGCATAAATATGCCTAAATAGCCTTTAAAAAAGGCTCATAAAATGTTGGAAAATCCTAAATAATGTCTGCTAAATATGCTAATGCAAGGTCTCATAAAAATGACCAATACAAGCATGAAAAGGTACATGTAGACCCTCTGGAGATGATATATATTCCGCCACCTCCTCTTAAGCGCCAGAGGGGCGGTCCAATACCAACACGCTGAAGTTAACACCTCCAAAGTAGCTCTCCGAAGTAGTTTGGTGAAGAGATCAGCCACATTGTCCTTGGTAGAATAGTAGGCCAGCCGAAGAAGTCCCAACTCGATCCACTCGTGTACAAAATGATAATGCACCTCAATATGCTTGGATCATCCCCGTATCACAGGATTCTGAGCTAGAGCAATAGCACTTTGAGAATCCGAGAAGATGGTAATCGGGGAAGTGTCGGCACAACACACATGCTCCAAAATCTAATGAATCCAAAGTGCCTCAGTGGAGGAGAGAGGGTAGGATTTGTACTCAGCCTCAGTGGAAGAAGCAAAAACAATCCTCTACTTCTAAGACTTCCAAGAAACCAATCTTGTACCAAGCATGAAGCAATATCCAGATGTGGACCTCCGAGTATCAATGCAGCCTGCCCAATCAGAATCTATGAAACCAACCAAATCAGCACCACTGGACTAGGTGATGTCATAATCTTGTTTGCTTCCGCTATGTGCACTCATTCATGGCATCATCGCTCCCGGTTCAGTGTTAATCTGCTGCCCCAATCAACGTTAACTTTCTGCCTCAGTTTTCAGCACCTTAACATCTTCGTTTTCTTCTCAGTTTTGCTGCTGGTCGGCTGGTTTCTTTCGGCGCCTCTCCACTGCAGATTCAGGTCTTCCCTCACTCGTTTGATCTCTAAGATCCCCCTTTTCACCTGTCGGCTGCTCCTTTTCAGGGCTACAGCATCTATCTTGCTGCGTTTTCTTCCCTACAAGTGGCTCTTGCAGTTTTTTGGTGTTCTGAGTTGAGGATTGGTGGCAGGTACAAAGGTTGGTACAACAAGTACAATGGCTAGAAATCATAATAAATGATAAAATACCCTTGCCTTCAGTATTTCTTCACGATGGAAACCTCCAAAACAGTCCCCAACAGCCGGTATTCTTCATGGGCAGCCTTCAAGAGAGAGAGAAAGAGAGTAGCCATCATTAGGGAAGCCTTCAACGGTGGTAGAGGCTAGTGTGCAGCAAGAGAGCCTCTCTTAATGAAGAGAGAGGACTCCAATTCATAGATTTGGGCCTCCCATGAGCTAAAATGGCAAGAGAAGGCTACAATGACAAGTGGAGAGCCACACAATAGCTGAAGTGACAAGTGTGAGGCCACTTGTCTCACTTTGATCCACTTTCTAACAAGTGTCTGGCCACTTGTCTCACTTTGGTCCACTTTCTTGCCACATGTCCCAATCTAAGAGATGGGTCCTTCCATAAACTTTATCTCTAAAAATATCCCAACTGGTAGACATTCTGTCATAGGCACTTTGCCAACTCTTGGTATCTGCTCAATTCCAGATGTAATGACGCAAACAGAATTTCCATCGGAGTCGGGCCAAAAATAGCAACTCTCCTAAATTTTAGGAGTGTGGTCCTTTGTATTCTAGGATAATCCCCCATTCCCAAAGCTTGTACTTTCCAAATATTTAGACATCCTGGAGTCCACCAGACCCCTTTCATACTGGGAAATGTCCAGGCTGGTGACACTTCCAGAGAGGTTTGATGCTTATTTTCAATCTCTAGTTTCTTCTCCTTGTCCTATTCCAGTTACTTGAGAGGAAGTTCTCCCCTCCATTATGCAGATTGAGTCTCGCTTTGGGGAGCAGACTCGCACCTCTGGTGGTTCTGATGGAGCTTTGGCTGCACGAGATAAAGGGAAGAATCAATAGAAGAAAGGGAAAGGGGGTTCTGACAACAACTCCAAGGATAACAACAAGGATAAAGACAAAGACAAAAGCAGATCTCTAAAAACAAGGACATTGAGTGTCATTATTGTGGCAAGAAAGGTCATAAATCGCCCCAACGTTACAAGAAGAAGCGGGATGAAGATGCAAAGAACTCTTCCTCTACAGCGGTGTCTCAGACCAAGAAGGATGATGGTATTCTTCTATTTGCAGGTACTCGTCGTGTACTTGCTCTTGTGACTTCTCAATCGTGATCGTGGATTGTGGATAGCAGTGCTACTGCTCACATGACACCCCATCGAGATTGGTTCGAGGACTTCACTGCCAAGACAAGCGAGATCACTTTGGGTGATTCTTCTTCCGTGCCACTGCATGGACATGGCACCATCCCCATCTTCCACTCCTCCAAGGACAAGAGGTACTTCTCTAACGTTCTGTACATTCCAGATTTGGCATTAACCTTTTGTCAGTGAGTTCTCTTACAGCTCACGCTGCGGAGGTAATCTTCTCTCGTTATGAGATTACCATTCGTGATAAGGAGACTGGTAGCATCTTGGCTCAAGGAGTCCAAGATAGTGGTTTATACAAGTTGACCACTTTGCTTTCTTCTGGTTCTTCTTCAGCTCTTTGGCATGCTCAGTTTGGCCATTTGATCTATCAGCTTCTACAGCGAGCTTCAAAGGATGGGTTGGTTGAGGGTTTACCGACCATCAAGGCTCCATCTTCTGTTTGTTCCTCTTGTTTACAAGGGAAGCAACACCGAGCCGCCTTTCCGAAGGAGGCGACACACAGATCTTCGACATCACTTGCTCTTGTTCATGCAGACTTCTGTGGTCCTATGAGTATCACGTCTTTGAGTAAGGCATTGTACATGCTCGTGATGGTGGATGACTTCTCCAGATATACTTGGGTCTTCTTTCTGAAGTCCAAGGATGAGGCTTTTCAGCACTTTTGTGATTGGAGAGTTGAGGTGGAAAAAGAGACCGGTTCCTCGGTCAAGGCTCTCAGGACCGACAGAGGGGGTGAGTTTACATCCCAAGAGTTTCAGCAATATTGCAAGGCTCATGGCATTCGAAGACAGCTTACTACAGCATATACTCCATCACAGAATGGAGTTGCGGAGAGGAAGAGTAGGACCATTATGGAGATGGCCCGTGCTATGCTTGAGCATTCTTCATTACCTCGACATTTCTGGGGTGAGGCGGCTTCCAGTGCTGTCTACATTCAGAACAGGTCTCCTACTGCTGCTCTTCCATATAAAACTCCATATGAGGCTTTCCATGGTGAGAAGCCCTCTGTTGTTCATTTTCGGTTATTTGGTTGTTCAACGTATGTACATGTGCCTAAGGAGCATCGCTCCAAGTTGGACTCAAAGTCGGCCATGGGGCATCCGAGAATGGCCCTAGGGACATTCTTTTCATGCACAACATGTGTAAGGACCATTCGTGCATGACCCCAAGGCCTCAAGGTCATTTTGGAATGGCCATGGGGCATCCAAGGATGGCCCTAGGACCATTCTTGCCATGCACATGTGTAAGGACCATTCTTGCATGGTCTGATTCAGATTGGGCTGGAGATCCAGATACTCGGCGTTCGACCACCGGTTGTGGTTTTTCACTTGGGTCTGGAGGCATTTCATGGAGCAGTAAAAAGCAGCCTACTGTGGCGCTTTCCTCTACAAAGGCGGAGTATCGTGCAGTTTGTTATGCTGCATGTGAGGCAATTTGGCTACGGAGATTATTGGGGGAACTTGGCTGTCCTCCTACCGGATCTACTCTTTTTTGGTGTGACAATCAGAGTTGCATTGCCATCGCCAAGAACCCTGTGTTTCATGCTCGTACAAAACAAATTGAGATATAGTATCACTATGTTCGTGAATGGGTTCTTGCTGGAGATTTGCGTTTGGAGTATTGTCCTTCAGCGGAGAATGCAACAGATTTGTTCGCCAAGCCGGTTTCTCAAGCTTCCTTGGCTCCTCATCTTCAGCTTCTCAGAGTATATTCAGCATCTAGTGCTGAGAGGGGGTGTTAGCGCATTCATCCCCACATTCTTCTCATCATTGGAGTCCCCTTTTTGGTCCCTTTTCATGGCCCTTGGTTGTGGCTGGCCACCCTATTTTTGTATATTTTTCTGGCATTTTTCCCAGGTCGGGTACCTTCATGTCCAGTCGGCCAGCTACCCATGTCCAGTCGGCCAGGTTCACATGTCCAGTCGGCCAGCCCCTCTTACCTATAAATAGGTGGGCTGGCCTCCCTCTTTTCTCGTAGTCTAGTCTTCCTTTTGCTCCCTCACTTATGACACTCTTCGTGTCTCTTGCTTGGGACTATATCACTTCAATATATTCTGCATAGTTGCTTCATATCTCTCTCTCTCTCTCTTGCACTCTCTCTCAGCACACTCTAGTGCTTGTTTGCTTCCGCTCTGTGCACTCATTCAAATCTGGCATCTCCCATGGGGAGAGTAAGGTCCTCAAAGCTTGTACATGTTATATCTCCTTGGATAATGAAATACTCCAAGGGCGGGTGGCAGGGGGGGGAGGGGAGGTTCAACCATCCCGGCCTGTATGTGGTGTCAATTGTGCAACTTTTATTTTCAGCTTTGTGGATTGCTTAATGGCTATGATTAAATGCCGAAATGTTTAATTATGCTCAGGGTCAAAGCGATGCACACCCACTCCCACACTTCCCGGGCGAGTACATTGGTATCAGAGCATTAGGCTTTCTCTCATTCTTATGTGAGAACGATCTTATTAAGGTGCATACTATGGCCATTGGTAGGATTATACATAGCAGTATCAGGCATAATGGAAAGTGAACATTATGGTTTCTTAGAGTCTGAGGAGGCGTCTATCTTCTATCTTTGTATTATGGAAGTTGCTTCTCAAGCTCAAATCAAGCTATAATGGAGTTCTATTTGTCTCATAGCTTCATGATGTTTTCAGCAAAGAAGAAGAGCTAAGTATTCTTTGAGGTTACAAAGCTATTAATTTTTTATTCTTCATGGTTTGTGTGTTTTGAACACTAACCCTTGTATGACTGTACAAGGAGAATAGTATGTTGTTGTTTGCCTTGAGATGGTTTCAAGGAAACATTGTTTATGGCTCCCTATATTGGGATGGATTATGTTTTTGGCTCCCTTTATTTGGGATGCATTGGACTTATGGAACTCATGGTTATCTCATGGATCGTGTATTTCTATTGGCAACCGAAATGCTTGTAAAACTATTGGTGGCCGAAATGCCTATAAACTATGTGTAGCAAAAATGTTTATGGAGCACCAAGATATCTATGCCTATGAGTGATTCTTATTTTATGCTACACACTTGAGTCCACCTCTCCTCCAAGGTGTGTGGTCATCATACCAATAGGGAATGCAGTGGACATGACGCCTAGTTGGCAGGGGACTTATGTCCTTGCCAAGGGTCATGTGGACTGACACCTTGTTGGCAAGGGACTATGTCTACGCCAGGTGTCAATAGACTGGAACCTGGTATGCTAGGGACTTGATGTCTGCACTCAAATCCAGTGGACATTCTACATCCACGTGCACGATCAATCGGTCTTCTATTTCTCGGCCTGGTGTTTGCATATGTAAGCATGGAAGCTAGTGGAGAGTAGCATGCGTTTGACGTGACACTAGGGATTCGGAAACGAGTAACTGCTCCTTGGAGTTGGATTTGACTTGGAGTATGGACAGAGAGACATGATTATGATATCTGGACTTATGGGACTGTTTTGTCTCGCCCATTTATTTTGGGACATGATTATGGTATCTCGACTTATGGGACTGTTTTGTCTCGCCCATCTATTTGGGACATGGATTCTTTCAGTCATATTGGATTTTTGAGATTGTCTAGTCTCATCCACTTGATGGGACGTGATTATATCTTGATATATGTTTTAAAGCTTTAAAGTTGAGGAAACCTTTTACGAAGTTGGGAGGAATGTCACCATATTGGACATCTCCAAAATTCATGTCTGTGGAAGGGCTTTGGATGCCCAAAAGATCAAGAATGTACAAGCTTTGGGAATGGGGGATTATCCAATACAAAGGACCAAGTGTTCGTAGCATGGTCCATGCACTCGAGACGGTTTCTTGGACACATAAATGGGTTTTGGAGCTCAAGTGTCAAGTATGTATGGCGAACTCTTGAGGATTTGGGGGAGATCGAGCAATGGAACAGGTTTCTACATGATGCTTACATGTAATTCTCATGTGGTGGAACCATAGTTGTCACGGTACGAAATACGATACCATACGGGAATTATTGGTACGATATGAAATTTTCGGATGCCGTACAATAAAATACGGTTTTTTTTTTCACTTACAACCTATGGAGCTTCAAGCTTGAATGTGAGGGAAGGTTGGGAGGGGAGGAGTCTACAGTGCTTGAGGAACCAGAACATGGATGTGTGTCTCTCCCAGTTGGATCTCTCGATTGTCTCCAAAAAAGAACCTAGATGGGTAATGCAATACCAAAGGTCTCCCAGTGTAGTGTTTATGACTAAGGGACCGTCCTTGCATAAATATAAGCAGTGCATCTAGGGTGATAGGTGTCCTCTCTAGATCAAAATGGCCATGTCCAAATCTTCTCCCTCGTAATACATAACTTGAGAATCTAACTGTCTAGCCTACCTATACCAAGGATCTCCAAGTGATGTAGCACGATTCTCTCATCCTACCAATCAAGTGCACACTACCAGTCTACCTTGCCAGATTTTTTAGGTCTCTCAACAACCCCATATGGAATACTGAGTGGACACGAAAGTTGTGAAGTATTGCGAGCATTCGGGATCTTCGTTAAGTAGGGTTTCTATATTTTTTTAAAGCATTTGGAATTTTTTTTCAAAAAAAAAAGGAGGGAGGGGGGGGGACTCGTACTATACGATATCGTGCGGTATCGTACCGTATGGTACGAATGGGTTCGTACCGGCACGAGAAACAACTATGGGTGGAACACAAACAGATCATCTCCTAAATTTTAGGAAAAGTTGCTATTTTTGGCAATCTTCGATGGAATTTCCGTTCGCGTCATTACCTCCGGAATTCGACAAAGATCGAGTATATATATATATATATATATATATATATATACCTAGATGAATCCAAGAACATGCCCAAGTTCACCTTTTAGAAACGTGCATGTTATATACTCATGCTAGTCAACCCATAAGACTATATAACTATCAACTCCATTATGCATAGTATGGACTAGATACTACGACATCCCCACTAACGTCGTCAGTGCCCAATAGTGGGTATAGAACTCTGTATCAAGATATGCTCTCACACACGCACTCCACACACATAAGAGCATATATTCACACAAAGCCCTTCGTACCGAGTTTTTGTCAAACCTCCGGACATGCAAGGCAGACTCAGCCATAATGAAGCCTAGCACTAAGGGAAGTAGCAAATAGAAAGAATTAGTGCAACAAATAAGTAGTTGATAGGGCAAATGCACCACTAAAGATAGAAAGAATTAGCACAATATCAACTGGCCGCAACGAGCCGAAGAGCCGATGTGAAATTAGCTATCATCTCGGATATTTTTAGAGCTGAAGAGTCATGTGCACAGAGTGTACCTACCATGTGCAACACGCACACAAGACTAGTTTGGAGGCTTGGGGTAGCTTGGAGCTAGGCAGGCTGATTGGCAAGCTGGGCTAGGGATGGACTGACAGGCGGGCACCCATGTGTGGATGCCCGATGACCGATCAAGAGCCTATAAAAGGGTGGCCCGGGTCGGTCAGTCAGTTAGAGTGTCTCGCGAGGCTATGCGAGAGCTCTGCGGTCACGAGCCTGGATCTAGTGCAAACATGATATTGCTTCATGCAGCTGAGGCCGGCAGCAATCTCAAGGCCCATGAGGGTACCTCCGTGCGGTATGGGACGTCATGGGGTAGAGACCGATCGGTACGTCTAGCTAGTTAGCTCAGCTCGTGGCTTGGTGGGGACAGCCAGGTCTTATGGGTTTTGCCCACGGCTATCATGGTTGGGTGGTGAGTCAGGCCTGCCACCCCTTCACAGTTTATGGTTTTGTTTTGCAGGTTTGTTCTATGAGGAGACCCTTGGGGGTCTGACAATGGTATTAGATCAAGCCTCGGAGAGCGAGCGAGTTGGTAGGTAGGAAAAGAAAGAGGTCAAGAAGAGGTATGAGTTCAGAAGCACTGCTGTTTTTTAGGTTTACTGCTGTTTTTTCAGATTTCAGCGTGTTCTTTCTTGTATGCAACATGGGGAAAAGGAGATAGTGTTGTGGTCAATGAAGTGGGTAGTAAGGGACAGCCAAGTGGAGGAAGCCTCGTCAGCTATGCGTTAGAGAGAGAACCGAGAAATTTTTTTTCACATGCTGCTGTTTGCAGGTGGCGAGCAGCTCCGGTGCAGTGCTTTTTAAGCCCTCCCGTTTTTTTTAGAACTCTACAATTTTTTTTACGCAGCTTAAAAAACACGACCAACATGGCTAAGAAAACACGCATCAAGCTGTTAAAAAACGCAACCAGCGTGGCTATCTTTTTTTAAGAACAAAAAAACAAAAACGCAGCAAGCGTGGCCATTTTTTAAATCCCGCTTGGGCTTAAAACACCTCCCACTTGGGCAACCAGCGTGACAGCTTCAGCTTCCACAAGAACAAAAAAAACAGCGTGGGGTTCCGCATAGACGTTCGCGAGTACCCCTCTTGCCGCCTCTCATTTTCTGTTCTTGACAGTCGAGACCCTTGCGAACCTTTAGCACCATTTGTGCTCGAGATCTCTCTCGAGCTTTCGGGAGCTTTTGTTTCTCGAAGACTTAGTTTGCTCCTCGCCTCTCCTCTTCCAAAATGTCAACCCAAGAATCAAAGATGGAGCCCGCTCTTGAACACAAAAACCTGCCGGCTCTCGAAGCCGCCGACGATGATCTTTTTGCAGATTTTGTGACTAAAACTGATTTTCAGGAGTTTAAAGTCACTTTCGAGGCTTCTTTCACAGAGCATCAAGCACAGGTTGCCGTGCAGATGCAGACTTTGCAGAATTCCATCGCTTTATTGACCACTACTCTGTCTACCCTCTCGGGCATGGATACCTTGGCGTCTGCTTCAGGCCCCAACGTCACTCCGGACCAATTCAGGGGTGAGCAAAAGTAGCGTACCAAGGAGATTGTGGACACATGGCTACATAAGTGGCAGGTCCACTCCCAGTTTCATCCATATGGCGATGACAAAAAGATTCAGTTAGCAGCAGGTTTCCTCTCGAGCAAGGCTTTTCTCACAAAACATGCGAGACTCTATATGACTAATGACTAACCTTGGCCACCCTTTTGCGTCCACACTTGGGCGCCTGCCCGTCCATACTTGGGTGCCCGCCCGTTAGTCTATCCCTAACTCAGCTCGCCAATCAGCCTGCCTAGCTCCAAGCTTCCCCAAACCTCGAAGCTAGTCTTGCGTGCGTGTAGCACACGGTAGATACACACTGTGCACATGACATACTCCCCTTCCTCTAAGAGCTCACTCCTAAGCTCACTAAAAAGCCAGGGTAATCTCTATGTCTCCCATGTAGCGTCCTCCTCAACACGATCCTTCCACTTGATCTTGTATTCCGTGATAAGCGTCTTACGCAATCTTCTTTCACGAAATCCAAGAATCTTTTCAGGTTCGTGTGGAACAAATGTCATGTCCTCGACATCTATGATTTCTTGAGGAGTAACTAACTGGTCTGTTCCACCCAGTACTTCCTTAAGTCTACTGACATGAAATACAAGATGAACTTTAACATGAGAAGGCAAATCCAATTCATATGCAACTGAACCAATCTGTCGTGTAATACGAAATGGTCCACAGTATCTAGGGGATAATCTCAAAGATCGACCTGTCCGTAAAGTCTCGGAATCTTTCGGAACTCGCAAATACACCATCGTTCCTTCAGAGAACTCTCTGGGTGAACGTGTCTATTAGAATAAAATCTGTCTCGGTCTTGAGCACTTCTAATAGATTCCTTCGCAACTTGTAACATTTCTTGCATATCTTGCAAAAAAATTACGTGCTGCATCATGCTCAAGTCCTGAGAATCCCACTGTAACAGGTGATCTAGGTTGAAAACCATACATAAGCATGAAAGGACTAAAACCTGTACTCGTATGCTTAGTATTGTTATATGCAAATTCTAACATAGGAAGATAATCCTCCCACGAACTCTATCTTTTGGATACATATACTCGAAGCATATCCTCCAAAATTTGATTCACTCTTTCTATCTAGCCATCAGATTGAGGATATTCTGAGGAACTCAAATTCAAAGTGGTTTCCAACTTCTCAAAAACAAGTTTCCAAAAATCACTCGTAAACTCCCTATCACTGACTATGTCCTGCGGTAACCCGTACAGTCTAAACAATTGCTCGATAAACTGCCGTGCTAATTGCATAGCTGTAATAGTCTTCCGGGTCGATAAAAATCTAGCCATTTTTGTCAAGCGATCTACCACAACCCAAATAGAATCGTGGCCTTGATGTGTTCTTGGCAATCCGGTAATAAAATCCATGGAAATACTTTCCCATTTATTACCTGGGATTTGCAAAGGATGCAACAACCCAGGCTGTCTAAAGCGTTCAGCTTTATTAGCTTGACAAACTTGACACTTGAGAACATAATCTTCTACATACCCTTTCATCTTTGGCCAATAAAAAGTGTGTTTCACTAACGATAGTGTACTGTGTACCCCAGGATGTCCAGCAGAAGGGGCGTCGTGACACTCCTTAAGAATCTTGGACCTAATGTCCGGGATCTGTGGTACACAAATTTTGTCATTACGGAATAGTAAGCCATTCCGAATCATCCACTAGCCTCCTGCAGCCTGAATGGTAGGCTGTTCAGTCATCAAGTCTTGGTCAATCAATGAGCTCCCGTCTTGGATCTTCTACCAAAATGGACCAAAATAACTATCAGTCCTGCAAAGCCCTCTCAATGACTGAAATAAGTTAGTAGAAATCTCGGTGAACGACAAAGTATTCACCTCTCTAATTCGACTAAGCCATTGTGCAACACTATTCAAGGACTCTTTTCGATAACGAATCTCAAAATCAAAATCTTGCATTAACTCAGCCCAACAAGCTTTCCTTCCTCTCAAATCATCCGCATCACACACATACTTGATTGACTGATAATCAGTCAATACCATAAACTTGGAGCCATATAAATAATGTCTCCAAATCTTGAGAGCGTGAATCACAGCATAAAGCTCCTTCTCAAGGGTTGGCCAACGAGATTGAGTGTCGTCTAGCTTTTTACTTTCGAAAGCAACAGGTCTACCATCTTGAAATAGAGCAGCCCCGATGGCATAGTCACTGGCATCAGTTTAAAGAACATAAGGCCGACTAGGATCGGGTAATGCCAAGATAGGTGCTTTCTTGACTTTATCTTTCAAAAGTCTGAAGGCCATATCCAAATCGTTATTCCAAGTGATAGGCTGATTTGACTTACGTCCACGACCTTTCAACAAGTCGGTCATCGGTAGTGTGAAGCAGGTGCACGTCTGCACTAGATCCAAGCTCCAGACCATAGAGCTCTCACAAAACATGCGAGACTCTATATGACTAATGACTAACCTTGGCCACCCTTTTATAGGCTCTTGGCCGGTCATCAGGCGTCCACACTTGGGCACCCGCCCGTCCATACTTGGGTGCCTGCCCGTTAGTCTATCCCTAACTCAGCTCGCCAATCAGCCTACCTAGCTCCAAGCTTCCCCAAACCTCGAAGCTAGTCTTGCGTGCGTGTAGCATACGGTAGATACACATTGTGCACATGACAAGGATGACTACGACATAGTTGCTCAGTTTGCCAGTTTGACCATGATCTCGCAGAACCTCACTTATGAGATCCACCTCCAAAAATTTAGAGACTTGCACATGAAAGCTACGAAGATGGATTCTACTACTCTTTTGGGTTTCTTCGTAGCAGGTTTACCAGACTCGTACCGTTTACAGGTCAAGAATAACAAGTGCAAAACTTTGGATGAGGCCATTCACTCTGCACATATTTATGATGATACGATGGCCTCTTCCAAAACCAAGACCGTAACCGAGCAGGAAAACAAGCACAAACGGAATTTCTCCACACCGATGACTAGCACGACAGAAGGAAAGTCTTCGAACCAACCTTTGAAGAATTTTAATTTGACTCCAACGAAGAAAAACCGTCTCCTCAAGGCTTTGAAGCTTAAGGAGAGGGGACGTTACTTCATCTGCGAAGAAAAAGGATACATGCATAACGAGTGCCCGAAGAAGAAGGGTCCTAAGACTAACGCAGGACCCAAGACAAAGGCAGCCAACTAGTTGTCTTTGACAGGTACTTCAGTCAATGTTCTTTCTCACCCTAGTACATGTTTTGATTGTCTGTTCAACTCTAAGGACACATGCGTAACGAGTGCCCAAAGAAGAAGGGTGCTAAGACTAACGCAAGACCCAAGACAACGGCAGCCAACTAGTTGTCTTTGACAGGTACTTCAGTCAATGTTCTTTCTCACCCTAGTACATGTTTTGATTGTCTGTTCAACTCTAAGGTTTTCGTCTTGCACAATCTTCTCCGAGTTTATGGAGAAGTGAACGGCCATAGAATACACATTCTTCTGGATCCTGGAAGCTCGCACAACTTTGTCAATTACAAACTTGGGTAGAAACTGGGTCTTGACATGACGCCTACCGATCATTCCTACAAGGTACGCCTACCTGCGGGTCAGTAAGTGTGGGATCGAAAGGTGGAGAAGCTACCAATCCGGATTCAGGACTACGACGATATTCTAGAGTGCTATGTTATGCACCTAGAGCATGTAGACTTGCTATTAGGGATTGAGTGGTTTAAGAGCCTTAAGGTCCAAATAGATTGGTTTAGTCATTCTTTTTCTTTTGAATATAGGAACACCCACTTTTGCATTCAAGGAGATTCTATACATCCCTCTCACGGACCTCTTGTAAATACAGTTGATTTTGAAAATATAATGGATTCTTGTTTGTGTACTGCTTTCCAATGTGTCTTGATTCCACTTTTTTCATTTCTCGTATCTGCTATGGATGTTAATGAATTAAGTGTGTTTGAAAGCAAAGAATTAAAGAAGTTACTTGACTCGTTTCAAGATGTATTTCCTAAGGAGCTGCCATCGGGTTTACCACCCGAAAGGACAATGGATCATCGTATTGATCTAGTTCCTGGTGCTCAACCTCTTAGCATTCTGCATTACAGGATGAGCAAAGCTCATGAAGATGAGTTGGCCAAACAACTCACAGATTATTTAAGGATGGGCTAGATCCGTCCAGGTAAATCACCTTGCGGTGTGAGAGAAAGAAGGATAACACCTGGCGAATGTGTGTAGATTACAAGAGACTGAACAAAGTGGCAATCAAGAACCGCTATCCTCTCCCTAGAGCAGATGACCGGATTGATCGTTTAGTAGGAACGAAGTATTTTACGAAGATAGATTTACGTATTGGCTACCACCAGATACGTATTCATGAAAGGCACCTCGAAAGAACCGCCTTTAGGACTAGGTATGGCCATTACAAGTTTCTCGTATTACCTTTTGGATTGACCAACGCTCTAGCCACTTTCCAGCAAATGATGAACAATCTTTTTTGTGAACATTTGGGAAAGTTCATGGTCGTGTTCCTGGACGGTATTTTAGTTTACAGTCAAACTCTCGAGGCTCATGTTAGACACCTCCGATTGTCTTTATTATTTTAAGATAGAATCGATTGTATGCTAAATTTAGTAAATGTGAGTTTTTTATGACAAAAATCATTTACTTGGGACACAAAATCACAAGAGACAAGTTGAGCATTGACTATGATGGAGTACATAGGATTTTGGCTTGGCCGATACCGCAGACGGTGAGACAACTTTGTTCTTTTCTCAGTTTTGTTGCTTTTCTTCGGAAATCAGTGCGGGAGTACTCTCACCTGGCCTTATGTTCTTGAGACCGACGCGAGTGATTATGCGATCGGGGCTGCTCTATTCCAAGATGGTAGACTTGTTGCTTTCGAGAGTCGAAAGCTAGACCACACTCAATCTCGTTGGCCAACCCTTGAGAAGGAGCTTTATGCTCTCATTTACGCTCTCAAGGTTTGGAAGCATTATTTATATCGCTCCAAGTTTGTGGTATCGACTGATCATCAGTCAATCAAGTATGTGTGATGCCAATGGTTTGAGAGGACGGAAAGCTAGATAGGTAGAGTTAATGCAAGATTTTGATTTTGAAATACGCTATCGCAAGGGATCCATGAATAGTGTAGCAGATGCGCTTAGTCGGATCAGAGAGGTGAATACTTTGTCATTCACTCAAATTTCCACTGACTTATTTCAGTCATTGAGAGGGCTTTGCAAGACTAATAGTTATTTTGGTCCATATTGGCAGAGGATCCACAGCGGGTGCTCATTGATTAACCAAGACTCGGTGACTGAGCAGCCTACGATTCAGGCTGCGGGAGGCCAGTGGATGATTCGGAATGGTTTACTGTTCCGTAATGACAAAATTTGTGTACCGCCCACAAGTCCCAGACATTAGGTCCAAGATTCTTATTACAACGCCCCTTCTGCTCGACACCCTGGGGTACACAGGACATTAGCTCAAGGTTGTTAGAGGCGTCAGAGGCGTTTGGTACGAGGCAGGTATGGTACGCACCTCGAAAGACTCGTATTTTTTAGAGACGTTAGAGACATGTTAGAGGCGTCTGTTTCATATATATATATATATATATATAGTGATAGATAGATATAATATATATAGTGAAAGTTGAGAGAGAGAGAGGGAGACTAGTGTGTGTATGTATGAGCCTTGAGGGAGGGAGAGAGGGGGTGTGTATGAGAGGGAGAGAGAGTATGTGTGAAAGAAAGAAAGCTGTATTAAACATCTACAAAAGGCCAAAATGACCTATGAGACGAAAATAGTCCCCATCATCATCATCTGGATACATCATCAAGATTCAAGGGTACAAAGTGAACTGAAATGAACCGGTAGAGTATAGAGAGAGCTCCAAAAGTGGGTATAAAAAACATCATCATCCTAGTGTGTTTGAACTTTGAACTTTGAACTTTGGGTCTTGAGAAAGGTTTAAGGGAGGGAGGGAGAGAATGAGGGAGAGAGAGAGTGTGTGTGAGAGGAGCCTTAGGCCCTTAAAGCCCCCATCTAAAGACTCAAACCAGCCCCCAAAAAAAAAAATGTGGACGCCTCGATCAGGTAGTCGTACGCCTCGATCGCCTCGTACGTCTCTAACCGTTAGAGGTGCGCCTCGTAACAACTATGCATTAGCTTTAGTGAGACACTTTCTATTAGCCAAAGATGAAAGGTATGTAGAAGATTATGTCCTCAAGTGTCAAATTGTCAAGCAAATAAAGCTGAACGCTTTAGACAGGCGGGTTTATTGCATCCTTTGCAAATCCCAGGTAATAAGTAGGAAAGTATTTCCATGGATTTTATTACCGGATTGCCAAGAACACGTCAAGGCCACAATTCTATTTGGGTTGTGGTAGACCACTTAACAAAGATGGCTACAGTTTTATCTACATGGAAGATTGTTACAACTACACAATTAGCAAGGCAGTTTATCGAGCAATTATGTATGGTTTACTGCAGGACATAGTCAGTGATAGGGACTCTAAGTTTACAAGTGACTTTTGGAGGCTTGTTTTTGAGAAGTTGGAAACAACTTTGAATCTAAGTTCCTCAGATCATCCTCAATCTGATGGCCAGACTGAAAGGGTGAATCAAACTTTGGAGGAAATGCTTCATGCATATGTCTCCAAAAGACAGGATTCATGGGAAGTTTATCTTTCTATGTTAGAATTTGCATACAGCAGTACTACGCATACAAGTACAAGTTTTAGTCCTTTTATGCTTATGTACAGGTTTCAACCTAGATCACCTGTTACCGTGGGATTTTCAAGACTTCAGCATGACATAGCACGTACTTTTTTGCAAGACATGCAAGAAATGTTACGAATTGCGAAGAAATCTATTAGAAGTGCTCAAGGAACAGAGACAGATTTTATTCTAATAGACATCGTTCACCAAGAGAATTCTCTGAAAGAACGATGGTGTATTTGCGAGTTCCGAAAGATTCCAAGACTTTACGGACGGGCCAATCTCCAAAATTATTCCCTAGATACTGCGGACCATTTCGGGTTAAACACCGGATTAATTCAGTTGCATATGAATTGGACTTGCCTTCTCATGTGAAAGTTCATCCCGTATTTCATGTCAGTAGACTTAAGGAAGTACTGGGTGGAGCATACCAGCTAGTTACTCCTCAAGAAATCATAGATGTCGAGGATATGACATTTGTGCCACACGAACCGAAAAAGATTCTTGGATTTCGTGAAAGGTGATTGCGGCATACGCTACTCACAGAATACAAAATAAAGTGGAAGGATCGTGTTGAGAAGGACGCTACGTGGGAGACATAGACTACCCTTCAAAGGGATTACCCTGAGTTTTTACTGAGCCAAGGAGTGAGCTCTTCCAGGAAGGGAAGTATGTCATGTGCAACGAGGAGACCCTTGGCGATCTGACATAAAGATTGTGGAATTTTTGGCCATTGGATTTGGGACATGTGGCAAATAAGAGGATAAAAGTGAGACAAGTGTCCTCACACCTGTCAGTTCAACTCTACACATGGCATCGTATCATTTTCTTGCTTATTTGAACATGAGAGAGTTATCCCTTGGGCGAGTTTGAGATTCAAGCAGGTTTTTGGAGGCTGAAAACTCTGATTTTTCTCCATTTCTTTTCATTTCTAAGCCCACCATAGCCATATCCAACTTGGGGAAGATGATTTTCACTACTCTACACCATCTTGCACACCCCGGATGGCTGTTTTTCATCAAAATAGTCCTAAAGCTTCCGAAATTTCTGGTTTTATGTGATATACACACTGTTATACTAGTTTATGCACTCATGGATGAGTCACGAGGATTGGTTTATAGGTTTTGGCACTCATGGATGCGACATACAAGCTGTTATACAAGTTTATAAGATCATGAATGAGCCACATGGGCTGGTTTACAGGTTTATGAGTTCATGGATGAGCCACATGGGCTAGTTTACACGTTTATGTGCTCGTGGAAGAGCCATATGGGCTGTTATACAAGTTTATGCGCATACGGAAGAGCCATGTGGGCTGATACACATGTTTGTGCGCCTATGGAAGGACATGTTGGATAGCCATATTGGATGAAGGACGGGTTTATGATTGTATATGGATAATCCGGCATCTCCCATGGGAAGAGTAAGGCCCTCAAAGCTTGTACATGTTATATTTCTCCTTGGATAATGAAATACTCCAAGGGGGGTTCGGCCCATTCCGGCCTCTAAGTGGTGTCAGTTGTGCAACTTTTATTTTCAGCTTTTTGGATTGCTTAATGGCTGTGATTAAATGCCGAAATGTTTAATTGTGCTCATGGTCAAAGCAATGCACACCCACTCCCGCGCTTCCCGGGCGAGCTACAAACCCCCATCATGGACTCCATTGGCAACAACCAAGAGAGTCTTCCTGTCAATCACTTCAATGACCTCATCATCAAAGTACACACCAAGTCCCTTCTGAGAAGATTTGTACACTGAAAATAGATTTTTGGAAATCCGTGGTACATGTGAAACATCATGTAAGGTGACAGAGGAACCCAAAGAAACATTACCAACACCGGTGAGAGGAAGCGAGGAGTTGTCGCCGATACGAACGGAAGAAGAGAGAGGCTCGTAGTCCTCCAAGATATGGCCTTGATTAGTCATGTGGGCAAAAGCACCATTATCACCAACCCATTCCACCGCTTCAGGTGTGTCACTGACCTCTTCTGGAGAAGTCATCTCTGCGAGGAGTGAATCCTGTGAAGAAGTGGATGAATCTGTGATTTGCCATGTATGCAACTTTGGCAGATCCCTCCTCTGAACCTTTGTCCTTGCCCTTACCTTTGGTGTTGTCCATGTCAAATGCTTTTGAAGCATCCTGGCTTTATCCATGGTTTTGGCTACTCGAGAGTCATCACGATGAGCAAAGCAACGAGCCTCATTATGACCTGTCTTGCCACAATAATCACATTCATTGCTTGTGTCCTTGGACTCCTTTGAATCATGTTTACCCAGGCTTAGTTCCGTACGTCGTACGGACAGATTCGTACGTACGAATCGTACCGTACGATGAGGTACGAATTTCGCCTGTTTCTGCCCGTTGGAAGTAGCCGTTTCTACCCGTTGGAAGTAGCCGTTTTCTGCCCGTTTTTTTTGGTTGTTTGCCTTCATCTCTCTTGAGTCCTTCTATAAAAGCCTCAAGGACCAAGCCTCTCCTCCATCTACTCCAAGCAAGCCTCAAGCACCAAGCCCTACTCCAAGCCTCTCCTCCACCCTCCTCCACCCTCCTCCAAGCTCCTTCCATCCCACTTGAGCCTCTACTCCAAGTTCTCTTCCTCCAAGCTCTTCCCATACTTCATCTTCTCTACGCTCTCTCCTCTACTCCACGCTTCAGCCCTTCTCTTATCCATCATGCCTCGGGAGAAGCATGAGGCTTTTGATTTGCATTGCCTCAATGTGGAGAAGGACACCAAGAAGTCCAACTCCCATCATTGGACATGCCGATATTGCGGCAAGTCATACACTAGTGGAACAACAAGGCTTCTCCAACACCTTTCGAAGATTGGGGGACAAGTTGCCCCATGCAAGGAGATTCCGCAAAGCATTGCCGATGACATTTCGTGGAAGATGAGCCGCGGCTCAAATTCAAGTAGAGGAGCATCATCAACACGCGCACCGGCACCACCATCGGCACATGATGAAGCGGCCACCGGCTCTTTCATTGGTGTATCCTCCACTGCCACTTCCACGGATGCACGGTCCGCCTCCGCACCGGGCAAAAGGCAAAGGGTGGTGGAGCGTGAAGGGGTGCAACCCTCTCTCCACCAAGTCACGGGTAGTGTGAGAGGTTCGGTGGCATTCCTTAAGGAGCGGCAACGCCTTGCGGAGATAGAGATTGCTCGCACCATTATTGAATGCAATCTTGCCTTCAATGTACTCCAAAAGGAGCAATGGAAGAAGATGGTGACGGCGATTGCAAATGTGGGCCCATGTGAGGGGTGGACGGGGGTCTCTTACACGGCTATGCGCACGAGGAAGATTGATGAAGAGAAGGAGAGAATTGATCGAGCCCTTGACCCGATTCGAGCCGCATGGACGAAGTATGGATGTTCTATTCTCACAGATGGATGGAGTGATCAAAGGAAGCATGGCATTATCAACATCCTTGTGTCTTGCCCGCTTGGCACATACTTCTTGCGTGCGGTTGACACCGGGAGAAGGGGGAGAAAGACTACCGGGAGTTTCATCTACCGCCATATTAGGCAAGCGATCATAGAGGTAAGCATTATTTTACTTAAGTGTGGCTGATTTTGTCATTTGTGCAAAGCCCTCAACTCATATGATTTATCTACCATGTAGGTTGGGGCTCAAAACGTGGTGCAAGTCATCACCGACAATGCATCAAATTGTCGACGCATGGGCCGCTTGCTTGAGGAGGAATTCCCCACCATTGTGTGGACTCCATGTGCGAGTCATTGCATTGACTTACTCATGGAGGATGTGGCGAAGCTCGGCTGGGTGAAGAGGATTGTGCAACAAGCTACATCTATTGTCAACTTCTTCATGCTAAAGGTGAAGGTGCTTGCTATGTTTCGTGAGCATAGCAAGCTTGACTTGAAGAAGCCATCGGCCACCCGCTTTGCCTACATGTGGCTGGTTTTGGAGCGTCTATACGATGTGAGGCCCGCCCTTCGCCAGACAGTTGTTTCCACCATGTGGAACGATTGGGATGAGCACGTCACTGAAGAGGCCAAAGCCATGCAACGCTTTTGCCTAGAGGAGAGATTTTGGGCTAGAGTCCGAGCAATTGTCATTGCTATGACTCCATTCTATAGGCTCTTGCGGATGACAGATTGCGAGGGGTCCACCATGGGCCTTCTTGTCCACTTCTTTAGAGCTGCCCTTGTGGAGTTGGAGGCTTGCACAGACATTACATCTGAGGAGCGAGCACAAATCATGGAGATTGCACAGAAGAGATGGAGGTGGATGCACAAACCAATCCACGGGTTTGCAGCATTGGTACATCCAACCTACAAGTCTCCAGTAGTTTGCACCGATAGGGAGCTTCGACAAGATCGGGATGCATATATGCTTCGAGCTGTGCCAGTTGATGAGCACAATGCCTTTCTAGAGGAGTTGGGCTGCTATGTTGATCAGAGAGGTCAAACCTCCTTTTCGTCTCCCACTTGCTGGAGGAGGGAGTCACTTGTGAAGCCCCTTTTTTGGTGGGACAATTTTGGGTATGGACTAGAGCATCTCCAACCCATAGCCTTAAGGGTCCTAGCCCAGGATTGTTCTTCGGGTGCATGTGAGAGGAACTGGAGTTCCTATTCTCTCATACACACGAGGATACGCAATCGACTGAGCACACGACAGTTGGAGCGGTTGGTCTACTGCCGCACTAACTTGCGCATGATGCAGGGCATTCTTAGTATGGGTAGTCCCAAGCAAGTGAGTGACAAGTCTAGACTCTAACTTGTCATGACTCATAACTTTTAAGTTTTGTGTACACTGTACAGACTCTAACTTTTGTGCCTTAATGTGTAGGTCAATGTTGACACTTTCACCTTGACGAGTGAAAACTTTGCAAGTGTCAATCAACAACCTGATGAGGAGGAGGAGGCAATCTTCATGGAGCTCTATAGTGAGCTTGTGGCAGCAGATACTCGCAGCACCAGGAGTCAGCATGGACGGGGCCGAGCAGTTGGAGTTCATAGGCCTCCGCCTTCGACATCGGCAAAGGGTGGCCTCCTCACATATGTGAGGCGCGGATCCTCGAGCTCCAATCCCCGCCTTCATGATGATATTCCATTGCCCCCTCATGATGATACCCCACTGCCTAGAGAGCCCTTGTTTGATGATGATGGCAACCTACTTAGCGAGAATGATCCCCAGAGTGTCTCGTCCACCTTCGAAGAGTCCTCTTCAGAGAACTCTCTTGATGGACACTCTAGTAGTGATCATGTTGATGATCATGCAGATGTTGGTGATGATGTAGACTTTTGATATGTTATAGCTCTCTAGGCATTGGGCATCTATCTCCTTCTAGCCCATCGATGATGTATTGTAGTATGTAGTATCATGTATGTACGCATGTTGGCGGTCGCCCATGCCATGAGTTTTTGGCCTATCCTTTTGTAGCAATTTTGTACTCTAATGGCATGATGACATTATGTTCATGGTTCTACTATTTTGTAACTTCTTGTCTACAATTTTTAAGTTTAGGAAGTATTTTTTAAAAAAAACGTACTAATATCGTACCGTACCTCAAAAAAATTTTAAGGTACCAATTAGTACCGTATTTTATCGTACCGTACCGTATCGTACCTTTCGTACTAACTAACCATGTGTTTACCCTTGCCTGTGCCTTTGTTTTTGTTGGTGGTGTTGTTGGAGTTCCCTTTTCTGCCTTTGCCTTTGCCCTTGCCCTTGTCAAAGGCAACAAAAGCAAACTCCTACTTGCCTTTTCTGCGAAGCATGCACTTGTTGTGGCGATAACTCACGACTTCCTCAAAAGAGGGGAGAGGATCACGGAAATAAATATTATCCCTAAAAGGATCAAAGGAAGCAGGCAATCTACCAAGAAGTTTATGGATGGGACTAGTGATGGTGCACACCAAGTCCCTTCTGAGAAGCTTTGTACACTGAAAATAGATTTTTGGAAATCCGTGGTACATGTAAGACATCATGTAAGGTAACAGAGAAACCCAAAGAAATATTACCAACAGCGGTGACAAGAAGTGGGGAGTTGTCGCCGATAAGAACCGAAGAAGAGAGAGTCTGGTAGTCCTCCAAGATATGGCCTTGATTAGTCATGTGGGCAAAAGCACCACTATCATCAACACATTCCACCGCTTCAAGTGTGTCACTGACCTCTTCTAGAGAAGTTATCTACGGGATAACGAGGAGTGAATCCTGTGAAGAAGTGAATGAATCTGTGATTGCCATGTATGCAACTTTGGCAGATCCCTCCTCTGAACCTTTGTCCTTGCCCTTATCTTTGGTGTTGTCCTTGTCAGATGCTTTAGAAGCATCCTGGGCTTTATACTTGGCTTTGGCTCTCCTCAAGAGTCATCACGGCGAGCAATGCAGCGAGCCTCAGTATGACCTGTCTTGTCACAATAATCACATTCATTGCTTTTGTCCTTGGTCTCCTTTGAATCATGTTTACCCTTGCCTTTGCCTTTGTTTTTGTTGGTGGTGTTGTTGGAGTTCCCTTTTCCGCCTTTGCCTTTGCCCTTGTCAGAGAGGCAACAAAAGTAAACTCCAACTTGCCTTTTCCGCGAAGCATGCACTTGTCATGGAGATAACTCACGACTTCCTTAAAAGAGGGGAGAGGATCACGGAAATAAATATTATCCCTAAAAGAATCAAAGGAAGCAAGCAATTTACCAAGAAGTTTATGGATGGGAGAAGTTTATGGATGGGATTGTTGATGGTGCTCCCATACTCCTCAAGCTATAGCTTGATACGTGTGAACTCTCCAATCTTCTCAATCAAGTTATCTGACTCATTGATTGTAAGCTTCTCCAGATCTGACTCCAATTTGGCAATCTTCCTTGTCGAAATTCTCCCATACCTCCTCTCGATCTCCGTCCACATTTGATGAGCATTACTCCGTGTAGAGACAAACTACGCCTGTATAGATGGATTCACGCAATGGATGATGATAAAACAAGCCCGAGCATCCAATATGCTTCTCAAAGCAGGTGAGGTGTGGAGATGGCCATCCACACACCGGCTCTTCCAACAATAACTGAGTGTAGAAAGACCATGAATGATATTTGATTGTTGTAAGCTTCATGGAGCTACTGACTTAGGGAGGATTGTAGGATGGTATATGGGTAGGGGTGGGAGCAAGAGCTAGATGAGAGAAACTCAGAGAAGAAAGATTAGGAAGAGGAACCACCTATGGAGCGGGAGCAAGGGATCTAGGCTATGATGGTGCTAGAGTATCAACTGGAGGAGGAGCATCACCAAATAACCATTTATGATGGTGTAGGTCTCCTCCACATGAAACTTCCTTTACCTAAGGCTCTTTATACCACACACGATAAGGTTCATCTTATCTTGGTATGTGTTTGCACTGCCACACCTGTGATTCTGTCAAGACCTCGTTATGATGGCTATGGCTGTTGTGCAACTCGCAGCTCTTGCATCTCTCCTTGTCGCCAAGCTTGACAAGGGAAACCATGGCTTGCACTCCTCAACACAACTCTGCGTAGCAGGTAACACAGCTACGACGACCATGGTAGTAGAGAAATCTCGTGAAGCCATGTCCTCTGACAAGAAACCTTCTCTGAAGCAAGAGGGCTGTAAAAAAAACAGCAAATAGCCTCCTCTCAAGCTATGCACAAGAGGAGAGAAAGAACAAAGGGAGGAAGGGTGGGAAAAGAGAAATAGAGAAAGCAAATCTCTCAGGAACCCTGTCCTCAGCACCTAGAAGAGAGCTTCAGCTCCAACAGCAAAAACGCAGCAGTCCCAAGGTACTAGAGAAACATGTGCTGACTTTCAAAATGGAACACATGGCTTGTGGGACCAAAGATAAACCATGCATTGCAGTATGGAATTGCAATTGCAATACAGCCAGTTCAAGCAAAGAAGAGGGCAACCAAGAAAGTGGCTCGGATACTGGAAGCAAAGAAGATGAGAGCAAATCTATTCGGGACGCATGGCTCAATTTTCCCAATTCATTGGCTGACGACATCAATGGTCCTTACGTGGGGAAGTATGTTACGTCCACAAGTTAACCAGGGTTAGGTTAACCCAAGATTAGGAGATAACCCCACATGGGTTAGGGCTTATAAGGCAAGGCTATAGTTATGATCAACAATAGGTTTACTAGCTATTATTAGGCCCAAGATTAACTTATTGGCCAGAGGTCCATATGAGTAAGCCCTAGGCTCAATTGTGAGACCCCAAGATCAGGGGAAAACCCCACTTGGGTTAGGGCTTATAAGGCGAGGCTATAGTTATGATCAATAATAGGAGATAACCCCACATGGGTTAGGGCTTATAAGGCGAGACTATAGTTATGATCAGTTATAGGTTTACTAGCTATTATTAGACCCACGCTAAACTTAGGTTTAGGAGATAACCCCACATGGGTTAGGGCTTATAAGGCGAGGCTATAGTTAGGATCAATGATATGTTTACTAGCTATTACTAGGCCCAAGCTAAACTTATTGGGTAGAGGTCCATATGAGCAAGCCCTAGGCTCAATTGTGAGACACAATCGAAAAGTCTAACTCGTAGAGCATGGCCCATCAAGACTGCTCAACACAAGGACTACCTTAGAGTGTGGCTAGGTGGTATGGAACGCCTCGTCTTACGGTGTCTAGAGCAGGGAAAAATTGTAGCTATGGCCTCTAGCTCAAGGTGAGTCCGGATGGACTCTATGGCTAGGAGGTGAACCTTAACCCTTGATGCTCAGTGGGTTCTATGTCAAGAGGTCCTAGGGTTTGGATCTATGAGACCTTACAATTGAGCAACTCACAAGGAAACACATCATGATACTCGCACAAAATTTGATCCAAAAGTTCTTGTTCCTTAGTTATTTCATTAGAAGCAACAACATTGCATTCACAAATAGATGATCTTAAAGAAATTTCACACTTGAAAAGATCATTCAAGCAACACATTTCACTTTCAAGATTGAGAAGAGTTTCATATGTTTCCTCAGCCGAAGCCCGAGTCGCATATACATCCAATAATCTACAAGGGACATCACGTCGGATTACAAAAAGTTAGCCTATGAGATTAATAATCTAGCATTATTGTCTCGCTCTTCTCAAAAAACTAAGACATTCCTTAGATAGCATCAACTTAATCAAGGTTAATGATGTGGAAGTTCAAAGCCTCCTGGTAGTCCTAAATCTGGACCTCCAACTTGGGCACCATTCAATCCCATACTTCCACGTCCACACCCCTGGCAAGTCTAACCACATGTGACATAACAATAGTCACTTGCAACCGCCGTTGGGTAGCCCGAGTGTTTGCACCAAATGTGAAGAAAGAAAATTGTGAGAAGAGCCATTGTCAAACAAAAACCATACCCAACGGCAGCCTATAGATCCCTCAACTCAAAGGAGACCAAGCGGACCAAAGGCAGATTTACTACCCTGACAACCTTGGAAACCACTTGAATCCAAATGATGAATTTGAACATATGAGATCAAAGAGTTACCTTCTAGTTTCATGATATGAACCTTTTCTTACCATCCAAAAACTGTTGCTTCGAACAATCCTTTCAGTGAAGGCCTGGCTGGCTACACTCAAAGCAGAGATTCTCCTTCTGAGCACACGTGTGAAGCAAGGTTGTGGAAACAAGTGCCTGCAAGTACAGATTGGTACCGTTGCTTCCTCCAGTGCAAAAACACGGGCTGATTTTGGTAAGCTCCACATCTGTTCACCTATCTCTCTTTCTACTGCTTGATGTCTGTTGCAGATTTGAGCTATCTGGCCCCTTGTGAGAGGAGGGGTATGGCAGATTGACAAGGGTTGAGACAGAGTTTGGACAGTACATGTATGTATGAGCTGAGATGTTGAATCATGTACTTGAGTTATGCCAGATGTATGCTCATGGCTGCCCTGCTTAGTGGTCTTGGCTGATCAGAGGGAGGCACAGTGTGTTATTTTGAGACACAGATCTGTGTGCATGGATCCTCTGTGCTAAGAGGTATTGTGGGCCGTCAGATTGGACATACAGGTGTAATCTCTTGGCTGATTTTTGTTGTACTCAGCCATTCATATTTTTGGAATTGAATAAAGAAATACCGCAAGGGGCGCCAAGCTTTGGGGCCAACAGGTGTCGCCTTGTTTTCAGATTTGGGCACTCTAGCCCCAATCTTTTCTGTTTGCTTATCTAGACTACAAGTGGACGGGTGACTGCTAGTCTACCGCACTCTGGTTTCTATCAGAGGCCGGTTCCAAGGTTCCGTCCCCGGGACCAATCATCAACTTTCTGAAGGGGGTGAGCTCGTGGTTGCCTCGAAGAAAGCCATCGCTGAAAATTCAGCAAATATGTCTGATACAGAGGATGAGTACTTCTATCATGAAGAAGAAGAGCAAGAGACTTCTCCTGAGAGAGATGTATCTGAGGATATTCATGCAGGAGAACAGGCTGCAGATGTTGAGCCTTATGAGGATGTAATACAGCCAGAGGATGTACATGGTAAAGAGGATGATGATGCTCGGTTCAAAGATCGTTTGGCTAGTGTTATGGATGTATTTATGCAGCTCACACAGAGTGAGAGATTTGCTGAATTTATGAGATCCCGCACAGAGCCCAAGAAGAAGAAGAAGAAGGTTCGTTCTAAGAATCTTCCTCAGGGTCACAGTGGTGCCATCCCACAGGAACCATCTTTTGGCCAGTTTCCGAACATGCAGCATGCTTATGGTGCAAACTCTCAGAGTTCCTTCTATGGACAGCCACCTATTCCTCAGCAGAACATGCATCCAGGTTATTTTGGTGGTGGCTCGGTGTTCCAATCTATGACTGGGGGTTACCCTCAGGGAGGCATGGGTATGCACGGGCCTTTTGGAGCTAATTTTCAGCCTGGTATGCAGGGGAATATGTATGGTGGTATGCAGTCCCGTATGCAAGGAAATATGTTTGGAGGCATGCAACCTGGAATGCAAGGCAATATGTTTGGTGGTATGCAGCCAGGTATGCATAATGGAATGTTTGGAAACATGGCTGGAATGTATGGTATGCCTGGTGTGGGAATGGGAAATGTTGACCCAATGATGGGTATGAATGTTGGGGGCAGCAATCTTGCAAAGCCACTTCCATATGATAATCTAACGCCTATGGGAAAGGCGAAGGATTACAAGGAAGGGGGAGCTGCAGTGAAGTTTGATACATTCAGTGGGGCCAAAGATAAATTGAAAGCACTTACCTTTTTACAGCAATTTGATGCTGCTTTTTCTGGTGGGAATTACACAGAGTCCTCTAAGGTGAGGAAAGCTGCCACTTTTCTCAAGGGCAATGCTTTGCAGTGGTGGTCTACTCTTCTTTTGCAGGGCATAGCACCCACTACATGGGTTCAATTTAAACAGGTTTTCTCTTCCGTATGGCTCACATCTACATTTGAGGTGGATGTTATGACTGCATGGCACAAATTGTGGATGCTTCAAAGTGTGATAATTTGGAGGATTATAACAAGAAGTTTTGGGAAGCTTTACTCCCAATGACTTCTTATCGTGCGGTGCCATTATCTGAGCAGGTAGAGAAGTATTGTTGTGGGCTGCCCAAAGAGGTGCGAGATTATTGTATCAAGACGAGTAACGAACATGTCACAGATGATTGAAAATGCTATGACAGCTAATGCGTTACTCACTGGTGGATCATCTGCGTTTAAAGGCAGTAAGAAATTGAGCAAGAAAGCTGAAAAATTTGGGCATACTTCTCGTGATGCTAAAGGGTCTTCAGAGACGAAGTATAAGAAGTTGCCAATGCCCAAGAGGACTTCTGAGGAAAGATAGGCTTTGAGAGATGCTCATAAGTGTTTTTACTGTACTGAAGAGGGGCATATGTCATTCAATTGTCCCAAGAGAAAGTCCCAAAAGGACTCTGACAATAAAGGAGAGCCCAAGTCAAAGAAACCAAAGCCTTCTGCAGGCTTAGTTCCTGATCTTGTAGGGGAACAGCCAGGTGGTGAAGCCACAGAGTTGTGCAGGACATGGGGCAAAGTGAGAGATCAGAATGCTTTGATCTTCTTTGACACAGGTGCTAGAGCCAACTTCATTTCACCAGATTTGGCTGGCCGATTGGGGATTCGCGCAGAGGAGATGGGGCCGTTACATGAGGCTAACATGGCTTGTCCAGGGTATGCAGAACCCGTTACTCCTATCATAGGGAAGCTACGGCTTCATTTGCAGGGTTATGTGGACAGCGAAGTGTTCTTTATCATGCCTTTGGATGGTTGTGATGTTTTGTTGGGGATGCCATGGTGCCACAGGGTACATGCGGTGGTGGATACTTACAATAGGAAAATCACTCTGACTCATAGAGGGAAAGAACATGTATTGGATGTAAAACTCAAAGGGGAATCTGTTCCTATTGTATCCGCTTCAGCGATTTCATCAGTAATGAAAAAGCATCTTTCCGCGTACTTGATTTATGTAAAGGATGCACAGGATGATGAGTCTAAGTCTAATTTGTCTATGTTAGATAAGGACAGGACTGATTTCTTATGTGGGTTTCAAGACTGTTTTTCCGAGTCATTGCCAGGAGAACTTCCTCCTAAGAGGCCAGAGGATCATGCCATTGATCTGATTCCTGGTAGTACTCCACCGAATAGACCGCCGTACTGTGTTAGTGCAGCCCAACAGGAACAGATTATGAGTCAGGTGCAGGAGCTTTTGAATAAAGGGTTGATACAGCCTAGCTCATCACCCTTTTGCTCACCTGTGCTCTTAGTGCAGAAGAAGGATGGTTCCTGGCGCATGTGTATTGATTACAGGGCGCTGAACAAGAATACATGTGTATTGATTACAGGGCGCTGAACAAGAATACCATCAAGAATCGATTCCCCATACCGAGGATCGCTGACATATTGGACCGCTTACAGGGCTCCACAGTCTTTAGTCGCATTGACTTGAAAAGCGGGTATCATCAGATACGCATTAGACCCGAGGATGTGCATAAAACAGCATTCCGAACCACGTCTGGGTTGTATGAGTTCTTGGTTATGCCCTTTGGTTTGACAAATGCGCCTGCCACATTTAACAGAATGATGGACAGGATTTTCAGGCCTCATAGAGAGTTTGTGGGCACATTCTTTGATGATATGATTGTGCATTCACAAACTGAGGAAGAGCATAGAAGGCATTTGGCCATTGTGTTTGCAGAACTCAGAAACCATAGGTTGGTTGTTAATGGCAAGAAGAGTGAGTTCTTTTTGCAGGAGATACATTTCTTGGGGCATATTGTGTCTGCGCATGGAGTCCGTATGGATCCGGCAAAGGTGGAAGCAATACTTAATTGGCCAGCTTTGAGGACCGTGCATGATGCACGCAGTTTTCTAGGATTGTGTTCCTATTATAGGCGATACATACGGCACTTTGCTGAAATTGCTTCGCCTCTTCATGCTTTGACGAAGAAGGCAACTCCGTTTAGATGGGCTGATCGGGAAATTACAGCATTCAAAAAGCTCAAAGAAAAGCTTACTTCGGACCCAGTATTGGTGTTACCGGACCTCCGAAAGGCTTTTGTTGTCCAATGTGATGCATGTGGAAGTAGCATTGGTGCAGTTCTCATGCAAGAGGGACATGTCATAGCCTATGAGAGTAGAGTTTTGCAAGATGGCAAAAAGAATGTAGTGGCAGATGCTTTGTCACGCAAGCCACAGGTCTCTGCAGTTTCACTTGCTTATCATCATGAGCTTGATGAAATGAAAGAGCAGTATGCCCAAGATGAGGACTTTGAAAGGTTGTATGATCATATGTCTGAGGGTCAGCGGCATGAGCACTATACTCTCGGGGATAGGTTTTTATTGATGCATGGCAGACTGTGTTACCAGGCCATTGCGACTTAAGGTTATGATTGAAAGTCATGCTCCACCGTATGCAGGTCATAGAGGTATTGACGCCACGGTCAAAGCAGTGGAGACTTTCCTTTATTGGCCAACCTTGAGAAGAGATGTTGATGCCTTTGTGAGGCAATGCATCGTATGTCAGAAGGTAAAGTTTGACCGTCAAAAGACACCAGGGTTATTACAACCTTTACCTATTCCAGATAGACGTTGGGAGAGCATTGCCATGGATTTTGTATTTGATCTTCCACGGACACAAACGGGAAATGATGGCATCTAGACTATCATATGCAGGTTCAGTAAGCAGGCTCATTTCATTCCCGTGCGTAAGACGATCAAAGTGGATCATATGGTGAAGATGTTCATGGCGAACATCTTCAAGTATCATGGCTTGCCTACGTCTATCATTAGTGACCGTGATCCACGGATGACGAGTTTGTTCTGGAGAGGGTTGTTTGACAACATGGGTACAACTCTCAAGTTTTCATCGTCATTTCATCCACCGACAGATGGTCAGTCAAAAGAGGCTAACTCTACAGTGTTGGATCTTCTCAAGTGTTATGTGTCAGAGCACAAGCAACAATGGGAAAAGTATCTTTCTTTGGTGGAGTTTGCATATAACAACACTGTACATACCTCGACAGGCAAGGCGCCTTTTGAGATTGTGGAAGGAGGGAAGAAGGTACCACCCATTTTGCATACAAAGGATAAGATATTCGAGACTGATCAGTATGTGGAGAGTTTGGATGAAGCTTATCGGAGGGTTAAGTTGGTACTCCAGAAAACTCAGCAGAAGCAAAAGAAAGCCGCAAACCGTCACAGACGTGATTTACAGTTTGCATTGGGTGATTGGGTTCTTTTGCGCTTTGAAAAGGCTAGACTCAAGAAGATGAAGGGTAAAGAGCGCTTATTCCCTAAGTTGAGCATGCGATATTATGGGCCTTTTCAGGTTTTGGAAAAGATTGGTGAGGTAACCTATCGTTTGAAGTTACCAGATCACTGGAGGATTCACAATGCTTTTCACGTGAGTCTTCTTAGACCTTTCCGTGGGGATGTGCCTGAGGATATATCAGATGAGGCTCAGCCGGAAGTTGAGGAACTTGATGAGGTTCTGATTCCAGAGCAGATACTGGCACATAAAGAAAGGAAGGTACGAGGTAAAGTTTTCCGTCGCTATCTTGTGAAGTTCAAGAACTATTCACCGATGGATGCGAAGTGGATGGAGGAAGGTGACTTAATAGATTCACCTCAGGTTTTGCAGCTTTATCTCGATGCCTTTGAGTTAGAGCCGACTCTTATTGTGGCTCATTCAGGTTCAGCAGAGCATGGGTCTGGAGCATTACCTGATGCTCAAGAGGGGGGTAGCACCTCCACTCCCTTGATACAGACAGGCTCAGATGACATCTAGAGGTTGCTTGGTGCAGTTTTTTTTAATCTCACCCGAAGGTACTGAGGCTGACAGTACATCTGTTTATGGGACTTCTATGATATATGTGTACTAGTCACATGGGATTTTGTGGATATGTATGGTTCACACTGGTATACAACTTGGACTATTACTACGCCATTGATTTGCAGTGAATGATGTTACATGTGCATGGCTTAGAGAGATTGGGACGCTGATCTTGCCATATTATATATTTCACTTTGGATATTTTGCTGTATCACCAAAATGCAATCGAGGACGCTTGCCATTTTTCAAGAGGGGGGTATGTCATGGCCCTGTGAAAATGGAACAACACAAGTGTGGGCATGGTGGTTGCAGAGTCAGAATATTGAATGATTCACATGGGGGGTGCCCGGACAGAGTTAAAGATGTGTGGACATCCCTAGGTGTGAAGGGGGGAACTAGAACATTAAACTTTTAATGATTTATTAAAGTTGCCCTAGGCCTTAGTGGCCCCTAGGGACTTTACTAACTTTTAAAGTGGGGGGCCCTAGGATTATTATGGGGAGGGGGCCACTCCACTTTTGGAGTGTGCTTCTCTCTCCTCCCTCTCTCTCTTCTTTTTGGGAAAAAGAGTCGTGGAGCATTCATGCGCTTGGTGGGGAAGCGTGGAAAAGCTGAGGAGAACAAGTCGGCTGCAGATTTTCTGGTTGCTGCTGTTTTCTCTGTGCAAACCAGCCGTACAGCCTTGTACGGACAGGCTGCAGGTTCTCCCCTGGTACAGACTACGCACAGGAGCTGCTGCGGGCCTCTCTCTCTGCTGGACAGGCTGCGCACAGGTTCTAGACAGGCTGTAGTTGCTGGTACAGGCTGTGCAGACAAGTACACTGCAGGTACAGCACTGTACGACTGCCGTACAGTGTACGGACCGTTCAGGTACAGCTGTACTGTTGGCGGCGCTAGACTGAACTGCTGTTGGCGGCGCTGGACAAGTCTGACTGCGCAGATACAGGCGAGTACAAGTCCTGGCTGCAGGCGGCATATGCAAGGACAGCTCCTGGCACGTATCCCGAGGTAGTATAGACCGGTACAGGGCTGTTTTTCAGATCTGTACAGTCAAGTACAGCATATAGAGTTTGATGCAAGGAGGAGGGTACAAACAAGTACATACACACGTGTGAAGCAGGGTTGTGGAAACAAGTGCCTGCAAGTACAGATTGGTACCGTTGCTTCCTCCAGTGCAAAAACACGGGCTGATTTTGGTAAGCTCCACATCTGTTCATCTATCTCTCTTTCTACTGCTTGATGTCTGTTGCAGATTTGAGCTATCTAGCCCCTTGTGAGAGGAGGGGTATGGCAGATTGACAAGGGTTGAGACAGAGTTTGGACAGTACATGTATGTATGAGCTGAGATGTTGAATCATGTACTTGAGTTATGCCAGATGTATGCTCATGGCTGCCCTGCTTAGTGGTCTTGGCTGATCAGAGGGAGGCACAGTGTGTTATTTTGAGACACAGATCTGTGTGCATGGATCCTCTGTGCTAAGAGGTATTGTGGGCCGTCAGATTGGACATAGAGGCGTAATCTCTTGGCTGATTTTTGTTGTACTCAGCCATTCATATTTTTGGAATTGAATAAAGAAATACCGCAAGGGGCGCCAAGCTTTGAGGCCAACAAGTGTCGCCTTGTTTTCAGATTTGGGCACTCTAGCCCCAATCTTTTCTGTTTGCTTATCTAGACTACAAGTGGACGGGTGACTGCTAGTCTACCGCACTCTCGTTTCTATCAGAGGCCGGTTCCACCAGGCCTTGCTCTGCACCCTGATCTTGTGCAGCCCTACATTCGCATCCTTCGACATCGCTGTCCCCAAGGCGAGCCTTCGTCATCGACCGAGCCTCTTGCTTCGACTTCGTCTTTGCTTCTTCGCCGGTCTACTACTCAGAGTAACCTCACATCAAAGGGCCTCTTGTACTGGATTACATTCACCATTACACACATACTCATTCATCCATTTCATGCTGTGTTGACTTGCCCTGATCTCTCGCACATCAGGTTTTTTCGTCCCTTTTCCCTCACATGGTATCAGAGCTATCGTGCACAAAGGGATTGAAGACATCGAGAGCACACAGCATGGATCGTCTACCCGTGATTCCGGAGGACCGACCTTTCCAACCAAAAGTTGATTCTCCTTACTCAGATCTAGACCACATGGAGGATGGGACTTCTTACTCATTGGAGAGCCCCATTCGAGGTCTTACATTGGGAGACGACCATCCTGTCTACACCTACACCTTTGGCATCTCGTCCTTGCTCTCCGAGCTTATCAGACTTCGCTTCCAAAGGGGGATACAGGCCTACACCTAGTGTGCTAGTACTGGACCCCGGCATCTAGCCTCATCTCGAGAGCCCGGCTACTCAGTCTAGCCGACAACTTGGACTTCGTTTTGGCTCTTTCTCTCAGGAAGGACAGGTACCTCCATGGTCGTCCGGAGATCCATCATTATCAACTCAGCCAGAGATCAGGTTCGTATGTACCATTGAGTGCTTATGTGCCTAACACTACCTGGGTGTCCACTTCTGAGCACAGGTTCAGCATATGGTACCAACAACTACCCTTGATCCTTGGAGTAATGTGAACTAGAATAGACGAGGGTCTAGGAGCAGCATACGTTCTCAAACCACTGGTGTACAAGGAGGTAACATTATTTTCTCTTCTGGTTCACCCTCTATTCTTGCTCCTAATGTGTTTTGGAATACTGCACAACCACAAGCACAAAACCCTCCCACCCAACTCATGTTTCCTCCTATTGGTGTTGGCATGCAGCCATTACCAGACACCCCCAATTACCATCTTCTCTCATGGTCCCCTTTTGGCTTGAGAGGGGGTGTGCGACAACCAGTCCAAAATGTGGCCTCCATAACTGCCCAAAAAGGCCCTAAAAAGGTCTCTTTGACCAGGTCGGCCAGGCTGGCCAACTAGGCCAGCCGACCTGGTTGGGTGGCAAACCTACGCCATATAAAGCTGGCCACCTTCATCAACATATCGAGCATCATCATTGATCTTCATCAACCAGCAACCGTCGGCTCTACCTCCTGCGCATCATACGACAGTGGCAGCCAAGCTAACCAACACACACACACACACATCTTCATCAACTTGCATGCTGTAGCGGCTGCTCCCAATCAATCAATCCATCCAACAACAGCAGCATTTATGCACGTACCATCAACGTGTCGGCTGTACCTCCTCCACAGCACACTACTACAGCAACCCGGATCAGCACGGCGATCTGCTCCCACAGCATCCAGCAGTTGAGCAGTTCGCTCCTGCCCTGCTACATCATCCTGTTGCAGCACCCTGTCCCACACCATCCAGTGCTCAGCGCAGCACTCTGCTTCACCATCGACAACCACCAGTCTGCCTTGTGCGGAGCACCCAGTACTCATCTGCAGCAGCCCTGCTCTAGTCAGCAGACATACTTGCGTTTTGCAGGCCTTGCTCTTCACATTGATCTTGTGCAGCCCTGCATTCGCATCCTTTGACATCGACATCTTCACGGGGTGCCACCGCTGTCCCCGACACGAGCCTTCATCATCAACCGAGCCTCTTGCTTCGACTTCGTCTTCGCTTCTTCACCGGTCTACTACTCAGAGTCACCTCACATCAGAGGGCCTCTTGTACTGGATTACATTCACCATTGTACATACTCATTCATCCATTTCATGCTGTGTTGATTTGCTCTAATCTCTCGCACATCAGGTTCTTTCATCCTTTTGCCCTCACACTGTCTTGTGATGCACCAAGATTTTGCCCTGCTTTTTGTCCTTTGAGGGGTTTTGGTTCTTGTGAGAGTTACCTACAAGCTCCCCACCCTTTTTAGCAACAATATCAATGTAAAGATCTTCACACTCTTTCCGGTCTCAAGAGGGTTCCATCTAGTGAGGACTTCACACTCCACATGGAATGATGTAGAAAAAATCCAAAAATGTTGCTTGACAAGTTTCTTGGCGGCCAAGTCCACTCCCTACATCATCTTGTTACTTGAGACAGGTTGCATACCTCCAGAGATTTTTGGCATGGGGAGGACAACATAGTACTTGACCAAGTGGCAAGATCACCCAGCTACCTCATGCATTGCATGGGAGGCAAAACCGCATCCTTAGAAGACTTACAAGAGCAAGTTCCTCCAATCAGGCTGGATTATGGGACTCGCACTTACACAGATGGTTCCACCACTAGGAGGCGGACATGCTAGTTGGCTGATCCATCAACACACGTCACATATGATAGAAGCCTCCTACAGAGAAGTCTCCTATGCATTGAGAGCAGGCAGAGCAACGCCCCAAATTCCTCATTACACTCACTAGATCTGCCCATCCTTACAGAGCACATACACAGCCTTATCTTCTAGAGCCACTCCACACGGAAAATAGAGGCTGCCATTTACACAGAATCTTGCAGGCTACGTGGCACGACAGGATGTTGGCAGATCCCAAGATGAGCCTCCTCTCATGCAGATTGTATATGCCTTCACTGTGGCTCAGGCAATATTGAGGACGAGCAGCATGCACTGCTGGACTGCAATGCAGACTTCCTCACCCAGCAGACATTGCCAAGATTCCCAACAGACAGGCACAACTCACTGGTACCAGGATGGACACTACCTGATGCACTCCCCTTACATGGGTGATTTCACATGTATTTCTGCCCACGCTTAGCTGGCCACTTGCTCTAAGCTAGCACACACAAGTCACAAATCAGTTAGTCGTACATGCACTATACATACTAATTCTCTTCACACAATTCTTGAAATGAGCATCTCATCACAGAGGCTACTTGGATAGCCTTCACATGGCATATATTTTGTACTTCTGCTTCATCCCATAGGACGTACTCGGCCTTTATGGAAGTTAATATCATCATCATCATCTCTGTGCATGTAGCTGCCCCTGTTTGGGGGTGTTTTTTCTTGTGTTGTGTGTGTTAGAGCACGCACATGTGCGTGTAGACAATTGTGTGCATGAGCACACGCATATGTGTGTGGCTGCCCATGCATGGGGGTTGCGAGGGAGAGGAAGCGTTTCCCGGTTTAGGCTTTATGTACCCAGCCCAGACAATGAAACATCCCGCTGTCCACTTCAGCAGGTTCAAAAGCAACTTGTCCTTTGTTGAATACAACCCTTAACTGTTGTTAGCAAGCCAACGCCAAACAAAGGTCTTTAAACACCAATGGTGCAGGCTCAACCTCTATCCTACCTCACGCACGGCATGTAGCCACCAGCCCCCAAAGCACAGACACCGACGCTAATGACAAATAAAATAATTCCACAGAATTTGCTGCCTATTCCATAAGTGCAAAAAACAATAAGAGTGTAGCTTACAGATGTGCACAACGTGCTGCTGTCGAAAACCAGCAACTTTGCACCATAGTATTTCGCTAGAGCCATTACCAGCGTCTCCTGATAAATATCTGATCCTGATACCACTTCCATGTGTTCTTCATCGAAGTTCATCGAAGGTGTGGAGGAACGTTGGAATGTGCATCGCTTAAAGTACAAAGAATAGCAACAAACCTGTCGGGCCCGAAAGCAGGATACGTGGACTGACCGCATGCAATCCTGCTGTATACTTGACATAGCCTGGGCTCTTCAAATGGATGTAGGTGGAAGCAATCAGCACATTCTTCGTGCTTTCACTGGTAACATGGATACTCTCTAATCAGCAATTAAGCTCCAAAAACATACTTAAGTTTTAGTTCCTAAACATGGTTCACAGATCCTTGCTTTGAATCACAACGTGTGCATCATGGCATCACTTAAGATCCAAAAATATTCATAAATTTTAGTTGCTGAACATGGTTCACAGATCCTTGCTTTGCATCACATCTCATGTGCGTCATGACATCACTCACCTTAGATAATATGGGAAATTGTCAAATGAAACTGCCACATTTTGACAATCGATCACCATCCTTACAAAATTATCCTTCAAGGCTTGCCGTTTTACGGCAGCTGTGGAAGCCGTGACAGCAGCATCCATGTTTCTTTCTGTACCTTTGTCCCCAGCCAGCCATCTCTGTATGTCACCACCTTCCATGCATTCAAGTTCTTCACTACAAATTGTATCACTGCCATCTTTAGGTATAGGCTCCAAATATTCACCTTCCATCTCCACAACAGAATGGGCAGACCCTGTGTCTAAGGCACCTGCATGCTCTACTGGACTATGCTTATCACTTCCTGGCTGCTCCATAGGTCTGATAATGGAATCAGAACTCCTCCCTGCTTGTCCAGTTGCTTCACCATGAGAAAGAGAGGCATCCAATGTTTCAGAAGGGGGCTGCATCACGGTGGGCGGTGGCATAGAGAGGGTCTCTTTTAATGTCTCACCTGCCTTCTGGGCTAGATTTGGAAGGAAACCTGCCTTTTGTGTAAGTTTTGAAAGGGAGGCCAGGATGGAGGCGCCCGCCACATCCACTGCATCTCCAGTTCTGCCTTCATCAACCTGCAGTACTCTGCCGGTGGCAGAAGCTGACCTACTATCTGAAATACGATGTATTGTTGACAGGAAAGGTTGGAATATCTAATATTAAGTTCAAGGAAGGGACACCACATACATAACTCGTGTGAATATGCATACACAAAAAAATCATGGTAGAACTAACAATGCCATGCATGGATACATATGAGTAGTAATCAGAGGTCCAGAACATCACTTCATCTCCACCCTTGAGAGCGAAGTTGCCATTCTTCTTCAATGGTTTCCCATTAACCAGCAACATGCAATTGCTTTCACCGTTTTCCAAAACTGTTAATCCCCCATGCTCTGCCTACGCACACAATGCAAGAAGAGCGGTCATACATAGGCATCAAGTAAATGCACGTCAGACGCGCACCCAAGTGCTCCAAGACTAACTATAAACCTACACAAGAGCTTACCATCGAATGCTTGAACTTGCAAAAAACACCACTGATATCATGGTCTTTAAGCTGTAGGTTGCAAGTCTTGCTTCGCCCGATCGTGAAGGTATGCCCAACTAAATTTACATGTGGATGCTGCACACAAAAAACCATTCTGTCTTCAGTCCACGTTGCACAGGCTCTTACATGAGATTAAAACGCCATTCCTTAACAGATTCTATATCCATGTTTCACAAGCCATGAAGCATACTCACATGATTGCTTTGTGAAATTAACCTTCCCCACGGCTTGCAAGATGGGGGCTTCATTCGTCCAATATTCTTCCCTGTCAATGCAAGGGACAAGTAAAAACCTTGACCGCTGCTGGTGATATACCTTTTCTTAAAAGGGAAATTTGAAGTGCAAGTGCACTTCGAAACACACAACACACACCACCATATATTATCGTGATTTACAATGATGCCTCAGCACAATCCTCTTAGCGAGGTTTAAACGTACGACCTCTTGCAAGGCAACCAAACACCCTTACCAACTGGACTAACACACTTGATAACGATAAAGAAAACCCGGTCTGCTTATGGATTGAAACACACTGTTTGAAAAAGATTTTGAGTAAGTGAATGGGACTACACCTGAAGCATTTGAAGGCTTTAGTTTCTGATCACCTTCATTTTGGGCAGCTTCAACTAGCTCGGAAGTACAAGGAGGGCCTTCGTCATGGTCTGGTGGCTGATCCTTTCCTACGGCTTCTTCCTGTGCAGCAGCAGGTGTGCAGGATGGCTCATCTGGCTTCTTTTCACTCTGCCGCAAGAAAACATACCAAAAAGACCAACAGAACGCCTAAAGTGAGCAAAAACAATCGCCAGATGACAAAAACGCATCAACTGCTTGTTAAAGGTAATAGCCCACTAAGAACAAACAACAAAAATGATCACCCAATGAGAAAAACCATCGCCCCTACATGCTTCCCTGTTGCACGGAAAAAAAAATACTGCTTTGGGCTGTTGAACAATGGCCAAATACCTTACCTTTGCTTCTTGAATTGCTGGGCGACAGCAAAAAACCCTTACCTTAGCTCTTTTGGGCGGTTGTTTTTGAGGCGCTGTGTCGGAGAAAGACGAAGTGGGACGTTTGGAAGACCTGGTTTTCACCATGACTATGGCAAGCAGAAAACACTGAACGGGATTCAGAAGCAAATGATGGTGTTGGCAGACAGAAGGAGAAAGGAAGTGCAGCAGAAATGGAAATAGAAAGAGAAAACAGAGGGTGCAGGGGCGGCGGCGTTTGGGCGGTGGATCAGCTAAAGGTAATGGGAAAGAGAGAATGGTGTCGGTAGGTCAATCTGCCAACACGCAGGAGGTTATAAAGCTTCGAGACTGGGACTCTGGCTGCGAAAGCAATGGTGACTTCGGCTACTCGCGTAATTGGGTATTGTTGAGCCCTCTTGTGTAAGAGAGAGCCCTCTTGTGTAAGAGAGAGCGTTGGGGAAGACGAAGTGGAAGCCAGAGGGAGAGGGAGAGGGAGAGGGAGAGGGAGAGGGAAGAGAGAGAGAGAGAGAGAGAGAGAGAGAGAGAGGGGTAGCCCAACGAGAGAGAGAGCTCCCCTCGAGGAGCGCCTCTAGCGCCCTCAAAGAGAGAGAGAGAGGTGAAGACGGGGAGAGAGAGACTAGCAAATGAGAGCGAGAGACAGGACCAATGAGAGAGAGAGAGAGAGAGAGACTGCCATTAGCGAGACTAGACATGAATAAGAGTGCCTATATATCTATATCTCGATATTATATTATAAAGGAAGTGTCACTAAGTTGCCACATAGGAGAGAGTTTGGAGGAAGGTTTCTATTTAAGGGAAGAGTTTCAGAGTTTCAGTAACTTCCACGTGACAAGAATTCAGAGGTTCAAGACGCAGTTTGGTGGGGTAGGTTAAAAAACTCTAGGAATTTGAAAAATATCAAGTTGAGAATTATATGCATACGAAGCACAAGTCAGCCCACTAGTGTGCTTAATAGCTAGCACGTGTTTTGCAAAATAACTTTGTAACACACCCCTTTTGACATGAGTGTGGAAGGGTTGCTACTTAATCCACCCCTTTACGAGATGGGAAGAGCAGGGGTGAGTTGAACCCCGCTACTTGAGCGATAGGCTAGATCATTAGCTTTTTCGTGTCCTTTTTTCCTCTAAAGATAGAGATCTTCAATTATTATCTTTCCATGTCATTATCGATGCCTACAGCCTCTTAACAAAATCTCATTAGGCTTTTAAAATGTAAAGTATTATAAATTGCTTTCTCTTATCTTTCGTATCTCTTCTTCATGTTTTGTAATGCCTTATAGACACCCAATTCCACGACTCTAAGTGTGGGGAAAAAGAAAGAAAGAAAGAAAATTATATTAGCGTCTTTAAAAGACCACTAGGGTCTATGAGACCAAAAATATACTACAAAGTATCCATGGGTTACAATGATCTTGGCAAATAACATAAATAAAAAAGGACATAAAGGTAACAGCATCAGTTGTATACAAGTAAGTAGTGGCATGTACAACTAGAGAGAGTGGGGCTCATGGGGTGGTGGCATCGTGGAGAGTGGAGAACCAAGCCTCCTTAACAACCATATAGAGCACCACCTCTCATGGTGGGAAAGTATTGCGGGGTCTCTAGAGTATCTCCCTAATCAGAGATTGAGGAGGGGATGATGCTCTCTGTCTCACCGTTCCTGGTCGTTTGGCCCTTCGCATCTCGAATGCTCTCTCGATGGATACTCTTGGGAACCTGAGTGTGGGCAACTGGGTTACTGGAAGGCACTACCTCGCCTATCTCGAGGATGAGGCCCCCTTTGTGGTCTCCCTATGTCATGTTAGACTACTCGCCTAACAGGGGGCAAAGAAGCTCATGATAGAGGTCTAGGAGGCGGCAGAGGTTTGGGGGGCATTGTGTCCATGTTTCTGTGATGTATGCATTAAACTATTTCTATGTTGGCAAAGCTCCATGAGGTATAGTCCAAGACATCGTTGATCAAGATAATCAATGACCAAAGCAAGTGGCCCAAATCCATTGTTGACCAAAGCAAGTGGCCCAAATCCATCTCTAAAAAGGCATTGAAACCTCCCCCTAATCGCATAATATACGGAGCATCTGCAAATATAATGCTCCTCTGTCTCAACTTCTAGAGAGCACAACCACAAATCCTATCCTCTCTAACAATCCAAATAGCTCTCCACCCATAAGTGATGTGAGGAAACCCTAATCTGGCTTATAACTATCCTCATCGCATGTGACATATGTCTTAGCACATTATGGGTCTGGATGAAGGCATCCTTTGTGAGGTGGAGAAAATTATGTCAATAAAATTGCATTTTGGTGCCATCTGTGTTGAGGAGCCACCCATGTAGTGTGTACCTCCAATCTTGTGAGATCAGTGCAAAGGAGGTGGTTATTATCCTGATGGGTGAGTGGGAGGATGTCAATCTGAAATACATGTGCCAGAAACCAGCGTGCTCCCCTAGCATACCAAGATTTTTAATTCTCGGTCTCCGCTAAGAGGACTCAAGTGCTAGCTCACACTTGGTGAATGTAGGTAACTATCTGAAAAAGGGCATCCACCACTAGGGGAATAGCTGCAAACTATGCTAGGACAAATGAAATGGGAACCAATGCTTTGCACCTAATCATTAGTGAGTGTGTCGTCGCCTAAAGCCTCTCTACGCTCCTCCAGTCATCCCCTCCTAGATCAGGTCCCCAAAAGGTTACACCATACATCGCTTGCTACTGGAGTTACCAAAGTGTCAAAGAGCCAACTCTTAAAGCTAGGTTCCTCGAAATGAGCCTCAAAACACACTCTCTCCAACCTAGCCAGTGTTGCATACACCCTTTAGTTAGTCTAGCATCTACAACTGGCCTCATCCTGTAAAGTGGCCTTATGAAGGTGACCCCAAGATACACATAGGAACTCACAATCTCTGCCTTGGCCCCAAGCGTATAGGAAACTCATGCCTCTAATCCACACAGGTGAAGTCTTTAAACCATGACCTTGGTTTTCCTAAGGTTAACTGTCAAATCACGCTACTCACAAAAGGCTTGTAGTACATCTAGGTGTCTCTAAAGGCCTTTCCTAGATTTTGAAATCAACATAATGTCATCAACATAAAA